>NW_028258327.1:5391138-5699709 GCF_053883595.1 Heterocephalus glaber
ACCCTAATATTGAGTTATCTGACAAGGGAAGAGTTTGTGGTAGAATCTAGTTACAGTATCACAAAGCAGAAGGAAAGCAGGGTGGAGCTGGAGTTGAGAGACAAGCTGATGATGTGCAGACAATCACAGAAGCAACACTAGTCAATAACACAGTGAACAACAGAAATATACACTTAGAAAATGAGCCAGAGTTTGTTTAAATACATTTTATTTTCAAACTGAATAAACTTTGCCCAAATGTAGTATAAATACATTTTATAAATGTAAAATAAATTTATTTCTATATACATTATATAGCATAAAGCAAAGGCAAAGGTCTCCCTTTATAACCATTTAAGAATATTGAAAAGTTATTTTACCTAGGTTATTAGGAATATTCTCTTTAAATGTGTAAACAAATTGAATGAGTAAGTAAATAATTCAAGGAGTTGGTGGTGTAGATCAGTGGGAGGGGCTTGTCTGAGTTTGATTCTCAGCACTACAAAAATAAAGAAACAAAATAACTAAGAGTACCTGCATGTCAAATCTGTGCACCCCAACTACCTCTCTGCTTAGCTTCAGACACATTTAAGATATTATCTACCAACATTTTTATTTGGATGTTCAACAGTCCTTCCTGGACCAATATACAAATATCCAGTCCTGTGCTGATAAATTGGCTATAAAAAGAAACAACAAAACCAAAAGAAAAAAAAACATAACAAAACAAAACAAAAAAAATGAGGTTTTTCATTGCCAATTTCTGAGGTGTAAATATTCTCAACATGGTCTCATCCAAGCTCCGACTATTTAATAACCACTAAAACTCTTCCTAATTACCTGTTCACTGTCTTAGTGAATTCCAGGCCTTTCACTCCATTATCTAAGCCAGAAACCTATAATATACCTTTTATTCTCCTCACACTTCCAATTCCAAATAATTCAAATTACATCCATTCTTCAGTATTATTTTTTCCCTATTCTGTCACCT
Source organism: Heterocephalus glaber (assembly GCF_053883595.1). Classification (NCBI taxonomy): domain Eukaryota; kingdom Metazoa; phylum Chordata; class Mammalia; order Rodentia; family Bathyergidae; genus Heterocephalus; species Heterocephalus glaber. The sequence goes on from NW_028258327.1 coordinate 5,392,109, forward strand.
GCTTTTATTTGCACTACCACTACCTTAGGTCAATTTGTACTTGTGTTTAACGTAAGTAACTGCTATTCTTGCCTTCAATCTGTTTTTCCCAAATATTGTTCACTGAAGCTTGCATGATCTGTTAATGCACCCAAACTAGGCCATGTCCATTTCTTTAATACTTTTGCACTTTTTGATATGAAGAAGGAAAATCTTTCTAATCTCTTCTTGTATCGTCCCCCTAATCTATTTTCCTCTGAACAATTCAACATGATTCCTGTTCACCCATTTTGAGCTTCTTGAAGTTCCCAAATATGGTTGATATATATATATATATATATATATATATGACATATCATATATATGATATATACATGATATATACAAGTATCATGCATTCATCATATATCCCTTCACATATATATAGTTCTCTGCTCAGATTTTTTCTTTTCACTGGCTTGATCAACTTTTTAATTTTCCCATTTCCCATCAGCTAGTCAATTTTGAGCTATAGATATATCTATTTATATTCTCATAATCTGTATATTTTAGGTTGCATATTTTACCCTAAAAATGGATTAGAAAAAATTTCTACTTTCCTCCCTAACGCAGAGACTTTATAATGTTTGTGTACAGATCTTGCCTCTGATGATACTGCTTTCTTTCTGTCTTGTATTTCAGTTCCAGCAAACTGCTCCAAAGTTATTTTTGGAGCAATCAATTATTTATATTGGTCTATTTCTTGCCAATTCTTTGTTCACCTTTGTTTATAATGTCTCACATTTTCCCACCTAGTTTGAATTTCTTTTTCCTGAAGTATATAATTTAATAGTTCAAAAAGTGTCTAAGAATAAAAACTTCTGTGGTCTTTGCATAAAACTGTCTTTATTTAAGCCTTAATTTTCATCCTCAATTTAGCAATTCTAATGTAGAATTCTACTTTGACAATTATTTCATCTCACCACTCTGAAGCTAACAATTCTGCTGTTTTCTAGTTTCCAATATTGCTTAATGAAGATTCTGTTGTCCAACTAATTACAATTTATGAGTTCATAAAGCCTGTAAGTGGATTTAATTTTATGTAAGCTATTCAGAACCCACAGCAGTTTGTGCATCTGAAATTTCACTCCTTCTGCAATGTTCTCAATCACTAGCAAACTACATATTAGCTTTACCTTATTGTACTTCTGGAAATCCTATTCCAGATGGATTAATGCATAGTAGCTGGAAAGATCAGATAGATAGATAGATAGATAGATAGATAGATAGATAGACAGATAAAAGATGAATAGTTACTGTCATTTTATTCTTCATATATTTTCATTATTCTCCCATCTTCCTAGGCATTAGTTTTTTTCTAATTAACTCTCTAACCCATCTCTCATGTTTCTAAATTTTAATAACTATAATCTTCATTTCCATAAGTTCTGTTTAGTTCTTTTTTAACTTTTCCTGTTTATTTTCTATTTTACTGTTTTAAAAATCTTCCATTTCTCTTGAAAATTCTTGTTTTTATATATTAACCCATTCAATAAATTCTGGAATTATATTTAACACTGAATAACACACACTAAAATATCCTTATATTAATCTTATTAATATTATATCCATGCTTTTAGAAACATTGATCTATTATGAAGTTCTCACAGATAGTTGCTGACACTTCCATTTTTTTGTTTCTAACTCTCCCTCACTTTGCATAGCTTTGGTAGTGGTGGAGGGTAGAGAAAGAGTTATTTTCTTCTTGATTGGGGACATTTTCCTCATGGGACTCTGTGTGTGGCAGGGATGGAAGCATCCCTTTACATTAGTTTTGCACTTGTATTTGATTTTGCCAGCTGTCCAAGAGACTTCATTGTCCCAAAATCAGTGTTTATATTACAATATTTTTTCAAAGATCTCTGTACCATGAAGAGATTAAAATGCAGGTATATCATACCCTGCATAGAAACAGCTTTCATGCTTTTCCTTTCCAACTTGGGCCTGCAAGAATAGCTCCTGCAAAGAAGGGTGGCAAGAAGAAGGGCCATTCTGTCATCAATGTGGTAGTGACCCAAAAATACACCATCAACATTCACAAGCACATCCATGGAGTGGGCTTCAAGAAATGTGCCTCTTGGACACTTAAGGAGATCTGGAAATTTGTCAAGGAGATGGGGACTCGAGATGTGCACGTTGATACCAGGCTCAACAAAGCTGTCTGGGCCAAAGGAATAAGGAATGCCCCACATCGGTCTATATACTGTTGTCCAGAAAATGTAATAAGGATGAAGATTCAACAAAGGAGGGCCACACGCACTTTGGTAACCTACCTCCCTGTTAACACGTTCAAAGTTTCCAGACAGTGAGTGTGAAGGAGAACTAACTTTCAAATAAAGTTACAGAACTGAAAATAAAAACAGAAACAAGTTTTGTATATTGATTTCTTTTTTCCCCTTTTTGGTTTTTTTTAGGACATGTTTGAATAATATAACAGTTACATTCTTTGTGGGGAGGTGGTGCACGCACATAACACACCTTAATTCTTTTTTCATTCTCTTTTGCTCTCCTCCTTCCTGACTCCTTTCATCTCTTGACCCTCTTTCCATTTGAAAAAGATCCATCTCCCTACTTCCTATTATATATCTTTCACTTTGCTCTTTATATTTTGGGTTTCTCATATAAGAGAAACCATGTAATATTTAAGCTCATGTGTCTGATTTATTTCACTTAACCTTATGATCTTGAGGTGCATCCACTTTCCTACAAGTGACTCAAGTTTATCTTCCTTCATGGCAGAGTAGTATGCCATTGTATATAAATATCACATTTTCTTCACTTATTCATCTGTTGATGGACATATAGGCTGCTTCCAAAATTTATCTATCATGGCTTGTGCCACTATAAACAGCTATGCATTTAACATTTTAACTCTTCTGGGAATGTAGCTAGAGGAGGACTATCTGGGTCAAATGGAATTTCTACTTTTTAGTTTTTTGAAGAAGCTCCATAGTGATTTCCATACTGGTTGTTAAAGAAATATTTTTTTCCCATTTGGTTCCTTGGCCAGTCAAATTTTCTTCTTTCTATTTTCCAGTAAGCAGAGATTTCAGACCCTGTTCCTAAGACTCTGGATATGTGCAGGAGTCTTGGTTTCAAGTCTGTGCCCTGTTCTGACCTGTTATTTCCTATTCCTGAGTGGGAATGAAAGCCCAAGTACTTAGCTATAGGGATCTAGTGTTGAACTCATCACCGAAGTCCCTGCCCTAGAAGACAACAATGCAGCATTATAGTAACTGGCAGTGTGACATTGTTGACATTAGGCTCTCTGTTTTTTTTCACACTGTAGTTAATATGCAAAAAATAATTTTAAAATTGTTTTCTTTCTTTTTTGGAAGTTATGCATAATATTTTGTTTTTTTCCAGAAGCAAAATTCTATGTTAACTTAGTCTACCACATGACTAGATCTGGTCACCTGAACTCTGTACTCAGAATATAGGACACCATATTCAGTAGACCTTTATCATGCATCCCCCATACCACACATTCCTTTTGCTAGGCCATTTTTACGTTCTGGAAAACATAGGTCTTTCCATCAGGTTTTTTTTGTGTGTCTTATTCTCTGATAATGTATTCATTTCTATACCCGTGATGATTAATCTTGGTTGTTAATGTGATTGGATTGAAACATACCTAGAAAACTTGTAAAGCACCTTTCTGGGTGTGTCTTGGAAGGTATTTCCAGAAATAACTGACATTTGGGGCAGCACAATGATGGAGAAGATTCTCCTTGAGGGAGGGTGACTTCATCAAATACGGTGGGCCTGGAGAAGCCCACTATCACAGGCTTTCCTGTCTTTTTCTCTGTCTCTCTGTGTCTCTTTTTTCTTCCTGGATGTCCTGAGGTGAGCAGTTTTCATTCACTACATCCTTCCCATAATGCCTCTGCCTTGCCACATGCCTAAAAGCAGTAGTGCCAGGTGATCATGAACAGAAACCTCTGAAAACATGAGCCGAAATATATCTTTCCCCTTATAGTCATTTTTTACAGATATCTAGTCACAGGGACAAAAAGCTGATTAACACTGGCCTTAACATCAAACATCATCTGTATATGTTTTTATTGTAAGTGGGTACAATCCCATTTCATCTATATTTACCTCATTATATTGTTTTATCTCTTCATTTGTGTTATGCTTTGTATCTAGATGTCCTCCCAAAGCCTCATGGGGTCATAGGTGGAATATTTCAAAGGTAGTTAAGAGTATGTGATGCTAGGATAAAGGATGTGATGCTGGAACAGATTCATGGCCCAATGCTAGGATTAAGGGTACCTCACCCTGGGAGTGAATGTGGGTAGCCTAGATAAAATGTAAGGGACAGAAAGAGGGTTACTGTGGTTACTTGCTGCTTCACTACTTCCCTGCTTGCTACCTTGCTGCCTTCTGCCCACTATGAACTATTTCTCCTCTATGATACCCCTCTGTCATGCCACCCTGCCTTGTGGCCACCCAACTATGAATTGTTAGCTACAATAAATCTTTCCTCCTTTAACTTTGGGTGTCAGGTATATTGTCTCAGCAACAAGAAAAGAAACTAAGAAAACTTTATTGTACCCCTTTAGGGTATCAATTATTTGAGATTAAGGTATCTAGCTTATTTATTATCATATGTTGTTGACTTAGTATCTGGGTCACTGTAACCAGTCCATTAGATGACTAAATGATTGACTGAAACATGAATTGATTGCATTAAATGACCACCAGACTCACTTTTGCAACTCAATATACATACATTCACATTTACATACACATGACTATTATCAAAAAGATTAAAAATAACAAGGGCTGGTGAGGATTGGAAAAAAGGAAACACTTGCGTACTATTGGTGGGAAAGTAAAACAGTACAACCATTATAGAAAACAAAATGAATTTTTCTAAAAAAAATTCAAAATGGAACTACCAATTTCAGAGTACTTAAAAATTAATTCTATAAATATTCTTTTTTTTGTATTTAAATCAATACATAACCCCAGAATCAGCAAATAATGTTTAAAATGCAGTAGTAATTTTTGGATAAATTTCTGTCTTAATTAATGTTAACTATTTTTTAAAAACACCAACTTTTGTAGGTTACAATCATGCTTGAAAATTATCATTACATTAGTATAAAGTTGTTTAATTGTTTAGCCTATATGTAGTAGTTTTATTGGGCAATTCTTCATTTGCTTTTCAAGTGGATAAATTATTTATTGAAATATTACGAATAAGAAACCCTGGTTTGCTAAACAGAATACTCTTCCATGAAGTAACATTTCCACCTACTGGAATTTCATCATGTAACTAATAATCAAGTCCTCTAATCTTGCATTTCTGCAATGTTGAACATATATGTATGTATAAATAAATACTGTATTACACAGTTGAGAATGGCTTACTGCATTAACCTATGTCAGTTCCTTCTCTTTTCCTGTATATTAATTCCACTTAGCAAAATCTTAACTGGGGGTTATTATGTTGATTTATAATTTTTGTCTACTATATTCTTTAAAGATGTAAAAACTGAAACAATGGTATGGTGTAAAAGCACATAGCAAGAACTTTGATGTTGATTCACTTAATGAAGAGAAGTAATTCCTCTGTCTTCTGCTCTTCTAGATTTTGTTCCTTAAGTACTTTCCCTTTATTCAGATTTCCTATGGCCTTTTTAAAATTCTAGGTTTGCTATTTTCTCTGAATGTTAAGGAAATATTTCTAGATGGAGGACAAAGCAACAGCCTTTGCTAGTCTCTTTGTGAAAAGAAAATAGTAGGTTCTCTGAAATGACACTGAAGTAAGCCATTTTCACTTGAACAGTTAGAAGGCATGGGTTTCTTCCAGAAAAAACATCCTCTAGAGAAAATGAAAAAAATTCTACTAATGCAGAAAATAGTGTAAATTATTTTTGAGTAGATAGGAATAAAAACAGAAAAAAATTGATTCTTTTTGTTATTGCTTTTAAGGGAACTGGTTTGCACCAGTAGGTCCAGAAAATAAAAGAATAAATATTACAAATGAAGTAGAATTAAAATATTTTTCTATGTTATAAATAAAAATGTGTCAAAATACTACCATTATATTTTAAAATAAAATTTTGGAAATGCTACATACATGCAAAACAAGTTCCATTTATCATTTTATTTATGCATATAATAACATCAACTGCAGCCATCATGCCAATACTCAATGACAGATGGTATATGATATAAAAAAAATCTAGTTATATACATCTACATCATTCAAAATCTGCCATATTAAAAAGGATTTTGCTCATATTATAGCTACTTCTAATTTTCTCTGCCAGAGTAAGCAATTTATTAGGCAGCATGCTTGATGAGAGCAATTAAATTCCCATTTTTCCAGGATGGTAACATCTTTCATTAACAAGACATGCAGCATCAAACAAAAGCACCAACCAAAATAAATGGAGAAAAAAGCTAGTTGCATAAGTTCTCACTAAAATAATTTTTTCTGTTGGCATCTGTCGAAACATAATAGGCTACTCTACGATAATAGTATTCTCTACGATAATAGTTTTCTCTACGAAAAATATTCAGGAATTTATTCAATAGAAAAACTGTAGATTATATTCACTGTTTTACATAACTTTGAAAAACAGCCAGCAAGTCCATTTCATCTGGTACATCACAGTTCAGAAGAGGAAGCTAATGACTAGAGTGCAAATGTGTTTTTTATCAAGATCTGTGAGTTGCAAGAATCAGCACCTAACATGGACTACCTTAACCAAAGGAGGAAATAAGATATAATGAAGGCAGAAAGAGTGTCACAGGAACCAAAAAGAAAATTTTACATGATTCAGGACCTGTACGGTTTTTGACTTGTTGCAAAATCAGGAAGAGGGAGAGTGTGCGCCTTCTTGACTTTAAGACACTTCAATAGCATGGTTTATGTACATACCAAGTCCCAGATTCTACCAGTGTGTTTTTTTTTTTTTTTGGTTTTTTGAGACAGGGTCTCACTATGCAGCCCAGGCTGGCTTGGAACTCCGCAGCAATCTTCCTGCCTCAGCCTCCCAATACTGCGGTACAGGCATGCACCACTACACTCAGCTTTCAGTGTGTTTTGTAAAACTAATTTTTCTTATACAAGCAGCCTACCCTATATTCTTTATATTATTGTTTCACATCAGTCAAAATCTTCTCATCCACTAAACATTTGTTTAATTAGAGCTCCTTTGCAAGTGCAAATTCCTGTAACCTTTGCTTACTTGTGTTCTCTACTGTCTTCTCTCTGCCTTTTTATTATATTCCCATTATATTCCTCATTGATTATTTCATTGTTCAATTTCCAAAGAGGAAAAATCTGATTCAGCTGAGTAATCACTACCTTTGGAGAGTACAGGGCTTTCCATAGCAGGCTACTCGCTACTGAATTTATGAGGTTAGAAAAGTGGACAAGTCACATGGAAACAATGTGGTTTCTCTTCCTCAAGGAACTGTTACAGAGAAACTTCTACTTTTCAAGAACTATGTGTGAAGGTGTGTCCATTATACACAACTGACATCTCCTACTCCCTTTATGTGTACATTGCATACTCTTTGCAAACTGAAATGCAGACTACTCTCTCTAACCTATACATTCCCATTTCTATGTAGCTTTGCATAAAGTGTTGCTTCTGTCTATAACTCTCTCAATCCACATCTCACCTTTCCTAATTGAAATACGATCACACAGTCAAGGTACATTATTGAATGATAATTTTCAAACAATCTCAAATTCTTTCTTCTTAGTATTTCAATATTTTATGCCATTTATGTTCTATCTTATATTATAAATATTTGTGCTTCATTTTATAAACCATGCTTTAATTTTCTTAAGGACATGAAGTACTTAATTCACTTCCTAGCCTAAGAATCACCTAGACTGATCCTGTATATTTACTGGCCAGTAAATTCTTCTTGGATACATTAATTTATCCATTCCACAAATATTTATTGAGTGCCTTATATCTGCCAGACACTATTATACATTCTGTCGCTATAGTAGTGAACAAAACAGGCAAAAATTCCTAAGCACTTGGAACTTATATTCAATGAGTTGGCAAAGTAAGCATATATATATATATATATATATATGTAATTTATTTTTTATTATATGGTATAATCAAAATATACAGTGAATGTTTAAATTTTTTAAAAATTACTACAGGAAAAGATACATTACCATTAATCCTGCTTACAATACTCCTTCTTGCTTCAAGCACACTTGTCCCATTATTCTGGTTGCTTTATGAAGCAGTTCTGGAATCTTCTTTCATGGCTTTATGAGATATGATCAAAATTCAGTGAATGCTGTTACCATCCAACAGAAAGGCAGCCTTATAAAAATAGTTTTGTGTGATTTCATCCACATTACTCAGCAGATCTGCACCACAAAATTTCTGGCTCTTCCCCAAAGTCAAAATGACCATGAAAGGTAAACATTTTGAATCTATTCAGGACATTGAGGCAGATATAGCAGCAAAACTAAAGACACTCTGGAAAGAAGACTTCCAGAACTGCTTCAGAAAGTGACAAGAACAGTAAGTGTGTTCAAAGTGAGGGGGATTAACTGCAGTGTACTTTTAATGTAATAATTTTAAAAATTTAAACATTCACTATATTATTAACAAAATATTTGCTTAGTTAGCAATGACATCTATATATGTATCTATTTACATAGTTACAGATACATATGGGAGGTAGTTATTACCTAATTATTTTCCCTATTATGAAGGTAGCAATTTCAATTGAGTGGTCAGGGAGGTTTTCACTGAGAAGGTGGCAGTCCTAGAAGAGAGGCACTGGGAGGGAGCTATGCAGATATCTGAAGGAAGAGATCTCCTGACAGGGTGAACAGCAAAGTGCAAATTTCCAGAGGCAGAAGCATACCTGGTATATCCAAGAAAGAGAAAAGAGGCCATAGAGAGAAAGGAGCAGAGGGAAAGGGAGAGGGAGGGAGGGAGAGAGAGAGAGAGAGAGAGTCCTAAGGCAGACTGGTTAGGGTGCAAAGGTGGGTCAGGTAAAGACTTAGAGGCAGTCATCATAGATTTGGCTTTATCCAAATGAGTAATGTGATTCTAGTTAGAATTTAGAAGAAAATGAATGGAGGCACAAACAGATACAGGGGTATAGTGGGAGGCTCCTGTAATAATGGAAGAGAGAGATGATTGTGACTTGGACCAGGAATGTAGTGGTAAATGTGATAAGAAGTGGTCAGATTCTGAATATAATCTCAAGGTAGAAATGACAGTTTGGCTGTCAAACCACATGTGTGATGTAAGAGAAAGAGAAAATTTAATAATGAATTCCAATTATTTTAGAGTAATTTTATTATAATTACTGCAGCAATTAATTACCTAAACTAATGGGTTCATTGCGATATTTCCGTGCTTGCAGGCATCCTTTATTAACCATGTCCACCCACCCTTCTACTCTCAATTTTCCTTCCCCTTTTCCACTAGCATGGGTTCTAGTCCTGCTTTAATCCCTCTTAATTTTTTTCAGTCTCCCATTCTTTTTCTTCCCCTTCACTAGTGATCTTGAGTCCATCCCAAGCTTTTACACTGTTGGCTTATTGATTTACTTCAATGAGTGAGAAAATGTACTATTTGTTTTTCTAGTGTTTTGCTTGTTTCACTCAGATTGAAACTGGGATGATGCAGTAGTGATTTATTAAATCAAGGATGATTATAAAAGAAAAAGTTTAAAAAATATTGCTGGGGGATGAAATCAGGAGTTCCATTTGAGGTGTCATAAGGACAGCCAGAATTGAAATACATATTTGAGAGACATTAGATTATAGACAGTATATGAAGAAAGTCATAAATTTTAGATTAAAAACACTCAAGAAAAAGGATACAGAAAAAAAAATGTGAAAAAGTCCAAGAACTGTGAAACCTGAAAGCTCTCAGGATTTCAAAAACAAACAAACAAAAAATGAAATACAGGAAGACCCCAAAGATGACTGAGAAGGAGCAGTAATAAACATTGAAAGAAAACAAAAATGGGTGGATGCCAAGAATCCAAAAGAAGATAATGTTTCTAGAAAAGAGACAGTGTCAAAATTTTGTAAATCTCCAGAAAGATGGACAAGTGAAAATATACATTGCAGGAAAAAAGGGGGTGTTGTATAATGGAGCTATTGGTAGGAAACTTTTGAAGCAATCTTTCTGACAAAAGATGAAAATACATTAAAATTGTTCCAGTATTATAAAAAGAAAACTAATAATGTATAAAACTTTTGTTTTGAATCTTAACTGCTCCTTTGTAACTTCTTGACCACAGGATAGCCAATTAATCTCTCTGATTTTCAGTTTTCTTATCAATAAAAGGAAAATATTTTTATATTTATACAACAGGGAATATTATAATGTATAATAGTTGATGTGTGTATCTGTGATATTAGATACTTAGTACATGCTTTTATTATGCCTAGTACTGGTCTAAGTCCACATCCATGTTTGCCTCATTCCTTTAACATTACTATACTAATTTCCACTAGGATCTGCATTTTACAGATGAAGAAGGAGCCAGAAGTTGGATACCTAAACTCACACATTAGCCAACAGCAGGAGCTGAGACACAAATCTGTATGACCTGGCTTCAGACTTGCTCTTAACTACAGTTTGTCTCTCAATGAATGTGATTCTTATATACCATGATACACAGTGAATATTCAATAAACGTCTGTGAATTTAATTGTAGGACATCAGAAGAAATTTTACTCCTAAATCTAGAAATAAGTCATCATCAAATATTTTTCTGGCAGTTTATAAAAGCATCCATGCTGCCAAAGAAGAATTTTCAGGTGGAAAAGATGGGAAGGCCATGGGGTGTTATTTAAGCTACTTACAGGTAGAGCGGCCACAGCTGTTCTATGCTCTCTGGGCTACCTCTCAGGTTACCAAGCAAAACCCAAATGATTCTGAAGCAGTCCAAATGCACAACCAGGTAGTTAACATCCATTTTCTTGTTCAAATGCCCCATATGCTAGACTCTGATTAGCTATCTTGGCACCAGCAGATATACCATTCTAGGCTGGTTGTTTTCTGGCTTGTGGAATTCTGTAATAAAGTGGAGTTCCAACTCAAACAAAATGAAATGTCAGTTCAGTGCCAACACTATTCTGACCTTCCAATTTTAGCCAACAATATAGAAAATATATAGGCACAGTGTAGATTTAACCTGCAGAGCAAGTGGTTCCTAGGATACCTTCAATGATACACTGAAGGCATATTTCATCTTTCCCTAGTTGGCACATTTTAATATTATCTAAGAGAACAGGGAAAGGAGATAATTAGCATTGTCAATATATAAACCTGTATGTACATCTATGGACCTAGTGAACAGCATTGGGGTATTAATGGTTCAAGATGTCAGGTTAAGACTCACAAGTTCAAGTCTTGCGGAGAGCTCGAGGTGAAGACCTGAGTTTGAGGTGTCATTCATTGACACTTCATGGATGGGCTGCCAGCTGAATGAAATAATCCAACTTTATGATTGAGACTCAAACCTTTTAGAGGAATTATTACTCCCACCTTCCATTTTTGTCCTATCACTCTACTGCCATTAGGAATACTGGAACTCTGTCCATTCATGAGTGTATGGTATCTTTTCTTCAGTCTCTCACTTTTAAGGCTGCTTCCTTAGAAAAAAATGATTATACACTGTATTACCTTTTATTAGGACCCATGAATGCAATGAGAGATCCAAGTAATATTTTATTACCTGCTTTATCGTATCATGGAAAATAAAGTTAATGCATCACATGTTCTTTTGGTTTGTTGTACTGACCTATGTTTTTGATTCACACTATTATTTAAGATAAACACATGCCCTATATATGCCCTTGCTAATCAGCTAATTTTGTTGAATATTTTAACATAGTACTTGGCTTTTATATTTTAGTTTAAAATTTTAATATTTAAGTTCAGCTAAAATCTCATTGAATTACTATACATGTTGTAATTTGCGGTTCACTTGCAAATTATTTTCTTACTTAGAAGGAAAATTATGGTTTCCAGGAATATGTCCATTACTTTGAAGCCTTAATGATTAATTATTATGATTTGAAGACTGTTTTCATAAAAATATGTACTTAATGACAACATTTAAAAGTATACAGAGTATGCTATAGTTACGTTACCACCATTTATATATTTTTCTGACATACTGCTGACCTATAAAAACAAATATATCATACTAATTAAAATTCCTATCATGCAAAATGGCCAATTTGCATTCTGTAAAATGCAAATTTACATTAACCTGATGTTGATTTTGTTTGTACCTATATTAAATCAGCAGATACCCAGCTGTCAAAGAAAGCAAATCGGGTCCAACAATCTATTACTTGATATGTAAAGATAGCTTTAAATCTTGCAATTTCTAGTGCTCACATATCAGTACAAATATTTTTATTAAGTTATTTATTTTAAATTCACAAAGTTGTATGAATTTATGAAGTACAGTATCATGTTTTGAAGTATACTTACATTGAACGATTAAACTTAATTAATATAAGCATTATGTCACCTTTCTTAAGCAAGGTGGGAATCTCCATCATTTCTTTCTAAAGACAAGCCGATTAGACTGCCAGGTACAAAAATACAGTGTTCATTATATATTTATAAAGTGTGACTTTTTCCATATATCACAAGGGGATTTTTTTCTTATGTAACTCTTGTTTATGAGTCTTTGCCATAACAAAACACTTAGATAAAAACCTACATTTCAAAGACAGACAAGCCAATAGTCAAAAATATTTGCGTTCAGATGTCTTGAGTCTCAGCAAATTCTCCTCATTAGCGCAGGAAAGTAATTTGTGAATGTCATTTTTAAAAATAGGCATATACCTCAATATGTTTATGTTCTGGTAGGAAATAACAAAAGAGCTCAACAGCACTGGAAGCCAATATAAAATATTCACTTCTTTGTGCAGTATGACAGATATTTGCCCAATGCATACATCCTTGGATTTTCAAATAAAAATCTTGATGAATATGTCAATTTTCTACACACAAACACCAAGAAGGAGCAGTCATGTCTAAATAACAATTTCCTCTAGGCAAAAATGAGAAAATATATGTAGTTTCATCAATTTTATAACATATTCTGATCCTAGGGGAATATCAGTTTTAGATACCGTAACATTTATCACTGAAAAAACACTGTAAGTACCAGCCTGATAATATCAGGGACTGAAGATTTTCTGTAGATTGCCACACTTCTTCAGGCTCAAGATGTTTCGAGCAAGAATTCTGGTTTAAAATGCCTCCTAGAATTGTGGCTTCCTTGTAATCCTTGGCAATGCTTGCTGATATTGCAAATACTTAGAGAAAATTTTTTCCCTTTTCTGTGAGTCTGAGCACTCTGTGGAACATGTGTGGAAATTTGATACATTCAAAGCATCACTCATCTTTATTTTATTAGAGTATGGACTAATAAGACACAAATTTTAGACAAAATACTCTCACTGTGTAGCTGAATGATAATTATTTACCAGTTAGGCGCTTCAGAAAAATCTCTAAATTGAAAGTGAACTAGGTAGAAACAGAAATTTTCACATAGGTTTCCTGGAAAAAGAACCATTTATGCCTAGTGCAAGCATGAAATGGAAACAGGAAATGATGCTGAGAGGACAGGAAAACCCAGCCACAGACACTAATTTAAGATAATATGCTACAAAGTGGAGCCAGGTGCAGAAGCTTATAAATTAATCTCACGGTTTACTTACTGGATGAAGATTATAGAGCTAAAGTTTAATTGCCTTAACCTAAATACAAGTATTTCTTGGGGACAGTCTCAGAAATATACTCAACTAATAGAATTAGGCAATAAATTGCTGTTTATACTTTATATTTGAAATTATGCTTTGTATCAGTCTACTTTCCCATTGCTGGACACAACACCCAGTACAACTTAAAGAGGAAGGGTTTAATCTGGCTCACAATATAAGAGAATTTAGTCCATGGTCAGCTCATTCCATAGCCGAAACATCATGGCAGGAGGACATGGTGGAGCAAAGCTTCTTAGTTCATAACAGTTGGAAAGCAAAAGAAGAGTGCCAGCAAGGGAGAGGTTAGGGAGCTGACATTAACCCCCAAGGCCTTGCCCCCAGGATCTACTCATATGTCCCAGCAGAAATGTGTTCCACTAATTCCCAGGAAGGAGGTCAAAGAAAATCAAAAACAAAGAAAACAAAGTTGACATTCCACCCTAACTACTACATAGTTCAGCGAAAAGCAAACCACTCAATGGGCAAGAAAACCATATTCAGGTGAGCATAGTTTCACATTACTAAGAAAAATACATTTAATAACGTGAAACTGTTCTTCCAGAAATGGCTCAAAAACTCCCTGAATGGAAACAAGGTAAAGATTAGGGACTTACAATATAATTACTTACACCTTATCCTATTACATACATTTATTTTTTGCTTACATTTTATTTAACTAAATCATTTTCAGAGTAATACTGTCTCATTTTGCACACGTATATAATTAAAATCTTGGTCTGCTACAAAAAATTAGAAAAGTATTACATTCATGAATTGTATTTACCGAATTAATATAACATTACCTAGTACTATCTTATTGCAATGTTACCATTGATAATGGGGAGCTTAATTCATTGGGACTTGGAGAGAATTTCACTGTATTCTATTCCTTATCTTTGAAGATAATGAAATTCAATGGCATATATTACAGGCAAAAAGTAATAATATTATTCTAAATATGAATAAATTGTATGACAATATCAAATAATATCAGGTTTGACATATTTGCATTTGAAAGCCTGAATTCTTCATAGTATTGCAAAGGTATTTATTTCAATCTAATTTTATCCAGTATATTATAAAGAAGAGGATTTTCTTATATGAATATTAAATTGTTTTAAAAATTAATATTATCTTAAATTATATATCAGGAAGTCTAATATTAGCTAACTTAATACTAAATTTAAAAAAGTATTTTATAATTATATGATATTATACCTGTTAGATTAAAAATTTGAATGTAATCTTATACATGGTATTCCAGATTCACATTTTTCTCCATTGAAATATACAGGAAACCAGGTTTTATAACACATTACACTAGCAGTCTGCTTTGTACTGTTTTTTAAAAAGTAAGCCTGCACATTTCTGGTGCTAAGCAGTTTAGAACATAGAGCTAGAGATTAGTAATCACCAGAAAAACACTTGGACTGCAAACTGACTATTTTACAAATCTTCATCCTTCTGCCAGGATATATTGTAATGTCCAAAAATTAAGTATAGAACTCTTCACTTGTGTATACATTTTTTCTTCTTCAAAAATTAAATGGGTTACAATATTACATCACAACTTTTTTACAAAACAAACATTTTAACAATTTATTCATATCACAGCTGTTGTAATTAGAATTTAGATTCACCTTTGCCATTTTAAAATTTGTAGTTTCTTTTTGTTACCCCTTTATTTCTGATAAATATTTTGTATAAATAGCTACAACTTATCTTCAAAAATAATATATTCTCTAATTTAAGTAACTTTGATATATTTTTATGCATAACCTTAATAGCAAGTACAAGCAAACTTTAAATTTCTTTTCAAATTTAAATTACAATTTTCAGTACAGTACAAAGAAGCAGAGCTACATAATAATAACTGCATGCAAGTTACATCATCTCTAACATAAAAATCTAGTTAGAGATTAGTAATATTGTAAAATATTTTTATGAGTTAAAAGAAAAACTCTGTAGAATTAGCTTTTAAACTCCACTAAAAAGGGCAAGAAGCATTTGGTAGTTTTTGTTTTCTTCCAATATGTACTCAATTTTAATTTAACAAATACTGAGTACTTATTTATATTTGTTACTTGAACCCCTTCCTTTTCCCACAAAAGTTTTCAAAAGGTCCCCCACCAAAATAACAACAGTGAAAAAAAGTATATGACATGAAGGAGTAAATTTATAAAAATAAAAGGATTAGAGGTCCCAGTTGACGCTACTATTCCCCTACTGGGTATGTTCCCAAAAGAATTAAAAGCATCATACCACAGCGATATATGTGCACTCATGTTTACAGCAGCTCAGTTTGTAATAGCTAAAGCTTGGAAACAGCCCAAAAGTCCATCAACTGGTGAGTGGATAAAGAAGACATGTTTTTTTTTTTTTTTAATAAAATGGAGTACTACTCAGCCATAAAGAAAGACAAACTTGAGATATTTATAGCTAAATGGAAGCACTTTGAGGCCATATTCATAAGTGAAATAAGACACACATGTGTAAATACCAAATCATTTCTCTGGTGTGAGAAACTGAAGGAGTAAATGAGGACCAAAATGTATAGTAGATATTGTGAAATAGGAAGAAAATGTTTAAAGGGAAAGGGGAACTGACGGGGAGGGCAGAGGAAAGGAAAGAAGGGAAAGGAAAAAATTGAAAGTAAGAAGGAAAAAATGGAAACAAATCTTATGTATACAGGGGGTGGAGGGGTTAAAAGGAGGGCAGGGAATGGGAAAAAATAAGAATCAAGATATATCATGTACAGGTACAAATTCTCAATGATGAATGTGATCATAAGGTGTACTTGAATGTACCAATAAACTCAATAAAAAATTTTTAAAAGATTTATAAAAATAGATTTGTCATGGGATTACTACACACATTATTCCACAATGTGCCAGTTACTAGATTAAGTCCCAGAAATGTAGAAATAGATAAAACAAGTCTTTAATTTTCTCACAGATGAATGAAGATGATAGGAATCTTTTAGAAGGAAAAGAAATAGATCATGTAATAAAGTACTAGTGTGAATTCTTAGCAGAATAACTGACACTTAGTAAGCAACATGTCTGCTAACCACCACCAGAAAAACTACTCTATACACCAAGTCTCTGAAGGAGACTTGATTCTGAAGGAGATACTTGCTATGGTGAAAAATAATACAGTTGTTTTGGGAAATGTTATTTCTTGCAGGTAAATTTTTAATTGGGGTGTAGAAAGTCACAATCTCCATTTATGCTTGCATCACTCTAGAAACACAAATCTACAATAGATTTTTATTTCTAAGAAAAAAATTTTAAAAGAAACCTTGGCCTTGTGATGGCAAAACATTTCCTAGTCACCTATGCATTTCTATCTTTTTAATTATAAAATGAATGTATCTTTTGTTTAGCACAAATATTTAAAATGCTCATAGCATATTTTATTATGAATGCAAAGTAAAATATTGGCTACAAAGCCTAAAGATATTAGAATTATATCCTTAAGGGAGTAAGTATACTTTGTCAGAGTTACAAATAAGACAAATAAAACTATTCTTTAAATACTAGTGGAAAAAAGAAAGGGTTTGTTACTAAATATTGTGATAATTTGTTGGCTGAAAAGAAGTAAGAATGTCCTACTTGCCCAATAATATTTTTGTAAGACTTTTCTTAGGAAAAATGCTGAAAAAAATTTAAAATTGAAAAAAGCTAGAAAAGAACAAAGAGTATTGAAAGAGGATATAAATTAGTAATTAAGTAGTATTGAGAATTACTTTTAGAAGCAAAGATTGATGTGGTAGCAACATATACTCTGGTAGCAGGAAATAGGACCAGGAGATACGGAGAATATAATAACAGACTCCTAAACACATAAATGTAATTTCTATCTCCATCTATCCGGACATGTCTTCTCTAGTTTTCACACTGCTGTCACTATCTGCGGCTCACTGCATATTAAAAATCATTTGTTGAACATTTATTAAGGGCCAGGCAGTAAGATTAAGCCATTTAAACAGATCATTGCATTTATTCCTTATATTTATTCAACACAGTTATTATTATTACTGAAAGCGTATGAGGTAGAAACTAGATTTTGCAAGGGGTAAAATGATCTTTCCCAAACTACATAGATCACAGATGTGGAAGGTCTGAGATTCAGACTCAAGGCTATATGTTCACAAAGACTGTGCTCAGAAGACAACACTAATATGAACAGCTGAGCAAGAAGATAACCAAGTTATTTTCTGCAATTTTGAAGCAACAGAGATATTTGGCTACACTTTCCATACCATCCATATTACTACCTGCAGCTGGAGTTTTAGTGCTTTACAAAAAATAAACTTCAATGATAACTGATTAAATAAGAAATGTATGCATCAAGCTCAATGTACTGTTTAAGAAGGCAGGAAAGAAAATTAAAAAGATTTCCAGCAATGGTATTTAAAATAAGTATATCAAAGTGTAAGGGTTAACTTTAAGGTATCTAGGAATTAACTTCCTTCCTAGAATCATTCCTTCTGAAAGGTTAGAGGTGGCTAAAGATTTACTCTAATTAATATCTACTGTTTACATAAGCAATTAGTGCTTTTCTTTAATGCATATATATTTGGTGATCTTTGGGCAGAAATATCAATATATACATGAGTAGAAAAAATTCACTGAGCTATTCTGTTACTTGGATAACAGTTTTTAGATATAATTAAAACACCTGTAAAAAGATTAGGTCATTGTGGATGGATACTGTTACATATAATCTACAAATACTAACCACATTTGGAAGAATTCAGAAGTAAAGTTTAAGCTGCTCAGTTTTGTCAATTATATTTTATTATTTACCTGCTGCATATATTTCAAGGTAGCATCATTAAAATAATTTTTACTTTAAATATAACTCCACTTGGATCACTAAATTTAACATCTACTTAATTATTTTTAAAGGCTCATTATGATATCAACTTATGAATAGGATTTTTTAAATGTTATCTTACAAGGTGGTTGAGAGAGTATATGAGAATTTGCTCAATTTTACTATTTCCCTATATAATTTATTTTATTTAAATATTTTTCTTTCTCAATACAAAAATGAATTTCTTCAGGTAAAGTTAAAACAATTGGGAAACTAAAGTTCGTGTAAATTACAGCTATTAAAAAAAGGATTAGAAATTACAGTGGTATGGCTCTTGTATAGAATATATGTTTCTTTCAAATTTTAGAAGCTTCCTAGGTACTGAAAGTTAGGAACAGATGTGAATGACAAGGATCTCAAAGCAGTGCCCTCAACTTGACATTATTTCCTTCAATTATTGTAAGAACTCAAAAGAAAAGGTATAATAATTCCCAATTAACAAATAGGAAAATATATTCAGAAAAGGAATTTGCTCAAAAAAATAGCTTCTAAATATTTTAACTGCGTGATGCTCTTTTTACTATGGCAGAGCTATCATCTTTGAAAATAAGCCACTATAAATCAGGTAAAAACCGAATAAGAGTCCCTTACAATATCATTTAGAAAATGATGCAGATATAAATTATTTCAGTTTATGTTTTTTTCTAAGAGTTAACATGTAAGGAACACCAGAGCATAATAGATTCCACCTTTTCTATAGACATATATTGAGCTGAAATTAAAATAATGATAAGCATAAAATTATGCTATTGCTTTTTGAACTTCTGTCAGGCTAGTAAGGACAACATCTTCTAATTTCAAGGTATGGCATCTTGGTGTATTTCCATCCTGCAGCTAATGCACTCCATTGGACTGACTAACCCTTTATGAACTTAACTCACATATTTCTCTCCAACTGAGATAATTCCAATGTGATATAATTTTTAGTGTCAACCTTCCCCTGGACATCGGCACTTAATGCCCCACAGCTATGGTGGAAATTTCATGACCCCAATATTGAACCCTTGTATTTGTCCAAAACATCTTTCTTCTGAAATCCATATATTATAAAACATTACAATGACCCCTACACAAGTTCCAACATCCAAGTTTAATTTATTCCTTTCCCTCATCTTTGCTGATCACATTTCCATTCCCCATGTTAAGCAAATTCTTCTTCCTATATATTAGTATATACATTATCCTGAAATTCCCATTACTCTAGCAATCTATGCATACATGTCTGTACGTCAATATTGACTTCCCATTGTTCTATATGAACCATGATAAAGCTTCTTTAACCTTCCTACTCTGGCCCAAATGATACTTCTAAAACATTAATTTGCCTATGACATTTCCCTGTTTTATGGTTTTTAATGTCTCTTAATAGCTTTTTATATACAAGCTTAATTATTTCACAAAAAGAACTTCTGCCTCCTGCTTTCATTCTCACTTCCTGTCACTTTGTTTGCATTCTGTGTTCCAGCCACACTAACCACTGTGAGATTCTCTAAAGTACTAAACTTTCATGATTCTAGTAGAGGCCTCATAAATTTTTCTTGGAGTAAAATCCCTTCAATCCTATAAAAAACTCATGCTTTAGGGACAGCTGAGTTGATGATGCCTCTGTCAAATGAGATTCCTTAACTTTTTTTCTTGGCCAAGTCATCTCACAACCTACAGTCTCCTCCAGTTCTTTTGCATAACTTAGCAAAAAAAAATACATATATATATATATAATTGTACATGAAAAATCTGCTCCCACTGGCCAAGTTTGCTGCCTTTTCTTTGTCACTAAGCTCAATGTGTGGCATGTATCTATGGTCTTCCATAAATGATAAATGAAAGGATATGCAATAAAAGTCTGCATTTATTTTTCATTCCTGCTAACACGGTCATTAGCTTTAACATTTACTGCCCTAAATCTACATTTTTCAGAACACTGACTGTAGTAGATATTTTTACCAATTTTACAGAAAAGAATGAAATAATGTATCCTGAAGAACTTAAGACAGTGATTTCTTTCAAAATGTTGAACAATATCCAAATAGATATTCACTCTGTTTTCTTATTACAAAAAAAGCTTACATTCAAATTACTAGCAGACTGATGAAGAGAAATAAATAATTATTAAGTTTGGACTGTTAGAAATAAAAACATCATTTAGAAATAACTTTATAAATAAATTTCAAGTAGTATTTTTTCATTTATAACAATATTTTTTCTTGATTTTGAAAAGTATTTTTATTGCCACAAAAGATATGAAGTTAGTTTACTGAATTTAGAAATGCCTGAATGACTTCTATTAAAATTAAATTCTTTGCCAATAATTACTCTGTTTAGTTTTTTGTTTGTTTGTTTGTTAAATTCTTTTATTGGTACATTTTAGGTACACAACACAATTACATTTCTCACTGGTAATTGTACCTTTACATAATGCATCTTGGTTCTTATTTTTTCCCCATTCCTAGCCCTCCCTTCACGCCATCCACCCTTCCCTATTTACAAAAACTTTATTTCCATTTTTTCCATTTTCATCATTTTTCCTTTCCCTTCTTTCCTTTCCCCTGCCCCTCCCACTACCCCTACCCCTTTGGACCTTTTCCTCCTACTTTGCATTATCGATTATTCATTCTAATCATTGGTACATTTTAAGTATACAATATAATGACATTCATCATTGGAAATTTGCAGCTTTACATAGTCTTTCTTTGTTCTTATTTTTCACCCTTGCCCAGCTCTCCCTTCAACCCCTCCATTCCTTCCTATTTACCAAGATTTTGTTCATATTTTTCCATTTTCTCATATTAATCCCATTCCCTTCTAACCTTTCCCCTAGCCCTCCCACTTCCTTCCACTTTGTCCTTTTTCTACCTATTTCACATTACCTATTATATATTTTAGTCCTTATTTACACTTTCAGCTTCTCACAGAAGACAAACTATTTGGTATTTATACATATGTGTCCTACTTATTTCACTTAAGAGTATTGCCTCAATATGCATCCACTTAGCTATAAATGTCTCTAATTTCTCATTCTTTATGGCTGAGTAGTACTCCATTTTATAAAAAAAAACACATTTTCTTTATCCAGTCTCCAGTTGATGGGCATTTGGGCTGTTTTCAAGTTTTAGCTATCACAAGCTGTGCTGCTATGAACATGGGCACACATATATCACTGTGGTATGATTCTTTTAATTCTTTGGGGAAGATCCCCAGCAGTGGAATAGCAGGGTCAAATGGGACTTCTAGTCTTAGTTCTTTAAGGTATCTCCATACTGATTCCCACAGTGGTTGCACCAGTCTACATTCCCACCAGCAGTGCAGGAGGGTTCCTCTTTCCCCACAGCCCTGCCAGCATTTGTTATTGGTTGATTTCATGATAGCAGTCATTCTTTTTGGAGGTGGAATCTCAGCATTGTTTTCATTTGCATCTCTCGAATGACCAGTGATGTTGAACATTTTTTCATGTATTTATTTGCTATTTCTACTTCTTTGTGTGAGAAATGTCTGTTCAT
Source organism: Heterocephalus glaber (assembly GCF_053883595.1). Lineage (NCBI taxonomy): Eukaryota > Metazoa > Chordata > Mammalia > Rodentia > Bathyergidae > Heterocephalus > Heterocephalus glaber. Next base: position 5,414,264 of record NW_028258327.1, read on the forward strand.
TTCAGATGCCCATTTTTGGATTGGGTCTTTAAATTTGGGAGGTCTGATCTTTTTAAGTTCTTTATAGATTCGAGATAGTAGACCTTTGTCTGAGGAAGAGCAGGTGAAGAATTTTTCCCACATTGTGGGTTGTCTCTTCACACTGCTGGTGGTTTCTCTTACTGTGCAGAAGCCTTTTAATAAGAAGAGATCCCACTTGTTGATTGTTTGTGCTAGTTCACGGGCAACTGAGGTTTTGTTCATAAAATCTTTTCCTACACCAATGTCTTCAAGAGTTCTACCTAACCTCTGTTCCAACTGGCTCAGAGTTTCTATTTTAATATTTAGATCTTTAATCCATTTTGATTTTAGTTTAGTGCATGGTGAGAGATATAGGTCTAGTTTTAATCTTTGGCAAGTTGAAACCCAATTTTCCCAGCACCATTTATTAAAGAGGCTATCTTTCCTCCAATGAGGGTGTTTGGCTCCTTTATCAATGATGAGATGGCTCAGTGTGTCTGGTGTTGTTTCTGCATCTTCTAATCTGTTCCACTGGTCCTCAGGTCTGTTTCTTTGCCAGTACCATGCTGTTTTTATCACAGTAGCTTTGTAGTAGAGTTGCAGGTTGGGGATTGTGATACCCTCTGCTATGTCTCTGTTACCTAGAATTGCTTTTACTATTCTGGGTCTCTTCTTGTTCCAAATGAATTTTTGGATTGTTTTCTCAAGGTCCATGAAGTATGCTGCTGGGATCTCATTTGGAATTGCATTAATTCTATATAGCAGTTTTGGAAGTATGGCCATTTTCACTATATTAATCCTTCCTACCCAGGAGCAGGGGATGTCTCTCCATTTTCTGATATCATCTTCAATCTCTCTTTTCAGAATGCCATAGTTTTCAGAGAAGAGGTCTTTGACTTCTTTCGTTAGGTTGATTCCTAGGTATTTCAGTTTTTTGGATGCTATTGTGAAAGGAATTATTTCTCCTATTTCTCTCTCAGTGAGTCTGTCATTGATGTAGAGGAAAGCTATTGATTTTTGTGTGTTGACCTTGTAAACAGCTACTTGACTGAATTTGATTATTAAGTCTAGAAGACTTTTGGTGGAGTTCTTGGGGTCTTCTATATAGAGTATCATGTCATCTGAAAATAATAGCAATTTGACTTCATTTCCTATCTTTATTCCTTTTATTTCCTTTTCTTGTCTAATTGATGTGGCTAATGTTTCCAGAACTATATTGAACAAGAGTGGTGATAGTGCACATCCTTGTCTTGTTCCTGATTTTAGTGTGAAGGATTTCAGTTTTTGACCATTTAGTATGATATTGACTGTTGGTTTTTCATAGAGAGCTTTTATCAGTTTGAGGTAGAGATTATCTATTCCAATTTTTTGTAGGGTTTTTATCATAAATGCATGTTGGATTTTGTCAAATGCTTTTTCTGTATCTATGGAGATAATCATATGGTTTTTGTCCTGGGCTCTATTGATATAGTGTATTACATTGATTGATTTGCATATATTGAACCATCCCTGCATCCCTGGGATGAATCCCACTTGATCAGGGTGTATGATCTTCTTGATGATCTTCTGCATTCTGTTTGCCAGTATCTTATTAAGGATTTTTGCTTCTATGTTCATTAGTGAGATTGGCCAACAGTTCTTTCTGATTGGTCTTCCTCTGCTTTGGGGATCAAGTTGATGCTTGCTTCCAGGAATGAATTTGGGAGTATTGCTTCCCTTTCAATTTCACTGAAGAGTTTCAACAGTAGTGGCAGCAGTTCCTCTCTAAATACCTTGTAGAATTCAGCAGTGAAGGCATCAGGGCCCGGGCTTTTCTTAGTTGATAAGTTTTTAATTACATTTTCAATTTCATTGGTTGATATTGGGTTGTTTAGAATTTTTAGGTCTTCTTCATTCAACTTTGGCAATTCATATGTATCTAGGAATCTGTCCATTTCTTCTGTGTTGTCCATCTTATTGGTGTATAGGTTCTGGAAGTAGGTATTGATGATTCTCTGGATTTCTTCTGGGTATGTTGTAATTTCATCCTTTTCATTCCTAATTGCATGGATTTGGGCCTTCTCTTTCCTTTTTCTGATAAGGTTGGCTAAGGGTTTGTCAATTTTGTTGATTCTTTCGAAGAACCAACTCTTGGCTTCATTGATTTTTTGTATCATTCTCTTAGTCTCCATTGCATTGATTTCTCCTCTGATCTTTATAATTTCCTCCCTTGTATGAGCTTTGGGGTTGTTCTGCTCTTCTTTTTCTAGAAGATTGAGGTTCAGCATCAGGTGTTTAATTGGGCTCATTCTGTTTTCCTAATATGCGTATTCACTGCTATGAATTTCCCTCATAAGACTGTTTTCATTGTGTCCCATAGGTTCTGATATGTTGAATTGTCATTTTCATTTAATTGAAGGAACTATCTGATTTCTTCTTTAATTTCCTCTGTGACCCATTGGTTATTCAGAAGTGTGTTGTTCAATTTCCACGTGTTTATGAAATTTTTCGAGTTTCTTTTGCTATGGATCTCCAATTTCATCACACTATTGTCTGATAATATACAAGGGATAACTTCAGTTCCTTTGCACTTACTTAAACATGTTCTATGTGTAGTATGTGGTCTATTTTGGAGAATGACCCATGTGCAGCTGAGAAGAATGTGTATTCTGATTTTGTGGGGTGGAAGACTCTGTAAACAACTGTTAAGTTCATTTGTTCAAGAGTTCGATTGAGTTCTAGTATTTCAGTACTTATTTTTAGTCTAGTTGATCTATCTATTTGTGACAGTGGGGTGTTGAGGTCCCCCACTACAATTGTATTAGTGCATATATGTCTTTTCATGTCCATTAGTATTTGTTTTATATAATTGGGTGCACTAGTGTTTGGTGCATAGATATTTATGATTGTCATCTCTTCCTGTTGGATTCTTCCCTTTACAAGGATGTAGTGTCTTTCTTCATCTCTCTTAATCAGTGTTGGTTTGAAATCTACTTGATCTGCAAAGAGGATAGCTACTCCTGCTTTTTTTCAGGTTCCCATCACATGGAGTATTGTTTTCCACCCTTTAACTTTCAGTCTATGAGTTTCCTTTTGAATTAAGTGTGTTTCTTGTATGCAGCATATTGTTGGATTTTGTTTCATGACCCACTCTGCCAGTCTATTTCTTTTGATTGGTGAATTGAGACCATTAACATTGATGGTTATAACTGAAACATATTGACTTGTCATTGCCATGACTTTTTCTTTTTGTTGGGTTCTTCCCCTTTACATTTAATTTCTTGTCATGCCAGATGGGTTCATTCTGCTTTGCTTCCTGGGGTTGTGATCCTCCATGTCTGTTCCTAGGATATTGTGTAAAATTTTTGGGAGTGCTGGTTTGGTATTCACGAAGTTCCTAAGGTGCTCTTTGTCATGAAAGTATCTTATTTCTCCATCCATTTTGAAAGGTAGTTTTGCAGGGTACATCAATCTGGGTTGGAGGCTGTTTTCTTCTAGGGCTTGGAATACGTCACTCCAAGCTCTTCTTGCCTTGATGGTTTGTGTTGAGAAGTCTGCTGTGATTCTGATGGGATTTCCTTTGTATGTGATTTCTTTCTTTTCTCTGACTGCTTGGAGAACTTTGTTCTTCTGTTGAGTTTCTGGAATCTTAACAATTACATGCGTATGTGTAGCTTTTTTTTTGATCAAGGCTAGCTGGAGTCCTATATGCCTCACTTATCTGTATGTCAAGTTCTTTTCCCCTGCTTGGGAAGTTTTCTGCCATTACTTCTGTGAAGAGGTTTTTTTATGTCATCTGCACTCTCTCCTGTTTCTTCATTGACTCCAATCAGTCTTATGTTATTCTTCTTTGCATCATCTAGCAGCTGCTGGATTGATTTCTCATGTTCCCTTATAATTTTGAAACAACTTTTCTTTTCCTGGTCATTAATTGCAGTCTTATCTTCTATATCTGAAATTCTGTCCTCACAGTGGCTCATTCTGCTGTGTAGACTTTCAATGGAGTTTTTCATGTCCTGGAAATCTATTTGCATCTGTTTTATGGATTCCATTTGTTTCTTATGTTGGGATTCCATCATGTTCCTCAGCTCCTCTCTAGATTTATTAATCATGTCTTGCACTAGGAGCACAATTTCTCCTGTTATCTGAGAAATTATTTCTGATTTCATTTTTTCCAGATCCCCTTTTGTTGCCAGTTCAGTGGGTCCAGGTGGTTGAGTATCAGAGTGTTCCATCTCATTTCCCTTTGGGGTTGCTGTAGGTGATCTGGAAGTCTGGGTTTGAGACTTATTTATGTGTTTTCTCATTTTGACTAGGGGTGGGGGATGTTGATGCCTGCGTGGATTACCTCCTCTGAGCTGTGAGAAGTGGGACAGGGGCCAGGAGCAGTGGTAGGGATGGTGGCCCAAAAGTCCTTTTCTCTGGGCTGGGAGCAGCGGGAGGGATGGTGGCTGGGAAGCCCCTTCCTCTGGACCAGGAGCAGTGGAATGGCAGCTCAGAAGCCCCTACCTCTTGCCCGGGAGTGTCAGGACTCAGTACCATCATCTGGTGGTCCAGTGTCCTCTGTGTCTTTGTAGTGTGGAACCAGGTGGTTGCCTTTCTGCAGTGGGCTGATTAGGCATGTTCCACAGGACTCACGACCTCTTGGTAGGGTGTATGCAGACCTGCCTGTCTGCAGCAGGCTCACTCTGTTTAGTTTTTAAAGTTTATCTTGTTAATTCACCCATTTCTTAAAATATCGAGTTTCTAATTATCTACAGCATGTATTCCAATGATAATGAAACTAAACCATTAGTTGGCAAGACTGGAATACTGTCATGATCATAGAAATGCTACATTTGCATTGGAAATGACAATATGATCTTTAACTTTCAAGACTGAAAATACTCCTTTGTAAATAGGGAGGAGTAAAGGGGTTGAATGGAGGGCAGGGGAATGGGAAAAAAAATACGAACCAAGATACATAATGTAAAGGGACAAATTCCCAATAATGAATGTCAGCATATTGTATACCTAAAATGTACCAATAAAATTAGTGAAAAAAAAGACTGAAAATACTCAACAGCCATTGTCAAACTGAATTTTTTACTGATTTAAAAGCCTACAATACATATTTTATTACACATTAATTATTATTTTGTCCACAAATTGATTAATTTATAAAATCTAACTCATCATAATTTAGCATAAAATTATAAGAATTATTTCAAAGATAAAATGCAGAATGGATTAATAAAGTAAAATCAACTTAGAACATTAGAGGAATATGCCACTGTCTCTTGACATTCATTTGATAGATGAATATTGCTGTCTCACAATCTGTTGCTGACAGTATTGAGAGGGATGTTGAGCACTGAAGACTGCTCTAATAAACAATCCTGAGTATGTTTTCTAACGTAGTATCACATAACCTGATTAATTTGTCTGCTATAAAACATCATCTGGTTGTGGAAACCTTCTAGAAGACTTGCTTTGTTCATAGCAATTGCCAATTACCAAAGAATCTAATTCAGCCAACTTGATCTCAAGCTCTCAAAAAGTGAATTTTTTCTATTATTAAACTCATCTCACAATTTTTATTTATCTATCTGCCTCAGAATCTCCATTCTAGATTATAACATCAGTAAAGTTAGTAGTTTTATTCAGTGTACACTTATGTGTGTGTGGCTGTATGCGACAGAATGCTAAATCAGATTACTGGTAGACATCATAAATATGAATGACTTACTTATAAATTATCTCTCATTGTTATTAAGATTATAAAGCAGTTAGGGATTGGTATTACTAAAATATTTTATACAAAAATACCACTGGATAATTTTTTAAGATGTCATGTCTTTTTGATTAGCATTAAGTAGATAAAAAGATACTTATAATCTGGAGATACATCTGTAATATACATATTATTAAACATTAAAATGTACTCATTTAAGTGCCTACTGATGAAATGATAACATTAGAGGTTGTAATCAATTATCAAAAACTTCAGTGTTTAATGTTGTATTGATAACCTTATTTTAATTGTCTTCCTTTCTATTCATTACTAATTTATCTTGATTATTTTTTTCTTACTAACACTGTTCCAGCAGTTACTCATAAATTTATTAGCCCACCTGAAGGACATTTTTGTGAAGTTCTCCACTCATTGACAATGCTTTTATTTGTATTTGACTCAATTAAACAGATAAAAATTTATATTAAAAATGCTATCAAAATGGCCAAATGTATATTATTTGTTTCCACCTTATTGATTATTGACTCATTAAAATGTAATTGAAAAAGTAACACTTATTAAGGAATTTATATTTAAAGATTTTATAAAATATTATAACAGATTAAATACATAAGTTTTATAAATGTTCTTTGTGGGCCTGGGCCTAACTCACTAGTAGAGTATATGTTTAGTCTGTTAAAGTCCTAGGGTTCATAAAAAAAATACATCTTCTTTATCCAGTCTCCAGGAGATGGGCAATTGGGCTGTTTTCAAGTTTTAGCTATTACAAACTGCTGTACCAAATAGTTTCTTTAGTATGAGAAACTGAAAGTGTAAATAAGGACTAAAAGGTATAATAGATAATGTGAAATAGGAAGAAAAGGTCCAAAGGGAAAGGGGAAGTGGGAGGGATAGGGGAAAGGAAAGAAGGGAAAGGAATAAATATGAGAAAATGAAAAGACTGAAACAAAGTCTTTGTAAATAGGGAGGGATGGAGTGGTGAAAGTGAGGGCAGGGGAATGGGAAAAAAATAAGAACCAAGAGAGATTATGTAAAGGTACAAATCTCCAATGATGAATGTCATCATATTTTATACCTAAAATGAACCAATAAACTGAATGAATAATTTTTTTTAAAGTCTTGAGTTTCAATACCCAGCACCCAAAATACAAGCTCTTTGCAAAGGAAAGAATGTGCCCTTTAGACTATTATATAAAATTCTAAATAAAAAATTTCAGTACTTAATATGCCTTTCTCTTGACTAAATTTGAAGTGCCTATTCATCTGGATTTGGATATACAAGTTAGTCTAAAATATGAAGGTGTCGCATATGCAAATGTCACCCTGATGTTGAAAAGAAGAATCAAGAACTACTGAGCCTGATGTTTTCTGACCACCAAGAGACCCATCACACACATGCTATTTGCCATGCGGAAATGTGCTCCACTGCCCTTCCTAAGGGCCCTGAACTTGCAATACAGGGGTGGCCTGGAACTGGCTCTCCTTGCAGCACAGCTCACTTTGGCACAGCCCAAACACTGTGAAATACTTACACCAAAGACTGATAGACTTGGTTTTTAGTTATTAGCACAAAGGTAAATGGGTTCCCACAACAGATGCAGTAAAATTCAAATCTCAAGCCCTGTTTTAGAGGAAAAACTAAAAACTAGTGAATGGAGAAAGGAATCTAAACAGCATGCTTAATTTCAAGTGTATTGAAATTTTTTCAGTAATTTTTTTTATCTACAAAAAGACGGAATTAAATTTAATTATTACTCACTGTTAAATGTTTTTCTTGTCTTCTGTAACTAGTTATGAGATCATTCAGTTATACCATAGTCTCTCACATACTATTAATTCACTTTTGAGTGACTACATACAAATAGGGGTGATTTGAAAATAATTTAATCAATATGTGTAATAACAAAGAAAATCCTTTCTATGCACAGGTACAGTTTTTTTCCAGCAGATCCTCTCATCAAGGATGTACTCAGCATCAAGCATTTTTGTGGCACGCTGATGGGCACTAAAACAGGAACAATAAATAATTCATAGCCTAATAATTAGGAGCTTACAATGTCCTGGAGAATATAGACATGGAGTTCCACCAAGAGAGAACTTCAAAGCTATATTGAGTGTGGTGATAGTGATGCATACAGATTTTGATAAGCACTCCTGGGAGGGAAAGGGAGATATGAGGACAGAGGACAGAATATATATATATTCTGATACACACACTTTTTAATTGATTCCGCTTAATATCCAAGAGCAACAAATTAGCATTTGTGAACATTTTAATGGACTCTTGGGTATGTTGCAAAGGAAAAAAATCCCTTTAGCCACCACTAAAAGCAAGAATCTTATGTATGAGAATATGCCTGTGTGGAGATGTTGCAACTGTAAGGACAGGGGCACTGGGCAACTTTCTTAAGCTTTGGTAAGCTTCTCCCTCTGTGTCTCTCAGACACCCCTTGGTATCTCTTTTGTATAGGGTTTCCTCTCTTTCTGCCTAACTGCTCTTTACCTTGTGATTTTTGCACCCTCATAATTTCAGTCATAGATTTCCTGATTGAGTTCCTCCCAGTTTTTGCAGATATACTTATATATTACATACCACTCAAATCCTGGTGCTAGGCCAGGTGTAAAAGAAACTGAGCTGGCTGGCTATCCATAGGTTAGGAGCCCACCCTGGTCTGGCCATCCATCAATGGGGGTGTGGCTCAAACAATACCAGCACCTTGAAATAGTTATGTTTTTCAGCATAGATGATTCCTTGGGAAAACAGTGTGAGCGGGCAAACACGAAGTGAGATGAGATTCAAGGCATCATGCGACAAGATTTAAGGCTCAGTCTGGATTTTTCTGGTTTTAGCCATTGCTCTTACTACTTTAAGCATTGTGACTTCTTCTAATTTTCTGAAATTTGATCTAGGGACAGCAGAATCTGACTGTTTTAGATGAATCCCAAATATCTTTGTCCCACTACCTTTTATAACAAAAATTTAACTTGCTTATAAAAGGAAGACTGTGGCCTTGGCCTTACAGTCTGTGCACAGACTAAGCCAATGTCTTTGTCTAGTCACCACATTAAACATAATACTTCAGTGGTCAAATTATAGTTGGATTTAACCTTCCTGTGGTCCTTTCTGCATGATTCTACAATCAGATTTTTATAGTGGTGCTTTTTTTCCACATAAAAGACAATTCATTCACCTGTTAAATACATAGTAAGCATGTACCATTTGCTTGAAATTGTGGTAAATTCTGAAGTTATAGCAGTGTACAAAGTATTTTTTCACCAATCAGAAATATCCATAAAAAATATTTTATATATGACAATTTCAGCAAAACATATACTCCATTAATTAACACATTTTGAAGTAATTTTCTTACAAAGTATTTCTTCACTAATCAGAAATACCTACAAAACAAAATATTTTATATATGGCAATTCCAGCAAAAAAAAAATGCTCTCTTAACACATTTTGAAGTAACTTTCTCCCATCTCATACTTTGAAAACTGATAATTTTGAAAATATTTATCTATTATATGGCAATGAAAAAGGACTATCATCATGGATATCTTTTAAACTGTATAAAACCTATAGTATTTTTATATAACTTTATTTCAATATTTTAGACTTATACTTCAATTGTTTTTATTTTTCTTGTCTCCTTTCCAGAACTGTGAGTTTGTTATGACATTTTGTATTGACTCCCAGGGTCTGATGGAGAACTGGCTTTGGCTGTTGAGTGAATGAGGTTGAACTATTCACTGGAATAGCTTTGAGGCATAAGTAATATGATCGTGTGTATTTCCAATATGATTGCATGTGGAAATTGAACAGCATGTTTTTGTACAGAATCCCCAAACATAAGATTCCAATAATTTGAACTTCACACATCGAGCTGTTTGGAGACTATTTCCTATTGATTACTTCTGAACAACCAGGAAACTGTAAAAGGAAGCCCCAGCTGTCAGAAAACCCTTTTGCATTAGTGGCTTCTGAAGTGCCCAGAGAAATAAACTTACAAAACAATGCTGAACACATCACTTTTCCAATACAGGTGTACAGACAGCAGGTTAAACACAAGTGAGCCAGCAAGGCATCGTGATTAGTGCCACACTGAGTGCAATGAAGCATCCAAAAGGCCAACAAAGCTAAATACCTGCAGTAAAGTCTCCCACCCACACATAATGCCACGAGGGAGCAGAGCCAAATTGTATAAGGAAGAGTTACCCTTCAAGAACCTCTAAGGATATCTTCTCTAACCCTTTGACAGTGTGCCCTCTGGAAAATAATAAGGGATAGAAGAAGACACAGAAGATTTATACTAAATAAATGAAGCCAAGGCATAAACAGGAAAATATGTCTTACGCCTCCCATAAAATTTTACCAGAGGAAAAGAAAGCAAGGAACAGAGCCACTTTGGATTAAAGGATTGCACTCTTAAAACTAAAAAAGTTAAGAATGAAAAATCCTACAACTTCATCTGTCCAGCACCAAAAACTGCTCAGTGAATTTCTATATAATCATGACACATTATCTGAAAGGTTTCAACTCAAATTTTTGCACATGACAGGAATATATGAGCTGATTTCTGTAATGTGCCTATGAATTTACTCCTACTTCTATGGTCTTCTCTTTCTAAAACACTAATGGATATCCCTACTCTTCTGTCCTTTAGTCACAGCACTAATGCAAAACCATTCAGGCCTCACTCATTCCCAGTTACTCCCTATCACACCCAAGCCTGATGGCAGATGAAAATAAATTAATTCAGGACTTTTTCATTTATTAACTTAGTACTTTAAATCAGAACTCTGCCTCATGCTAAAGCTTTACACGAATCTTCCCAACTCATAATTTTTGCCACATTATCAGAAAGTGAGACACCAATGCATAATCATATTTTTCTATTATATTTCTATTATACTAATACTTTGCTATTTCCTGGTAATGTCTATTTGGCTTTTGTGAGAAGATAAAACTCTCACAATGAAAAAAAAGCAAAATGAAGAGGAAGACTACATAAATGGGCAGAAAAATAATTCTTGGGCAAAAGTTATCTTACCTCTCAGCATTGAATTTTTGTTGGTATAAGTTTTATAGAGTCAGAGGCTTTGTTGGTCTTGTTCAGCTCTGTATTCACAGGAGTAAAACAATGCCTGACATGTGCACTGAGTGCACAGAAAAGTCCTATTTACTAAATTGAATCAATGACATCACTGGAATTCATCCAGACTCACATATAGCCATGTCTAATGACTAACTGAAAAAAAAAAGTAAGCTTCTAGACCATAAATATCTCAGTGTCTTACCCTTCTAAATTCCACTCTCTAGTTCTTCCATTCCTATCTTAATTGTACATTGCTAGGATGGCATTTGGAGCTGAATTAAAAGGCTTCATGGTTTTAAAATAGTGACCATCAGCTTGGGTCCTCTGGAGCCAAGATACTACCTAAGCCACTTATTTGTGAATGCTATGTGAAGATTTGCCAAACAGGAATCACACCTAAAACAGTCAGCTGAAAACTTGCTGTGCGCTAGTCCCCAAGAGAAAAATCTACTTGTATAAATTTCATTCTGAGGGTTGGGATGTAGCTCAGTGGCACCCTGCGTGGCAATCACAAGGTCCTAAGTTCAATCCCTGGTACCACACACACACACACACACACACACACACACACACACACACACAAAATAGATTTCATTCTGAACCCTTTGGGGAAAGCTTTATCTCTCTGGTTTCTATTTCCTTGCCTGTAAAATTAAAAGGTTATGCTAAATTCCTCTAAGGAAATACCCATCTCTGAAGGATGATAGTGTAGGAAGAAATCTGAGATCACAGTGAATTGGCTGAAATGGTCCATTCTGGGGAAAATCATAGAGTTGTGAGGTGTGACTTAGGTAGATTCTGACCTGAGCCTTCCTCTGGTCATCAGAGCACAAGGGGAAAAGAGATGAAAAACAAAACTCCCAAGCTCTTAAAACTTACATGAAAATATCCTCAATGGCTTTCAAAATATTTAGCATAAATGTTTAATTTTACAGGCAAGAAAACAGATACCAGAGAGGTAAAGAAAAATACCCAAGGTTCCTCAGCTTATTAGTAGCAGATGGGTATTCTCTACAAATCATAAATGCTTTGAAAGGAAATGCACATGTCACTCCTGTCTACTTTCACTGGATAATGGACACATGCTATTCACTGTTGACTAGAAAGGTAAAATTGGGCCAAATAATATTTAATTCCCCACTGTAGTAGTAGTTTTAAATTCCACATTCTGACAGCTGGCATAGTTGAAGACAGCTTGGAACCCCTGAGGATATCCAAACTGTCACAATTGAAGAAAAGATTTAAGTATCCTGCAACGTAAGACCTACTCAATGACATTACAAAGCTGGTTTATAAATACCATCTTTGTTGGATCCTCAATATCCAATCTATGAACAATAGACATAATTAAACATAAAAAGCTGTAAATTAGGCAAACTAAATGATGGAGCAAATCATTTCATTTTTGCACCTGTGAAGTACAGTATCCCATTGTTATTTTCCTAAAGAAGAGAGAACAGACTCTAGTCTACAAAATTATCAGAAGAGTTCAGAGAAGTAGCAGCTATAATGGACAATAGATTTATTTCCAAAGACTAAAAAGATATCAATGAATGTAGTTTTCAAGTTAAAAAGAGAATACACAGCTGCCACCACAGATTCTATTTAATGAATTTCAATGTTACTAATTAAAATAAAAACTTAGGTCTCCTATTCTCTAGCTAGCAAAAAGAGGACAACACAGAAAACCTCAAATTGTAATTTCATACGTTTCTCATTTTAAGCTTGACAGCTACAAGAAATAGCTTGTGCAGTACAACACCTGTCCTGGAGGTGACTGTATAATAAGAGGTGGTGTCACAGCAAAGAGTAGGGTTCTGGAGACAGAGGCCTTGTTTGCAAATCCTACTTCTCTACCTTTTGGATAGCCTCAGACAAGTCATTTAATCACTCCATATTTAGTTTTCTTCACTGATAAAAGGGATAATTATAGTTCCCATCTCATTAGATCATTATCAGAATTAAAAGCAGCAATCAACCAAAAGCATCTAAAACTCTAGGGCTCATGACCACTCAGCAATTGTTGGCTTTTATTATTTTAGTTTAAAATATTGCATATGGTATTTTACATTACATCAAACAAGAGCAGGTATCTAAATGCCTATTCTTATCCTAGCATTTTGATGACTGATTCATAAGAGTGATCTAGGAAATTTCATCTGTAAATCAGCTCTCTAAAAATTTAAATAAAAGAAAAAGAACCTGCAGCATTGAAATAAGATAAAACTATGTTTAGCATGCACTGGAAAAACACAGGCAAGGTGAGAAAGGTCACTGTGTGTATATTGCCAGCAGAGACACAGTATCACCTCCAGCCTGGACTGAACAGAAAGAGCCAGGTGAAAGAGCTGCCAAGGAGCCTGCCATGGACTAGCATAAAACCACCTGCAAAAGCCATTCAAGCATCTGTCTCTGTGAAGTGCCAGACCTTCTCCTCCCAGCCCACAGGCTGGCCCTATCTATCACAGAGCAATTCCGCAGACTATCTTGTTTTCAATTGATCATTACAGAGCCTGCTCCATTTGATCAGCCCAGGAGGTATTATGTGAAATCCCACATAGAAGCTCATTCTCATATAATGCCACAATGTCTGTGTATGCGTTTCCCCCCTAATTCAACACCTGCCAAAATGAATCAGGCTCACCCATATATTCAACTACTGGACACTTTAATATTCCTGAATTAATTCTCAAAATTTTCATGAGGAAAATGATGTTTGGTTTCTCATTCACTTGGTGGCAATTTGCTGTCTTCTGAGAGATCAAAGAAAGGAAGAAACAATGGATTATCAATAAGGGGATGGTCTGGCTACCAGAGTTTCTGCGGCAATGTAATATTAAGAAAGAAATGAGAGGAGTGACTACACTCTACATCTCCCTATCTACATCTGAGGATAATAGTAGTACCTACCTCCAGTGATTTTTGTGATGAGCAAATGATTCCATAAAGGTAAAGTGTTTAGAATCATTCCTGGAAGGTCCCAAGCACTCTGTAAATGATGAGATGGTCATAATCATGACCGTGATATGATGATGACAGTAAAAGAAACTGCTAATAGACAAGGTATCTAACACTATGCAACAGACTAATATGTACATGTAGTTTGGAGGAGATAGACCATCTAGTTCATCTTCTGTTTTCACTAATTTTACATGTTGTAGGAGAAAAAGGAAATACGTTAATGTTGATAGAAGAAATTACTTCAATATGAGACATGAGCTAAACAAAAAGAAAAATAGCCAGAATATGCAAGATGCCATATAACTATGAAATTATTTAGTAGTTTAATTCAGAAGATAATGCAGTATTATAAAACAATATTAACAAACTTCTAAATAGTAATTACATAAATAGCAAATTATTCTAATTTATTCTTTAAGATTAATTAAATCCAAGCAACAATCCTGTTTTGTAAGAACTATTGTTATTCTCTCAGATTAGAAGCACAAAGATTAAGTAATTTGCTCAAGGTCTATTGCTGGTAAGTGGGTAAAAATAATTTAGTACCTTCACATTTTCTCTTAGTTTTGCTCTCAACTGCTCTACTACACTGCCCTTTAAAATGTGAAAAAGATCTCCCCCAAGACCTAATAGAAAAGTTGAAGACAAATTATGGATGAAGATATGGAAAATTCTCAAACAAAGGATCAACATAAGGGCATCAAGCTGATCACTTAGGGGTGATTATTATACAGTGTTTAAAGTAAGAAGATCCTAATTCAAGACAGAAATTTTATCACTTTCTCTGAAGTCAATTTTGAGAAAACTGCAGTATTTTATATTCTCATTTTAATTCAAGATGCTTAGTCCTAAAAAATGTGTTCTCATATTTATTATTTTTATCACAGCTAAATATGCCTCTTACCTGTGGTTGGAGTGAATGGAAATAATCCATGCCCTTTCATAACCTGCAATCCAGATGTGAGTAATCATGAAGGTGCATGTGATACATATGAGTAAGTAGGGTAGAGATTTTAGTACATTCAGTCGCATGGGCAAAATGGGTGGGGTAGCCAAAGCAGGGAGCCAGAAAGCTGGAGGGGTCTGCCCAGTAAACAACATTGAGAGCTAAGAGGCAGGATGGATAAGCAAGAATATTGTTCTCATGGATATGAGAAAGAGGAATAACATGCAGTCGTCAAAAAATCTGACACATAAGACTAATTACAAAATGAAAGGTCAATTATAAAATCAAATAGATTTTTAGTAAAATTCTTTGAAAAAGACACTAAGTTTTGTTTAACCATTTAGGGATTAACATATATGCACCATAGTTATTTACTATGTAAGTTCATAGGATAATTTTTCATATCCTCCAAAGTCAAGCCAAGTGTCTGTGATACAACACAATAAGCATACCGATATGTTTTATAATTGCACAGTGTCCTATATTCTCGGAAATGCTTTCATAGTCTAAATTTTCAGGTTCTCATAAAATTTTGCTTTTACACTTCATCAAACTCCTCTGTATTACAGAGCAAAATGCAAACCATTCATGAAGCTTATAAGAGAAAGCAGTAGACTCCCAAAACATTTTTCTTGGAAATAAATAACTTCAGGCTTATGAACTGAGAAGATGCACATTGCCTAGTGGTCTTTCAATGATTCTTAGAAGACAAAGTATGAGAAGCATTACTTGGCTTTGCTTTGTGAAATAGAACATTAGAGAGATGTGAAATAGAGCCTCCTGTACACATAGAAGGTCAGTCACCTGCTGAGGAGATTAGGGAAGAAAGGCTGACCCTGCATGGGCCCCTCCCCAGTGGCATGACTACATATTCCTAGAAAAATATTAAAGATATTATCTAAAATCAAGGTAAAAAGCAAGAGGAAGTGGAAGGAGATCAGAATGAGGAGAGAATTCGAGACCACAATGGAGGGTAGACATGATCAAAATGTCACAGCACATATGAAAATACCACATGAAACTTATTATGGGCTATGAATGTCATATTTCCCTTTAGTCAAAATTAATGACTCTTCTGTGGCCCCCTGTAATTATATATACTCCTAACCCAGCATTTACTAAATTATATTTCATCTATTTATATTACTGTTTTCTTATATACAGCTCTGGAGGGAGAGAACCAGACCTTATTCACACACACACACACACACACACACACACGCACACACACACACACAGGGTCATTATTCTCAGCACTGAAAATTGTTTAGGTAAATAAATTAAAAGTATTACAAGGAGCACAAGGACTGGAGAGTCTTCCTAGAAGTTTTAATATAAGCTATGGGAGGGGCCAGAGATTTAGCTCAGTGGTTCCTGCACCTGCCTTCCAAGCGCAAGGTTCTGAGTTCGATCTCCAGGACCAAAAACAAAAAAACAAAAAAAACTATGGGAGTTAAAGTCCTCAAAGGAGATTACGTAATTACTAAAGAGATTCCCCCATCTGCCTAATCTCATGCATTCATATAGAGGTGGGTACATGAATATATTGAATATTTACTGGGGACTTGGAAATAAGTATTTGTAGTCCTGATTTAATACTCACATCACTGATAAACCAAGTGATATTCTGACTAGTTCCCTCAAGATCATGGATTATGGTATGGAATGCATTATGTATTTTCCCAGTTAGCGTGTTTCTTCTCCTTAAATTCTGTCTTAGTTAATGGCACTGGCATCCAATATATCAGAAATTTGGGAATTGAGATTTCTTGGTGTTCCCAGTGTGATTCTCATTCTATGTAATATAATTCTTGAGCATCTCACAAATCTATACCTCCCTCTGCTCCCACATCATCCTGTTGTTATGCACCATTTCCAATTATTTTAGTTTTCTAAAATAGAGTAAAAATACTACAATGGCTCTCAGTTGCTCAATTTACAAATCACTCCTTGGTGTGGTGTGTCTTCTGTATTTTGGTCCCTCTACTTCTCAAATTTTGTTGTTGTCTTTTATTTCCTGCTCAAACATGGTGATCTAATGACAGCTCCTCACACGTTTCATATTACTTTGTACCTTTTAAATTTATTTCTGTGAGAAGTAATGGCAGAAAACTTCCCTAATAGGGGAAAAGAACTTGACATAGAGATAAGTGAGGCACATAGGACTCCAACTATGATCAAAATAAAAACAAACAAAAAACCACATAGGTATATAATAGTTAAGATTCCAGGAATCCAACAGAAGAACAAAATTCTACAAGCAGTTAGAGAAAAGAAACAAATCACATACAAAATAAAGCCCATCAGAATTACAGCAGACTTCTCAACACAAACCCAAAAGGCAAGAAGAGCGAGTGACATACTTCAAGCCCTAAAGGAAAACAACCTCCAACCCAGATTGATGTAAATTGCAAAATTATCTTTCAAAATGGATGGAGAAATAAGATACTTTCATGACAAAGAGCACCTGAGGAACTTCATGAATACCAAACCAGCACTCCAAAAACTTTTAAACAATATCCAAGGAAAAAACAAAGAGAATCACAACCCCAGGAAGCCCAGCAGAATGAATCTATCGGGCATGACAAGAAATTAAATGCAAAGGGGGAGAATCCAACAAAAAGAAAAAGTCATGACAATGATAAGTCAATATGTATCAGATATAACCATCAATGTTAATGGATGCAATTCACCAATCAAAAGAAATAGACTGGCAGAATGGGTCAAGAAGCAAAATCCAACAATATGCTGCATACAAGAAACACACTTAATTCAGAAAGAAACTCAGAGACTAAAAGTTAAAGGGCAGAAAACAATACTCCATGTGATGGGAACCCGAAAAAAAAGTGGGAGTAGCTATCCTCTTTGCAGATCAACTGGATTTCAAGCAAACAATGATGGAGAGAGACAAAGAAGCACACTACATCCTTGTAAAGGGAACATTCCAAGAGGAAGAGATGACAATCATTAATATATATGCACCAAACACTAGTGCGCCCAAATATATAAAACAAATACTACAGAACATGAAAAATCATATAAACACTAATACAATAGTAGTGGGGGACCGCAATACCCCACTGTCACAAATAGATCAACTAGACAAAAAATAAACAATGAAATACTAGAACTCAATCAAACATTTGAACAAGTGAACTTAAAGGATGTTTACAGAGTGTTCCACCCCACAAAATCAGAATACACATCCTTTTCAGCTGCACATGGGTTGTTCTCTAAAACAGGCCAAATACTTGCTCATAGAACATGTTTAAGTAAGTGCAAAGAAACTGAAGTTATGCCCTGTATATTATCATATTATAGTGCAATGAAATTGGAGATTAGTAGCAAAAAATACTGCAAAAATTTCATAGACACATGCCAATTGAACAACACATTTATGAATAACCAATGGGTCACAGAGGAAATTAAAGAAGAAATCAGACAGTTCCTAGAATAAAACAACAGTGCCAATAAAACATATCGGAATTTATGGGACACAATGAAAGCATTCTTATGAAGGAAATTCATAGCAGTGAATACACACATTAGGAAAACAGAGTGAGTTCAATTACACAACCTGATGCTGAATATCAAGCTTCTAGAAAAAGAAGAGCAGGACAAACCCAAAGCTCATAAAAGGAAGGAAATAATAAAGATCAGGGCAAAAATAAATCCAGTGGAGACTAAGAGAACAATACAAAAAAATCATTGAAGCCAAGAGTTGGTTCTTTGAAAGAATAAACAAAATTGACAAACCCTTAGCCAAGCTCTTCAAAAAAAGGAAAGAAAAGGCCCAAATCCATGCAATTAGGAATGAAAAGGGTGAAATTACAATGGACCCAGCAGAAATCCAGAGAATCATCAATACCTACTTCCTGAAAGTATATGCCAATATGATAGAAAACAAAACAAAAAAATGGACAGATTTCTAGATACATATGAATTATCAAAGTTGAATGAAGAAGCCCCAGTATCAATCAATGAAATTGAAAATGTAATTAAAAACATACCAACTAAGAAAAGCCCGGGTCCTGATGGCTTCACTATCAAATTCTACAAGACATTTAGAGAGAAACTACTGCCACTACTGTTTAAATTCTTCAATGAAATTGAAAGGGAAGCAGTACTCTCAAATTCATTCCTGGAAGCAAGCATCACCTTGATCTCCAAAGCAGAGAAAGACCCAACCAATAAAGAGAACTACAGATCAATCTCAATAATGAACATAAACTTAAAAAACCTTAATAAGATACTGGTAAATAGAATGCAGAATATCATCAAGAAGATCATATATCCATACCAAGTGGGATTCATCCAAGGGATGCAGGGATGTTTCAGCATACACAAATCAATAAATGTAATACACTATATCAATAGTTTGAAGAACAAAACCCATATGATCGTGTCAATAGATGCAGAAAAAACATTTGATAAAAATCCAACATGCGTTTATGATAAAAAACTCTCCAAAAAACTGGAATAGACGGTCTCTACCTCAATCTGATAAAAGCCATCTGTAAAAATCCAACAGCGAATAGCACATACTAAATGGTCAAAAACTGAAATCCTTCACACTAAAATTAGGAATAAGACAAGGATGTCCACTATCACCACTCCTGATCAATATAGCTTTGGAAACATTAGCCACGGCAATTAAACAAGAGAAAGAAATAAAAGAAAGAAAGATAGGAAATGAAGAAGTCAAATTGTCATTATTTGCAGATGACATGATACTCTATATAGAAGATGCTAAGAAAGCAAAAGTCTTCCAGGTTTAATAACCAAATTCAGTGAAGTAGCTGGATACAAGATCAACACACTGAAATCAATAGATTTTCTGCACACAAAAAACAGACTCACTGAGAGAGAAATGGGGCAATCAATTCCTTTCACAATAGCATCCAAAAAATTGAAGTACCTAAGAATCAACCTAACAAAAGAAATCAAAGACCTCTATTCTGAAAACTATAGCACTCTGAAAAGAGAGATTGAAGATGATATCAGAAAATGGAAAGACATCCCTTGCTCCTGGGTAAGAAGAATAAACATAGTGAAAATGACCATAGTTCCAAAACTGCTATATAGATTCAATGCAATCCCAATTGAAACCCCAGCACCATACTTCACAGACCTCAACAAAACAATCCAAATATTCATTTGCTACAAGAAGAGACCTAGAATAGTAAAAGCAATACTAGGCAATAAAGACAAGGTAGGGAGTATCACAATCCCCAACTTGAAACTTTACTACAAAGCAACTGTGATAAAAACAGCATGGTACTGGCAAAGAACCAGACCTGAGGACCAGTGGAACAGATTAGAAGATGAAGAAACAACTCCAGAAACACTCAGCCACCTCATCTTTGACAAAGGAGCCAAACACCCTCCCTTGAAGAAAGATAGCCTCTTTAATAAATGGTGCTGGAAAAATTGGGCCTGCCAAAGATTAAAACTAGACCTATATCTTTCACCATGCATTAAACTAAAATCAAAATGGATTAAAGATAGAAATATTAAAACAGAAACACTGAACCGGCTGGAACAGAGGTTAGGTAGAACTCTTGAAGACATCGGTGTAGGAAAAGATATTATGAACAAAACTTCAGTTGCCCATGAACTAGCACAATCAACAAGTGGGCTCTCTTCTCACTAAAAAGCTTCTGTACAGCAAAAGAAGCCACCAACAGTATGAAGAGACAACCTGCAATGTGGGAAAAAATTTTCAGCAGCTGTTCCTCAGGCAAAGGTCTACTATCTAGAATCTATAAAGAACTTAAAAAAAATCAGACCTCCTAAATTTAAAGACCCAATCCAAAAATGGGCCTCTGAAATGAACAGACATTTCTCAGAAAAAAAAGTAGAAATAGCAAATAAACATATGAAAAAATGTTCCACATCACTGGTCATTTGAGAGATGCAAATGAAAACAACACTGAGTTTCCACCTCACTCCAGAAAGAATGACTGCTATCATGAAATCAACCAATAACAAATGCTGATGGGGTTGTGGGGAAAGAGGAACCCTACTCCACTGCTTGTTGGAGTGTAGGCTAGTGCAACCACTGTGGAAATCAGTATGGAGATACCTCAAAAATCTAGGATTGAAGTCCCGTTTGACCCAGCTATTCCCCTGTTGGGTATCTTCACCAAGGAATTAAAAGAATCATACCACAGTGATACATGTGCACCCATGTTCATAGCAGCACAATTCCTGATACCTAAAACTTGGAAGCAACCCAATTGTCCATAAACTGGAGACTGGATAAAGAAAATATGGGTTTTTAAAAATAAAATGGAATATTACTCAGCCATAAAGAATGAGAAACTAGAGACATTTATAGCTAAATAGATGCATATTGAAGTGATACTCTTAAGTGAAATAAATAGGACACACGTGTAAATACCGAATAATTACTCTGTGACAAACTGAAAGTGTAAGTAAGGACTAAAAGGTATAATAGATAATGTGAAATAGGAAGAAAAGGTGCAAAGGGGAAGGGGAAGTCAGAGGGGTAGGGGAAAGGAAAGAAAGGATTGGAATTAATATGAGAAAAAGAAAAAATGAAAATAAAGTCTTTGTAGATAGGGAGGGGTGGAGGGGTTGAAGGGGAAGGGGGAAAAATAAGAACCAAGATGAATTATGTAAAGGTGCAAATTTCGAATGATGAATGTCATTATATCGTATACCTTAAATGTGCCAATAAAATTAATTAAATTAATTTTCTTTCTGTGAAATATGCTTTTTTCTGCCTTAAAAAATTTCTGTTCCTCTTTTAAAAACAAGCTCAATTACCACTAGGTAGATCTGATATTCATTCTGATATATCTGATTACTCCTTCTTCTATACCATGAACACACTTTTTGCCATATGTCGTCATTACCATTCACAAATGCATTTACATGTCTATGAGCCAGGTTTTATGCTGTGAATTCCAAGAAACTTAGTTGTCTTTTAACCTGCAGTGGGCACAGATTAAAATGTCCATTATATATTTACCAACTTTTGAATGAAAAGAATGCTAGTAATTGAGAAGATACCATGTTTTGAAGTCAACCATTCATTGCTTGGGACCTTAATATCTGCTGTGTGTGCATGTGCATGTGTGTGTGTGTGTGTGTGTGTGTGTGTGTGTGTGTATTTTGAATTCTCAGGGTATCAGAGTTCTAAGATATTTAGAATGAGAAGGTCTAACAGAGAGTATGGGACACTGGAAAGGAACTAATGCATAAAATTAGACTTGGTTTAAAGAATATGATTTGTTACAAAAAGAGAAAACAATGAAGGGTGGTATTGGATAAGGAGGGAACTTTGTCTAACACATTTTTGTATCTTTGATGTAGTTCCACTTGGGAAAGAATGAGGGTGAATGTGTGGAAAAGAAGGAAAGATAGAAAATACATAGAGAAAGAATGTTGAAGGTAGATTAAGTTGAGAAAACTTATATTAAGACAATGAACAGCTTACTGAAGACTTTTCCATTAAACTGGGTCTATCCGTGCCCTACCTTTCATCACATTTATCATCTGAAACTAAGTTGGGACACTATCTTGAGGCTAGATTATAGAAGGCTCTAAATGTCATGATAAACACTTTAAATTAGTTCTGTTACGCAAAAGGAAGCTCTTTATATTCCATCAGATAAATGCCTTTTTGGAAGTGATGCTTTAGTTGGATTAAGTGTGCCCAACTACAAGAAGTAAAAAAGTATCCAAGAAAACAATGAAGGATAATACAAGTATCCAAGTGCAAAAAGAATAGGAAATAATGTTTCAATGAGAACAACAAGAAGTATTCACATAGAGAATATCAGGGAAAAATAGAAAGAGTAAAAAATTGAAATGGGAAATCAGTGAAGTTGTGACCTAGAAAAAAGGCATAAGTCAAGTTTGGAATAAGGAAGGAATGGTAATTTTAATACCTGTTGTACCCTCTCCTTGGAATGCCTTCTGCTTTACCTTGAAAGATATCATGCTGGGTGTGAAAGGATTTTGAGCCCATAAAATTGTTCAGATAAGGTAAGCCTGGTTGGAGATTTTAAATGATCTTTTCAAATAGCTGAGAAGTCATGTGAGGCTATCTTACCTTGAATCTTGACAATGCTCTTAGGCCATTCAGGCTGATAGAGCACAGTAGAGACAATGAATTGTGTTTTGGTTTTAAGTATGAGTTCCCAGCTACAAGAATTCAGTGGTTTTACTGCACAACAGCTGTACTTATTTTCATTTTGAAGGGAATTAAGCATCTGCCTTCCTGGTTAATCACCACCCTTGCCTATCCAGTTGTTGATAGCCTTGAAATTTATTTATCATCACTTCTGATCATTTCTGTATTTATTTTGCATGTGTCCTTTCCTAGTTATAAAGATCTGACTTTTAATATCACAGATCCTCTTCCTTATTCTTTATTTCTTCAGTGACATAAGAATTCCCAGACTCAAGAAGAAATCCTTATAAAAATATTGTATGCTGGCCTTGATACTACAAACAAGTTTTTAAATCATCTAAAAAAGAGATGATATTAAGCTAATCAGAAGTAGAAACTGTGACATAAATCAAATTTTAATTTTTTTCAAGTACACTTCACAAATTTTAGAGAAATTTATAGAATTGGAAAAAATAATCTCAACAGAAAACTCACATCATGCCTCTTATTATTTGTGATTGCTATTAAATTTATCGGGCATCATTTGATTAGACACTTGCATTAAAGAGCATTACATGTTTTCAAGTTTTGCTTTCAGCGTGAAAAAGTTTCAACCTGTTTAATGTGTGTAGATATTTCAGAATGGAAATCACATTTTAAGATATGCTATTTCTGAATAACTGCTCTATTTTCTTATCCTCCCAATATTAAAATATGCATGCTAATGCTGTGATAAACAGTTTTGACATTTGCCCAAATGATAGAAACCATGTATTGAAGAAACTCTTGCTTGAGTGTTTACTGGGTTTACTTTTAAGATGCACTCTCAATGAAATCTGTGGAAATTCTTGAGAATGTTGACATAGCATTGCATTTATGTATAAAACTCTACTTATTAGTTTTAATTATAAGGACTATTCGTAATAAAGTCTAAGGAAGCTAGTTTCTGTGTTTGTGTAATTAATTTGAAGAATATTATGTTACAAACCCTGAAAAATGGTAGGTTTTCTTTCAGCTACTAAGCCAATGAATATAACTGCACTAAGATCAAACCAAAATAGCTTACTATTTTAAAACATCACGAGCAGAGTCTTAGTATTTTTTGAGGGAAAATAAAAGATCACTATCATAGTAACTTTTTTCAAGATTTTATTTTTCATTTTTTTTCTTACTCTAAACCAGCAGTTTTATAAACCATGTACTTGAACAGCAAAACCACTTGCCATTTGGTAGAATTGGCTGACATTTCATTTTTTCTGGGCAGATTGCAGATTAGTTTGACATTATTTTGCTGGGCTCTGAGCTACATCATTAGCATATTGCTTATGACTAAAAACAAAGTAGTTTCATTTTGTGGTATAATACCCTACATTTTCTGCAAGTAGTAAAAAGTATGATTTTTCTGGAAATAAATAGGTATTGCTTTAGTCTTGTAAAAAAAATAAAAACTGAGAATTCCATTAATGTAACAAAATGTATCAATAAAATGGTGTGTCAGAGGGGAATGGAAACCTCTATAAAGGCATGATGTGTTTACTGTTGATATCTCTAAATCTTGGCTAGAAATGAGAAACATTCATGAAATACTGGGCTTAAGCTGAGATTACATCAGTATGGTAGCAATATCGTACTTGTCAACTATCAGAATATAACTGCATGGTTGTACCACATGAAAATGAAAATTCAGTTTTTGATCTAAGACATTCTTTTCCTGTCCATGTTGTAAAGCCTTTTGTTTTTAATGTAAAGAAAGTAAGGGCCAGGCAACTGTATCACAAGATGGCTTTATTTGGGCAACCAGGGGAATAACGAACTGCTGATCATTTTTTAATTAAAGTACTGATCAAATAATTACCAATGCTCTTATTTCAGTTTTCAGTATATTTTCTCACATCCCATCTTTCCTTTAATTAGATCAGGTCTAGTGTATAAAATAAATAAAGCTACATTGTACATTGTTGGGTTTTCTTTTATTGAAAAACCAATTATAGTATTATAATTGTATACAATATGGATTAGTTAGGTTGAACAATTTACTTGTAGTGATTTTTTTTGTTTGTTTTCCTTCATTATGCTGACATATTTTATGAAGACCGAACATCTTTTGCTTTTAACGAAAGTAAGCACCTAAATGAAATGATGTGAAAATGTTTTGGTCACATATTCTCTAGTGTTTAAGCAAAGCATCAAACTGATTAGCAAGCCGTGCTTCAGAGATAAAATGTATAAGCTGCTAGAAGATTTTAACACATTATTTTCCCTTTATTACTTTTATTGACTTAATTCTTCCTAGTTCCATAGCAGCAGATAGAAAGTCTTGAGGGGCAAACTATAATTTCATGGTCATCTGAAATAATTATTATACTAATTACCTATTATTAATTCCTTTTCCCATTTGTTTCATTGACATTTTGAAAGGGTAAAGGCGGTTGTTTTATGTGAACTTGCTTTTAAACCCCCCAGTATTTTTTACAATGAAAAGTGTTCAGGAATAATGTACTTTTCTTCAACTTATACTATTTATGTTGTGCATCAGAGATGACCTAGTTTCTACAATAGCTATTAAGCTAGAAAAAAATGCACTCAATTTTTAAGAATGATCTCCAGTGTATCAGGCATATCTTGTTTTCATTCTAGCATACCCATCTTTTTCCAATTCACCTTATATGTTAGGTTTTATCTGAAGGCAATCTGTACATTCAGTTTTTTGCAGTTAGAAAAATATAGAAAGTTGAAATGAGGGGCAGGCAGAGGGAAGAGAGACACAAGCAAATAAAAGACTTAGAAAGGGCAGTTACAGGAATTACATTCCTTTGGTTCTACATGTCTTACTATTATTAGGTTTTACTGGTATATTTTATTTTTAAAGATATAACATGATTTTACTTATGGCAGAAGAACTACTTTTAATATTTTAAAAACTATTTGGGGTTTTGATTTAATTATTATTATAGTGACAATTTTTTTAAATAATTGTTGATACAGATTGATCTAGATTATTCCAATGAGTAATAATTTTTAGTTAAAAGGTTAAATTTATTGTAGTCTTAATTACATATTATTCCAATATAAGTGAGGTTAGTATTATCTAGCAACATAATCTTTATAAATTTCAGTTACATAATGAATTAAAAAAACATTCTAATATATGCATTTTAAAATGAGTGGTATCATGTTGGTATGTTGTGAAAATGGACTCAAAATATATTGAGGCACTCTTTTAGGGCTCTGGAGTGAAATTTCCTATGTTATTCTTAGAGTACAAGAAGAAATATCCAAGTCCTCCAGAGGAACTAAAATACTCTGAAAATGATCTATTTAATTGCTCTGGAGCACAGAGCCCTTTTGGCTCTCCATGTTGACGCCTTGATTTTTATAATTCATTTTAAGTATGAACCATTCTTTTCAGTATGGATTATAAAGGAATTTTAATATATTTTAGCTGCATATTATTGAGAAATCAACTGAGATAACTTGGGATTTTGCTTAGTTAATATTGTTTCCAGCCAGAGTGGGCACATTACTATTTTTTCAAAAGCAAGTTGTTCATTAATCAGCATTTTAATGAGCTGTTTTATACCCACCTCCTAAAAGTGGCCCTATGACTGTGTGTTTAAACCAATCAGGGAAAGAAAATTTCAAGTAGCACAGGCAATGATTTGGTGATTTTTTAAGTCTATGTTCCAGTGTCTATGTCCAAGATTGCTCCTGTGTTCCACAGAGAGAGGGTGATAGTAAGAGAAGGTGGCAAGGTAAAATGGACAGAGAAGACTTTAAATTGTTCATTGAAATCATAAACGCTATCAATAGCCTATCCAACTTGTTGTTTCATTGGTGAAACACGACTACAGCTATTAGGTGACCTCCCTAAATCATCAGTGATACAACTGGGGAGGAAATATAAGACTCTTGTTTTTAGATATACTGTTTTATATGTGCCACTGCCACCAAACAAAGCAATTCAGCAGTGCTAGAGGAAATACCTTGCTTTGTGACACATTTCTTAGTATATGTGTAAGGCCTTGTTAAACTATCAGCACACTATATTGTTTGCAAAAAGCATTCTGAAATACAATAGAAATAAAATATTCTGGTTTACACTGACTGCCAGAGAAGCTGCAATAAAGTGGAACTACTTATTACCATAGAAACAAGGAAGTATGCACAATGAGAGCATTTGAAACCAATAAGACTCTTGATAATAATATAGCATAAAGTAGCATCTTTTGCTCACAGCATAATTTTGATTTTGTGTTATTACTATAAAGTATATTGCTGGCTTATAGTTGCAAGACTAATATTGTCTCAAAATACTATCATGCTCAATTATGTTATTTAGAGTATAGAATCAATTAATCCAAGCATAGTGATGCCAACTGAACTACTAGATATACAAATAAATTTGGAATTGAAATATCATTCCTAAAAATTGCATGAATCTATGTTGTGTATCATTTGCCATTGCTAGAGAATATGGTATTATTTCAGCCTAATTTTACATACAATTAAAATTGCCATTTTAAGCACTACTTTTTTTGTAATTACTCACAGTAGAAAATCTTATGATAGTATAGTCTTACTTAACTTTCTTCTATGTAATACACCAAACACATTTAAAATTTTTCTTTATGCTCTAGGATCATAATTGACAATATCTATGACAGTATTTTGCTGTGACCCAGAAAGGGCCTCAGTAAACTTTTATTTAGCCTTGCTCTAAGTGACCTCAGTCTGTTCTAGTGCATCCTTCTGTGTCACAGTATCTGTCCTCTCTCCATATTATTCACTTATTATGTTCATTTATTTACTATTATCTACATGAATACATTAGAAGAAGAACAAACAAATTCAGAGTACTTCTGACATATTTTTTCTGATTGAAGTATAGGCACCTTGATGAACATTTTGTGAATTAATTCAGACAATTTCCTTAACAAATTTTATGTGTTTGAAAATGCTAGATGGCTATCATGTTGACAAATGGGGCTGGTATTATGCTTTGAAATATATACTACCACAGAAGAGAAAAATCCAACATGTAAAAATAAAGAATTTCAGGGTTCATCTAGCAAGTCAATTAAAGTACATTGAGTCAATCAACAAATAATCATTACTTAGAGGCAAAGAAATTGAACTGTCACTTCATGTCATTGGTTAAATAATGATTAACAGGTCCTTGAAATAAAAAAAGAAAGCTTCTGAAGGTTAATTCACTTCAGTTCTAGATAGTAAATCTAACCTGTTAGCTTTATTTGCTTTGCAAAAATTCTAACTACCCAATTATAATAACAACCATACATAACAAAAACATAAATACTTGGTGGAAAGGCATCTCTGATGGACTCATTCAATAAAGTACTATGATTTTAATCTCAAATTCCGGAGCACTAATAACAAAACTATCATGTAGATGAAAGGAAATAATCTAAATATTTTAAAACTTTTATTTTTAAAATCTTAGGTGAGAAATCAGAAAATTGAAAATTAATAATGAATATGATTCATCATCTCAAATTAATTGTCTTAAATTAATATTGAGGAATTTTCAATAGTCATCTGCATAGAAGTGGCAGTAATAAATGACAATCTATTTATATGAGTTTCAAGTGGGAATCTATTTTCTTTGCTTATATTCTACATGTTAGAGTCATAAAGAAACTCAGTTTTCAAGAATCTATGTGATGTTTAAACAAGAAAAATAATGTTTTAGCTACAGGTTCTTTTACACACTAATCTCTTAAAACATCAGAAATTTTTTCTTAGAAATCTGAATTTTCAAGAAGTGGTAGCAATTTTATTTAGAGACTGGAAGTTAGTTACCTGTCTCAGTTTCCTTGCAGCAAAATAATAGGATTTCAACTACATTATATCTCAAATTTTTCTCAATTCTAAGATTCACTAAAATGTATTAGTAAATACTGGAGGATGAGTGTGTATCCATTAATATTTGGGCTTTGAACATGATCTACCTGGCAAGAAATATTCATTTTCTTGGCAGCTTGTCATGAAAGGTCATAGGTCTTGGCATATTTTCAACTGTTCTTTTAATATTCCTTCAAGCATGGTTATTTTTCTGTGGTCAAAGTTGTGATCTATTGAAATCTATACAATATTTTTTGCAACTCCATCTTAGCAGGTTGTGAGACTATTCAGCTAGTTTATTTTGAGGCATGTAAGAAGACTGGCTGAGTGTACCAGTATTAAATTAAATTTAGACCTTTGTGGGAAGTGACAAGACTATAATGTTCATTGAAAAATTATAATAAGAAAATTTATGACGAAACAAACCTTAGCTAAGTGCCAGATCTTCCTGACACCTACCAGCATTCAAATATGAAAGTGTCTTGTGCTGTTTGATTTCCCATTAGTGAGTATTTTCAATGAACACTGCGGGATTATATGATGAGGATTTTCAAGAACAGTGTGAGAGGAGCTCACCTTGTCTTAAAGACTTTTCTAATTTCAGGTTTCTGTGAGTTCCCAACATAATATAATTATATTGAACTTATAATTTGGCTTTAGGTTTGCATGAATAATTAGTCTCAGCATCCCTGTCTTTCTGGGTTAATACATGGGAAAGTGGTCTTGATGTGTTATAGTGATTATTAGAACCATTAACAAGCCACAATTTCAACACCACTTTGAGCAGCATAAACAAGAAAAACAGATTCCTTGGGAGGACATCAATAATTTGTGGAATTGCATAAAAAATGAAAATTAAGCCTTGGAGAAGGAGGGGATTCATAGCAGCTTTGAACCTCAGCATCAGAATTTGTGGACCATTAACAGAAAACTCCAACTGACAACCTTTGCTTCCTTGTGTCTATGAGCAAGGTTCAAATTTCCAAGGAAGATCAATGGATCTAAGCAAGTCTTACTACATCTGTTGCCCAGTCAGGGAGTGGGAACAGAGGTTGGTAGGTTGGTAGGAGGATCAAGACCTAGTAAGAACACTGGCTGAGAGGGGTATCTTGAAGAAGGTACAGGTTGAGAGTTGCATAAAAGATAAAGATTCAGCCAAAAGAATGAGATAAATATAATTAAGACCACTGGGCAGATAAAATGATCTGTAATTTTAAAATCTATTCCTTTTTTCCCAAGGGACTCTAAGTTCCTTGAAGTCAAGGATTATATTTTATTCACTGTGAAATTTCTAGCCTTCCCAGCAGTTTTTGACAAATATGATTTTGTACAGTAAATATTTGTTGGAAAAAACCCAAAGGAATAAATAACTAAATAAATTAAATAACAGCATAAATGCTTACTGGACTACCATCAATAAATATAAAGAATACTACTTAACAAGCTATTGACCTGCTGATCTTCAGAGGCTATTGAAATTCATGCCAGTCCCTGGATAGTGAAGGAAACACAAGCTCCAGCTTTTGATTCTTCCTTTTTTCTTTTTATTTCTCCTTTTCTCCTTGTCTTACTTCTTCTCCCTGCTTTACTCTCTTTACCCTTCCCTTCATTCTTTTGTTTACTTCTAACATATATTATTTATTTACAGATCATAAAGACAAGCAAATTGTTTTCCTTTATTAACAAAGTATAAATACTTACCATAATATATGAATGAAAGTTATTCTGTTTGTATTCTCATAATAGTTGAATACAGCAGATGGACCGTAAGTTCTTTGCCAAATGTCTTGGATTCTAAGATGTTTCTACTGTTTCCCATGTTTCTAAGGAAACTGTACTAATCAAGTCTTTCATCTGATTCTCTTTAAGCTTTGATGAAATTCAGCTCAAAAGTAGACCTAATCATAGTCTATAATGAGCTTTGAAAGATTTTTATTGTAAATTCATAGCAAAAAATAAAGAATCATAAGAGACTTTCAAATCCTGTTAACACAGCTGAAATTGCTGTTGGAATCAGAAATGACTATCTTAGAAACAAATTGTATATACATACTGTTCATTGTACCCAAATAAATCTCACCAGCAACTCAAAGAGTTCTTTGCATTTTACTGGCATATAATCTATACAAGTGTTGCCATATCAATAACAATCATTTTAAAATGGTCACTGCAGCAAGAAGATTATGCTTGATGCATAGAATCCAGAAATGGTAATATCTTCCTTTAAAATGTATTTCTTTCTGTCAGCAAATATGCATAAAAGATAATAGTTTGCACTATTTCAAATACAATGTGTAAGTTCAGAGCATTTATAAGTCAGCAAATTTTAAACTCTACTTACAAATAGCTGTTTGGGAAGAACACTAAGAATTTGGGACTTTTATAGTTATATTATTATATAATAACTGTGAGAGTGTAAAGAACCTCACAGCTCAAGCAGAAAATTAACTAAAATATGAAACACTAATTTCTCCACATAAAATGAAAATTCAGCAATACATTACATTAATAACTATGTCCCCATTTTACTTTTAGAAAGTTATTAATGGCTTTCATTTGAATGTCATGTATTCAGATTGCTACCTGTTTATGCTAAACCTGGTATCAGAGGGGGTGATGAGGTAGGAATGATATTTTCTATTCATGGAGAATTACCTCTTTGTTAAATCACACATAAAAAAATGTATTTTATAGAAAATTGAATTCTTTCCTCCCTGTGCTTTTGCAGTGTGCGCTGAGGAACAGGTAAGCTCAACACCATTTTAAAAACAAGCAAACAAAAAAGGACAAATGCAGGAAATTATAGATTTCCTGTTTGCTTGGAGTACATCAATTTTGTAAGTACCTGGAAGACCATATAATGCAGCAAAAAAATCAATGTGCCTCCATGAGGAACACTTCTTGTTGGATTAATCTAACTTCTTTCTCTGCTAGAGTGACACACTTAGTATATCCATCAGAAGTTGAAGTCTCAATATAACTGGACTTATTAAGAGTTTTGACCTATTGCCATATCCCAGTTGACATCCTGGGAAATATAACCCTTTCTACCAATATACAAAACTTTGCTAATAGTTTTTGCCAATGAGATATTTCAAATAAACCATAATAGAATGACCACTCAATATGTTTATACATAGAATGAGCAATACTATCATAAAATCAATAAATATTTTTTAACAATTATTTAACCATAGATATGTACCAGGTATGTATCCATGTTATCCATATTCACCCATGTAATCTTACCTGAGCAGTGGCTTAAAAGATAGACTACTGAAGCTGGGTTCAAACTCCAGCTCTTCCACTCAAATGTGTGGCATTAAGTAAGTTATTCACCCTTTTTGTGCCTGAGTTTCCCCAGGTGTAAACTGGGGATAATAGCTCTTAAGCCTCAGACTTATAATGAAGATTAAATGAATTATTATTTAAACAATGACAGCTTCATAGCTAATGCTACATACATTTTAGTGATGAAATAATACAAAATATAAATTATCAGTTGCAGAGTAGTGCTCAGTAGAGATATAAAAATATTAATTTTAGATACGAGCACAATACAATACCCAGTGATAGAAAATGATTAAGTAAGCAGAATATATTATAGCTGAAGTGCTGTGACACTGGTAGGTCATATTTCAAGAACACTGTTCTAATTTCTTAAACAGACACTGGGTTTGGGGGATTTGTTTGTTGTTGTTTCTGATAGAAGCATGTCACACTAGCACCAGCCTTAGGTCTAGTGCTATCAATCTTTTTCATATATTGTAACCAATTTAATGTTTTCTCTTTTTTATTTTTCTACAAGCTCTTTCCTCCTTTTTCCTTTTATTCTAAAAAATAATTTGTAGCATAAGACGATCGCTCTGAGGGAAAGAGTGGCAATGTTTTTATTATTGAACAATATACTGGCAAAATTTCTAGAGTGTGTACTGATAGATCAGTATAAAGTATTTACCTTCTCAGCAGAGTTTTACGGCCAGGCACAGATTGCCACCCAGCACCAAGAAGGATGTGCTCTGCCTTTGACCTACTGGACCTTTACAGGAACTGTGTCCTATTGAATGGAGTTTTCTCTGTACTCTAGGCAGAGAAAACTGGGTTAGGCTTCTGCCTTAGAAATAGTGGATCCTGTATAAGTCACCACTACAGTGCTTTTCTCTATTGCCTCTCCTCTCACTTGTCTTCCAGTACTGTGGTATACCTTCCTCTTTTGTGCTATGTGAAAGGTTATTTTTTGTTTTGCAAATTCAAATACCCTTTAGTGCCTCCTCCCTCTGTGCTCAGCTCTATATTCTTACATATTTCAGATCACTCAATCCAAACAATGCCTCTATGATACATTTATCATTCATGTTATTATCCAGTTAGGGAAACAGATTTAGAAGACTTAATTACTTGGTTAAACCTAATCAGTTAGTGGTGAAGCTGAAATTCAAACTCTGGTTCTCTTACTATTATCATTTCCAGGTTTGTTACAAACTTTCTGTTTAGCTGTGCTCAAAACAAAAATATACAGAAGTGCCTCTAAATATAAAGAGGTTTTGTGCTTTGTTGTAGAATAATAAAAACCATCCTAGGATAAATCCCCACTTGTTTTCTATTTTTCCAAATAGTATGTTCAATGTGAAACAAACATTTATTTCTCCATCTTTGCCATTCTTTTCTTTCTGCTATGAAGTTTCTCCTCTCTTGAGCCTTTTAAGCCATCTTTTAAATTGGGCCTCAATGACATCTTTTTTCCTAGATTACACATATGACAGAAGACATGTAACACTTGCCTTCCTTAGTCCAGCTTATTTCACTTAACATAATGACCACAGTTCCATCCAATTTCCCTCAAATGACATGATTTTGTTTTTCTTTATGGATAAATAAAATATTCCATTATGTATATATGCTACATTTTTCTTTGTCTATTGGTGCTGAGCACCCAGGATGATTCCTTATCTTAGTTCATATGAATTGTGCTGCTATGGACATGGGTATTCAGACATCTCTATAGTATGCTGACTTCAATTCCTTTTGTTCTACACCAAGGAGTAGTATAGCTGAATGATAATTCTACTTTTAGTATTGGGAGTAATTTTCATGCTGATTTCTATAGTGGCTGTACTAATTTATATTCTCAACAACAGCTTATAAAGGTTTCTTTTCTCTATGTCCTTGCCAACATTCATTGTTTTCTGTGTTCTTGAAGATAGCCATTCTGACTGAGATGAAAAGAAATCTCAATGCAGTTTTCATTTGCATTTTCCTGATGGCTAAAAGATGTTGAACATTTTTTCATATAATTATAAACTATTTATACTTCTTTCTGTTCAGTTCCTTTGCCCGTTTTCTTATTAGATTATTTGTTCTTTTGATGCTGTTTTTGAGTTCTTAAATATCATCTTCTGAATAATAATCCTCTGTCAGAAGAGAAGCTGGCAAATATTTTCTACCATTCTGTAGGCTATCTCTTCACTCTGTTAATTGTTTTGTCTCCTGCATAGAAGCTTTTTAACTTGTTGCAACCCCATTTGCTCATTCTTGGTATTATTCCTTGAACTATTAGAGTTTGATTCAGAAAGTCTTTGCCTATGCCTATATTCTGAAGTGTTTTTCCTCATGTTTTCCTGTAGCAGTTTCACAGTTTCAGTTCTTATATTTAGGTCTTAGATCTATTTTAAGGCTATTTTGTACATGGTGACAGATAGGAATCTAGCTTCAATCTTCCACATATTGATATACAGCTTTCCAAACACCATCTGTTACAGAGGATAGCTTTTTTCCAAGATATGTTTTGGGCAACTTTGTTGAGAATTAGGTGGCTGTAGCTACAGAAGTTTATTTCTGTCCCTTCTATTCTGTTCTATTCCACTGGTCTACATCTCTGTTTTAATGGCATTACCAAAATGTTTTGTTGCTATGGCTCTGTATTATATTTTAAAATCAAGTATTGTGAACCTCCAGCATTTTTCTTTTTGCTCAGGATTGCTTTAGCTATCCTCAGTCTTTTGTGCTTCCATATAAATTTTAGGATTTTTTTATAATTTAAGAAGAGTATCATTTGTAATATTGATGGAATTATATTGAATCTTTATATTGCTTTGAATAATGTGGCCATTTTAACAATATTAACTCTGCTAATTCATGAACATGAAAGTATTTTTTTCATCTTCTAGTGTCTTCTTCAGTTTCTTTTGATGTTTTGTAACTTACATTATACAAATTTTTCACTTCCTTGGTTAGTTTATTCCTAAGTGTTTTGGTTTATTGAAGCTATTGTGAATGGAACTGTTTTCCTGGATTATTATTAGTGTATAAAAAAGCTATTGATCTTTGTAATGTTGATTTTGTATGTAGCTACTTTGCTGATCTTCTTAGATCTAAAAGAGTCTTCAAGAACTTTTAAGAATATGACCATATTATGTGCAAACAGGGATAATTTGACTTTTTCTTTCCTATTTGTATTTCTTTTCTTTTATTTTCTTGCCTAATTGCTCTGGCTAAAATTTCAAATGGTATATTGAAAAGGAATAGTGAGAGTGGTCATTCTCATTTAATTCCTGATCTTAGAGAAAATTTCTTCAATTTTTCATTCCATATGACAACTACAGATATTGTATATAGCCTTTACTATGTTGAGGTATGAACCTGTACACTTAGTTTCTTCAGGGATTTTAATATGAAGGGATGTTGAACTCCATGGGAGGCCTTTTACTGCATTAATTAAAATAATCATGTATTTTTATCTTTAATTCTATTTACCATCTCATTCCTGGAATAAAGTTTGATCATGATATATGTTATTGAATTTGGTTTGTAAGTATTATATTGAAGATTTCTGCATCTAAATTCATCTATATTTTCTTTTCCTATTGTGTCCTTATTGGTATTAAGGTGATACTGACTTCAAAGCATGAGTTTTGAAGTGTTTCTTCCCTTTTTACTTCATGGAATAGGTCAAGTAGCATTCACGCTTTTCTTCTTTAAAGGTCTGGGTAATGTTCAGCAGTGCATCCATCTGGTCCTGGGCTTTTCTTTGTTGGGAGACATTTTGTTACTGCTTCAATCACATTGCTTATTATTGATCTGTTTAGGCTTTTTACATCCTCTTGGTTCAATTTTGGTAGGTTACATATGCCTTTAAAGTTGTCCATTTCTTTTACATTTTCCAATTTATTGGAATATGAATTTTTATCTAATTCCTATTGGTCCTCTGGATATTAGTGTTATCTATTATACTATCTCCTTTATTGTGTCTAGTTTTAATTTGGTCTTGTCTTTCTTTTTCTTTGTTTGCTAAGGGCTTATCAAATTTGTTTATCTTTTCAAAGAACCAATTCTTTGTTTCACTGACTCTTGGTATTGCTCTTTTAGGCTCTACTTCATTAATTTCAGTTTTGATCTTTATTCTTTCTTTTTCTTTCCACTAGATTTGGGTTTGGCTTGTTCTTGTTTTCCTAAGACCTTGAGATTCTTAATTAAGTTATTAATTTGAGATCTCTCTGATTTTGTGATGTAGGCACTCCCAGTTATATACTTGTCTCTTAAAACTGTGTTTGCTGCATCCCACAGATTGTGGTATGTTGTATTTTCATTTTCATTTGATTCAACCTCCCTCTCATTTCTTCAATGGCCCACTGATCATTCAAAAGTGTATTGTTTCACACCGGGGATTTAGCTCAGGGTGCCGCTGCCTGCCTCACAAGCACAAGATGCTGAGTTCTATCACTGGTACTGCAAAAAAGAAAATTAAAATTAAAACAAAAGTGCATTGTTCAAACTACATATTCTGTAGTCTTTGTATTTCCACAGGTTGTTGATTTCTAGTTTTATGTCATAATTATCTGAAATGATAAATGAGATTTTTAAAAAAAATTTTTTAAGACTCCTTCATGGCCAATAATATGATCTACTTTCTTGAAAGTTCCTTGAGCTGAAGAAAAGAATGTGTATACTTTAGTATCTGGATGGGATATTTTATAGATGTCTGTTAATTGCATTGATTTATAGTATAGTTTAATCTGAAATTTCTTTGTTGATTTCTTTGTTGTTTGGATCACCTATCTATTTGTGAGAAAGGGGTAGTAAAGTCTGGATGGTCCATCTGGATGATTCACCATTATTGTATTCGTCCTATCTTTGACAAAGCTCTTAACATATTTCTTAACACATTTCATATGGGTTTATTTAATATCCTGGGACATCAAATGCATTTTAAACTCAATTTGTCTAAAAGCCCTCAAAAATCTGTTCAAACTCTAACTACATTTTAATTAAAAGTGACTTAACTACTCTTATTGTTCTACATACAGCAGAAGAGAAGTAAATGGTGCCTTTAAGATCTATTATTTTCTTTTTAAAATTATATTAGTACACACAAAAATCATTAGCATTTATGTACACCAATAATGAACTTGATAAGAAGGAAATTATGAAAAAACAGTGCCATTCACAGTAGCAACAAGAAAAATGAAATACCTAGGAATTAACCTAATCAAGGAAGTGAATGACTTGTACAAAGAAAACTACAGTGCAGTACTCTGAAAAAGGAGATTAAAGAGGACATCAGAAAATGAAAAAAATGTCCCCTGGTCCTGGATAGACAGAACAAATATTGTCATAATGGCCATACTCCCAAAACTGTTACACAGATTCAACATAGTCCCAATCACAATATCAACAGCATATAGAATTTTACAGAACTAGAGAAAGCAATTCTAAAATTCATATGGAGCCAGAAGAGACTCAGAATAGCAAAAGCAATTTTGGGCAACAAGAACAAAGCAGGAGGCATAGCAGTACCTGGCTTCAAGCTATACTACAAGGCAATAGTGATTAAAATTGCATGGTACTGGAACAAAAATAGATCTATCATGTTCTGATTTTTCTGAACTTTTCTCACAAAATCATAGGTCTTTTGCAACTACTTTACCTACTAGGCTAATCCCTTTACTATTAGTCAGTAGCTGCCCCTTGCCCTTTGCCTTCTTTACCCACTCAATCTGTAAGTTCTGTCCACAATCCTTCCAAAATCTTTTGGTGTCTATCCTTCGCTTGCATTCTTATTGTGATGGTCAAATTCCACGTCTTACTTTCCTCCCTTGAAGATTATCATGGAAACCTATTAAATTTTCTCCCTACATCTAGTCTCAGTCTCAAGAAAAAAATCCCTTGATCTGGAACAACTTTTACATGAAAGCTTCTGAGTGATCACTATTTGGTTCAAAAATTACAATTTGCTATTTTCTTCTCAGATAATGTCAAATTTGTATTCTTCAAGCTTTTCTAAGGTCTTTCATCAATAACTTCCCTACTTCATTTCATCCATTTTCTTGTCATTGAAAAGATGAAACTAGAGTTTTCATGAATACACAGCCTTTTAATGTTCTTCTTTTAGTGTCATATCTTTCACTAATTTATCACTAGACATTAAATGTCACTCACAATGATTTTTAACTTAATGATTTTTAAATTGCTTTCTTTTGTGAAATGGAATTATAGTCACTGTAAACAATTCAAACAGAACAGAAAAATACAAAAAATAGAACTAATTTGAAAGCTATTACGCTTTGTTAATTATCTTTTCAGACAAGTCTTTAGATACCAATATATGTATACAATTTTATATAATAAATTATATATACAGATTGTTTAACTTGCTTTTCTAAGGCAGTAGCATTTTTAGTTATCTTTCCATGTAAAGAAGTAAGAGATGAAATGTCATTGTAATTATTACAAATTCCACTATAGATAGGATCGATATTTAGTCAGTATGTAACTATAGCATGTACCTAATGGCACCTATCGATTCTAAAAAGCCAAGCATCTATTTTAAATTATCAGGATACACATTTTAATAGCTGTAAATATTTGTAAAGTTACTTTAATTTTAGAAGTATATCATTATTCATCTAAGCAATCTTCTGATATACAACAAAAATTAAATATTTAATTAATTTTTTAAAAAAAATTGTTTTTCCTTTAATATACTATTATAATTCCCTCCATTGAGCTATTTCAAATTCCCCAGCCAGAAGTCATCTCTGTCTTTCTGATTTCCCAAAGTTCTTTGCCCAGACTGTAGCATTTATCACTTTCGACCTTCACTTCTAATTATTTTTGTCTCTCTCCATAATAGAATATAGGCTCCTTCAGGACAACAGCTCTCTTTATAGATTCCACAGTAGGTGGATCAATGCCTTGCACATTATAAATAGTCAAAACTTGTATGTTGAATACTGAATTAATGAATGTCAAAAACAGAACAGTAGAGAACACTATATAACAAGGGCAATTCAAAATTCAGCATGTTCAAATTATTTGTAAATGCTCAAATAAATTATGTAACTTATCCAAAATTATCTAGCAAGTAAATTAGCAACTGTCAATGACATTAGAAAGAAAAAGGCCAAAAAAACCACATCAAATACTAATTTTTAATAAAGCAATTAGAAAAGCAATTAATGACTGGTGAGCCTTGGAGACTACAATTGGGTGGAAATGCAAGTGTTTAGCCCTTATTACTGTAAATGTCAAGCAAAATCCTACAAAGTTAATTTACTGATGGGGCTCTACTGTAAAGAAGCTAAAAATCAAAAGGCACATAAATTGAGTTGGGTGAACTATATTTTGATTTTTGTCATTCTCAGTAAGCCCCAGAAGAATTTTGTGATTTAAAGAGACTCAAGGTCAAAGAATAATAATGCAATCAATTTGTGCAAGCATGGGTCTCAGGCACTCTTATTTTTGTTGATGAGAAAGAAATCCAGCTTCACACACCATCTGGACAATTAATCAGACAGAATCAAAGATGTGGATTTTCATCCTTAAGATATTTGCAGGCTAAGTCATATCATCACCCAACCTTATGCTTTTGTAAATAGGCTTTTCTCAGTGCTAATTATGTCACAAAGAAATCCCTTTCTTCAACTTATATTAAATTTCATAAGCAGAAGAATGCTGTGAATTTGTAGTACGATTCTTACTGAATACAGGAAATAAAGAAGACATAATGAATTTTGGTTTGTGGACATACCATAATTATGCATATGGTTTAGCATTTTTTTTAAATCTAGAATTTTAAATAAACCTTCCAACAAAGCCTCATTGTCCACATGACCTCTTCTTCTGCCTATGGACAACAACCAGCCAATGACTTGGCTTTCCTTGGAGGTAAGCCCCTGCCTCTGATCATCAGTTCCTGCTTGAAGTTCTCTGAAAGGCAATGGGATGAGCCAAGTAACATGCTTCTGTGTCTATGAGATCCAGCCTGGGGTAGACCTGTATGTCTTTAATACAGGAAAATCTCTGTTACAATGAAACAAGACCAGACTGTCAGAATACTTTCTAGAAATCAAACAGAGATTTCAGCTAGAAATAATTTTACACTATGTGCGATGTCTTTTCATTTCTAATTTTATACCAGCAGTCTAATAAAAGCCAGCTTGCACAAAATGAGGCTGAGTCAGCCCCACTTGGAGAACCACAAAAATGGGTTGCTCTGTTCCTCAGAAGGATGCTTACCACTCTATAGTAGAGTCAGGTTTGACTGAGGAATGTCAGAAAATATAACAAAAGTCCACAATCCCTTATCTGAAATGTCAGATTCAAAAAAGCTCTAACACAAATGCTTGTTTTGGTATCATGTGTACTGGAAGTAGCAAAACTTAACCTGAGCTAATCTGAGATTGTTTTGGCTTTGAATTCATCCCACATAACATGACTGTTCTATGGATTTGACTACAGAAATATTAAAGTGCTTAACTAAGAGATTTTGTCCTATCCCCTACACTTGATGTTGCATGTGTGGAATACAGGTAACTTTTAAAGTACAAAACATGGTTAAGGAGCTGGTGATATAACTCAGTGGTGCAGCATGTGTTTAGTACACATGAGGGCTAGATTTCAATCCCAGGACAAATAAAAGCTTAAGATATGGTTAATTCCAAAACCCACATGGCTACATGTAAGTCACAGGAGTATTTAGACCTGTAATAATAATAATTAACGTACTAAGGTAGTACTACTTTAAGCACCCTATATGAATCACCTCATTTAATACACATTAGAATAACTCTATGATTGTATACATTTTACAGCTGAAAAACCAGAAGCACAGGAAAGTTTGCTAACATGACCAGGGTTACACAGCACATTAAGTCGAGGTACAAAGCAGTAGGCTGATGCCATAGCCTACAAATCTAATACCAATCTGCCACCTCTCCATCTTTTGTTGCAAGACTTTCTGAATTTACCTGCTCTTTGGAAGAATTAATGATTGAAATGATTGTATTATAAAAGCTTTACTGTACCAAGAAAGGGTAACACATAATCATCTACTACTTGTCACTTGCCAAAATTTCCTTAGAGAGAGAGACAGAGCAAATAAAATAAGAGGACCTGTTTTCCTATTATTTTCCACAGAACATTACTAGACTGTATGTACTGGACTATGTCTCTAAAGGATGACACGTCATCATCTTTAACTGAGCTCTTAAGGTGGCCACTGCTGTCATCTCCTCATAATGGCATCTGAAGAACACTGGAAATACCTCTGTGCACAGCGTGACATTACCCACAAAGAGACAGAAAAGGACAGGCAAGACTGGCATTCATCAAAATCACAAAGTCATTAAGTAGTTGACATGTTCAGGAAAAAAATCCTACTGGTAACTGAAGATTGACCCTTTAGTTAATTTTAGTTCCAAATTTTAGTGGCAAATATGTCATCACCAAATATTTCCCTTAATAAGAGATTGCTGAGATCATCCTTTGATGAACTTTGAGGGATCTTTCAATAAATAGCATTCTATAATTACACTTTCTTTTTTTTTTCTGAAGGAAGTAAAGTGCATGGACCTCTCCTCTAAAATTGGCTGATGGAGTTTTATTGTAATAACATTAACA
This sequence comes from Heterocephalus glaber, assembly GCF_053883595.1. NCBI lineage: Eukaryota > Metazoa > Chordata > Mammalia > Rodentia > Bathyergidae > Heterocephalus > Heterocephalus glaber. Next base: position 5,455,885 of record NW_028258327.1, read on the forward strand.
TTAATATACATTAATAACATTAAACATATTGTTTAATGTTTTTTAATGTATAACTTTATTATCGTTCACTAAACACACACATATACAAAAATTAAAATTATTCAAACAATGCAAGGGAAAAAACTATAATAATATTCAAATATAATAGAATTCAACCAAAGCAAAACTGAAAAGTACTTAAACATTTTTCCATATAATTTAAAAAAACATCTCAAGCATTAACAAGACATCAGGAGATGTGATTTGTTTTAAGAAAGATTTTCAAAACTAATATTGAATAAATAGTGGTCTGGAGAAAAAATTCTAATTAACTAGTAGACCCCACATAGGCCAAATTTTTTAAAATTTAAATTTCAATATAGGCATGCGGCACAATGGAAATATAATCTGAGAAATGCTATTATGCAATTTCATCCATGTGTATCGCAAAGTACCACACAGAGTGTCAATTTCTAAGTGCATACTGAAAAGATATACGTCAATCATCTGTGATGGCCCCTTGATATTATCCGAATATGCAGTTAAACACAAGATACATGAGGCTACCATTGGCATAGCAGCACATTGTTTTAGAGTAAACTCTTTTATATAAGTAGAATTATGCTCTAAAGGATGAAAAGCACAGCATATTATGGTAAGTACCTAAAACAGTAAGAGTCAATTATCACACTATCGAGTACTGTGTACTATGCATAGCTGTAAGTGCTTCTGGAAACACACCCTTTGCTACTTTCATCTCAGTGACTCTTCCTTCCCAACCCACTGGTGAGCTCCAGCCTAGTCTCTATCGACATCTCTTCCTATAGTTTTAAACACAATCTATATATGGATTCTTTCCTGATTCCAGACTGTAATGCTGATCTCTCCCCTTCCCCTCCTGCCACCCCTACCCCTTTGAACCTTTTCTTTGAATGTCAAATTATCCATTATTCATTTTAATCATATTAATACTTAATTATATTTTCAGTTTCTCACACTAGAGAAACTATTCGATATTTACACGTGTGTACTATTTATTTCACTTAAGAGGAGGGCCTCAATATGCCTCCATTTAGCTATAAATGTCTCTAGTTTCTCATTCTTTATGGCTGAGTAGTAATCCATTATATAAAAAAAAAAAAAAAAAAAAAAAAAAAAAAAACACCACATCTTCTTTCTCCAGTCTCCAGTTGATGGGCACTTGGGCTGTTTCCAAGCTTTAGCTATTACGAACTGTGCCGCTATAAACATGGGTGCACATATATCAATGTGATATGATTCTTTTCTTTTGGGAAGACACCCAGCAGGGAGATAGTTGGGTCAAATGGGACTTCTAGTCCTAGTTCTTTGAGGTATCTCCATACTTATTTCCACAGTGGTTGCACCAGTCTGCACTCCCACCAACAATGGAGAAGGGTTCCTTTCTCCCCATGCCCCTGCCAGCAGTTTTTATTGGATGATTTCTTTATAACAGCCATTCTTTCTGGGGTGAGGTGGAATCTCAGCGTTGTTTTCATCTGCATCTCTTGAATAACCAGTGATGTTGAACATTTTTTCATATATTTATTTGCTGCTTTTACTTCTTTGTCAGAGAATGTCTGTTCATTTCAGATGCCCATTTTTGAATTGGGTCTTTGAATTTGGTGGGGTCTGATTTTTTTCAGTTCTTCATATATTCTAGACAGTAGTCGTTTGTCTGAGGTACAGCTGCTAAAAATTTTTTCCCATATTGTAAGTTGTCTCTTAGCTCTGTTGGTGGTTTCTCTTTCAGTACAGAAGCTTTTTAATAAGATGAGATCCCAGTTGTTGATTCTTTGTGCTAGTTCCCATGCTACTGAGGTTTTGTTCACAAAGTCTTTTCCCATGCCAATGTCTTCAAGAGTTCTACCTAACTTATCTTCCAGTTTAGTGCATTGTGATAGGTATAGGTCTAGTTTTAATTTTTGCCAGGTTGAAATCCAGTTTTTCCAACACAATTTATTAAATAGGCTACCTTTCCTCCAATGAGGATGGTTGGTTCCTTTGTCAAAGATGAGGTGGCTGAGTATATCTGTAGTAGTTTCTGCATCTTCTAATCTATTCTACTGATCCTCAGGTCTGTTTCTTTTCCAGTACCGTGCTGTTTTTATCACAGTAGCTTTGTAGTATAGTTTCAAGTTGGGGATTGTGATACCCTCAGCCATGTCTCTGTTGCCTAGAATTTCTTTTGCTATTCTAGATGTCTTCTGTTTCCAAGTGAATTTTTGGATTGTCTTCTCTACTTCTGTGAAATATGTTGTTGGAATTTCAAATGGCATTGCATTAAATCTATATAGTATTTTTGGAAGTATGGCCATTTTCACTATATTGATCCTTCCTACCCAGGAACAAGGGATGTCTTTCCATTTTCTTATATCCTCCTTGATCTCCTTTTTCAGAGTGCTGTATTTTTCAGAGTAGAGGTCTTTTGCTTCCTTTGTTAGGATGATTCCTAGATATTTCATTTTTTTTGGATGCCATTGTAAAAGGAATTGTTTCCCTAATTTCTCTCTCAGTGAGTCTATTATTTGTATATAAAAAGGCTATTTTTTTTTGAGTGTTGACCTTATATCCAGCTACTCTATAGCAGTTTAATGTTGATGACAGTATTTTGGGTCTGAGTGTATGAATGATTTAGAGTTACCTTCTGTAACTCTAATCTATTCTGCTCCATGAGCAGATTGTTTTTCCTCTAATGGGGCCGGAGGTCTGAAGCTCAGATAACCCTGCAATCCTTTATACGATTAGATATCTGAGGCCTTTGACTGGTACACTGTGTAATAGTAGGGGCTATGTTTTGATAAGACCAACAGAAAAAGAGCCTTAGCAGCAAGCAGGACAGGTGAAGGCTATAGGACATAGGCCAGTGCTTTGAAACTGGTGTGTATGCCAAATGGATCTGGCTAAGAGAAATGACATCTATTGTGAATGCCAGGGAAGGACTCAACTTCCCCCTGGGCACCTCCATGGAGGAGGTGACTCCACTTATGCCTCAGGGCCATCAACTTGTGTCAAAGCCTATGTAGAGGTATGAGACTCTAACCTGCACCTTCCTCTGTGACTAGTGATTATACTGTTTCTTCCCTTTGCAGTGTCATGAGAAACAGCAGAAAGCATTCAGCTCTGCATCTAAATTCCCTCTATGAAGCACTATCCATGAGGGAAAATGTGCCATTTCTACATACTGAAATTAGGAAATTAGTATTAATCAATATATCAACTAAAACTTAATCTGCCATATTTAAGGTCAGAGAATATAGTAAAACAGCTACCTTTATGGATTTGTTTTGATCATCTAACAAATATCTCAGAAAATATTGATAAATATTTATTTATTTTCTTTCTGATTTAACATTTAAGAAAAACCAATTTTGAGTAGTGTTTTGTATCTACCCTAATTATTAGAAATTCTAGTCTAGCTCCCCCATCCAATTTTCTATTTTTAAAAATCCTGTTAATGAGTATCAGTTTTTGAAATATAATACATAGTTTAAAAATCATGAATTATTTTAAGAGTAAAAAACAAATTATTACCCAATGAAGAATATTAATAATGATCACAGTAATGAAACTTTCTTTTCCTCTTCTGAACTGAAGTCAAGCATGATTGTGGAGGATAACACAGAGTGAGCCATCTGCAGGGAGATTGTACATATAGATTAGCTGGTATGTGTAAATATTTAAGAATCCATTTCCAGAGAGCATTCCCAAAGCTGCTGTTTCTAGTTATGTATTAACCTCCACAATCCCAGTGCATCTTATTGTACTTTACTCCTGTTTTATTCTTCACCACATCACACTTTCTATACCACAGCCAGTGGGATTTTTTCTTCATTATTCACTGCATTATAAGTTTCCTGAAATAGCAATGGTACTCAGAGGAGAAAAGTGGAAAACTGGGAGCCTGACTAATATGCAAACTTGATAATGCCCCCATACAACAGAATTGACAATGTGCAATTAGTTCACACTGTCTTTCACATTATCTTCACAAAGCTCTTCACTTAGGTTATGTTTAAAATGCACAGCGCACTTTTCTTTAATAATGTGAATGTTGGAAAACAGAAAAGTTTGACTTATCCTAAAAGATAAAGAAATTAAAATTAAAGTGTGAAATTACATGTATGAGTTCAACAATTTGGTCTTCTCTGAATGTTCCTTTATAAATACTGTTTCCTATGTTTAAAGTGAGTTACAATCATATGTATTTTTCCTCATTTTTTGCTGCTTCCTTCATATCTTATAATAAGACTCAATCTTCCAAAATGTTAAAAGATTCTAACTCATTGCCAATGCCAACAATTTCCACACCACCATAAGTAGCAAGATACTGAAACCCAGGATCAGTAACTAAAGTGGCTATATTTGCCTCCAAAGACAACTGTAAACAATAGTCCCAGTATGACTGTTCATCTTACTGATAATATAGATCCATGTAAGCATAAGCTATTCTTTCTGTGCAACTGAATTCACGAGAACAGCAATTAAATTGTGTCCTTCTTGGAATAAAAATAACGTATACATAATCTTGTTTAGATAGCCTATCTTCTTATATGCTTTTTCATAAAGCTATGCCACTTCAGTTTTCAAAATCGTGTCAGAACACTCATTTGGCATCAAGTGAACAAAAACAAGCCATTCAGCCTGTTGAACTACATGTCTTATCTACCCTCAAAAACCTGAAACTCTGAAGATTTTTATTAATTTAAGGAAGATTCAATTTGTAAAATATTGTTGTGTCAGATAATTAGCAATCTATTTGATGTGTGCTGTGTGGGGATTACACTGTGTGGGCCTTGGACTATACTGTCTACATCTGTCTGCCTGTCTGATTGTCTGATTATCCATAGAGACAAAACAAAAGGATGAATAGTGATGAGCTACATGAAAGGGGCTCCAAAGGAGAAAGAAGCTTGTTTGTCTCTCACTCTCACTCTTATTTTCTCATTTTTGATAGGTGATGAAGAAATGATAGTCCAAGCTCTTATTATACCATATTACTTTCTTTGACAGTCATGATTATATGTACATCTTATCCCTAATAGATGGTCAACTCTTTCTAGACAAAGGTCATACCTTATTCACCTAGACTCTCCACTTTCTGTTGAGTAAATTCCTAGCGTTTTCCCCTCCTATAAAAATTCTGATAATTGTAATGGGAAAATATAGCAGCAATATCTATGGAAAAATTATTTCAAGTTGTCAAGTTTTCTTCTACCTTCACGGAAAAAACAGTCATTCTCTGAAATGTATTTCCTCAAAATATTGTCAGGGACATTTGCACTAAGCATGCACTTCAATCATCACTTTAGAAAGAATTTTCTTGTTGTATACTATATGCACATTTTACATGAAGTCATAGGTGATCCAAAAGAAATCAAGGTACATCTAAATGAAGCACTTGGCACCTAGTTGTAAGAAAGAGGAAAAGATTAATTCATAATCCAACAAATGTATCTGTAGCTGTTCATTACTGCCACTGGATATGGATAAAATTGTAAATGAAAAAGATATTGCTCCAAAAGTCATGAGGCTTACAGTCTAGAGGAGGAAAAGATAATAATTAAATAATTATGATAATAACTATGAAAAAGAAATAAGACCTGGTTAAGAAAACTCCTCAGGAAGATCAGAGGGAAGAACAGAAATCAAGAAAAAATACACAGTCAGGTTTGGTGGTTGCACATGACTCTAATTTCAGCACTCTAGGAGGCTGAGGTAAGAGGAGTCCAAGTTCAAGTCCACCTTGGGCAACTTAGAGACTTAGCAGACACTATCTCAAAATAAAGAAAAGCTGGGGCTGTAGCTCAGTGCAAAGGCCCTGGGTTGAATACCCAAAACACAAACAAACAAAAAAGATACACAAATGTATTATTCAAGCAAGGTTTGGTAGAAATTACTAATGCACATCAGCATTCCCTTTGGAGGATATGTGGGAAAATTAGACTTCTAGAAAGAAGTACTGAAAAAGTGTTGCATGATTTTCTCACTGTCTTCCTCTATGCAGCTATTGTGGCTTCTTGTATTAGATGAAAGCAAATGAAAAACAGACATCACATTAAGGACAGTAGTCCATGACAGCCACTCTGATCAACAACAAGCATAAAGTTAGTGAGAAATAAACATTTATTTGGAAAACCACTAAGATTTTCGTCTCTCTCTCTCTTTTTTTTTTTTTGTGCCTCATAACCTGACTTATACAGACTAATACAGAAGGGATAAAATTTAAGAACAGTGATTACCTATGACAAAGGGGAAGGAAAAGAGGGAGGCTGGTATGTCAAGCAAAAGGATGAACATATCAAGGATCATATCTAATCGATAGTGACATAACTTCTAAAGAGATACTGCCTTCAGGATGCCTTTTTAAATATTCATGAAATCAAGTGTCCCAAATATTTATTGATGTTTCTTTAACTGACACTTAATTTGACTTTTGGTGCCTTACTTCCTTTTTAGTTAATTAACCAAATCTAAATAATGTATTTTCCCAGTTTTGTCTTCTTTCTTTTATATTTAGATCAAAATAAAGTCAAGCTCTTTCTATTGTATTATTTCCTAATTTCTGAAAAGTATAAACCTGAATAAAATGAGAAAGGAGTACAGATTTTACACCAGTATATAATGACAACATATTTCAGAACTAATCTAATTTACTATTAAAACCATTTTCCCTGTATAATTGCTTTAAAGTAAAAGATACTTCCTTATTTTGTTTTTAAAATAAAACATTTCTACTCTATTCAATGTCTAAATAATACTAATTTTTTTTGTCAATTTGTATCCTTGAGTAAAAGTAGTTTAGAAACGTCAATCATTATGGGAACCAGTTTTATGTTGTCAACTGATGATGTTAATGGTTGGCTCAATAGTTTTGTTTGGTTTTTTGGGGGGGTACTGGAGATCGAACTTGGGTCCTTGCACTTGTGCAGCAGGCAGTGAAACCACTGAGCTAAATCCTCGGCCCTCAATAGTTTTTTTCAATAAATCCCTGTGAATGTACTTGCTAATAAAACACAATATAAAGTCTATGAAAACTGGATGTGGTTCAATCTTTCTAAAAGTTTCCTTTTCAGCAAGAATACCTGTGGAAACTCTAGTTACTAGAACTAAAACTGGCATTTATCTTTTAAATTCTAATTTTATGTTTGTATTTCTCCAGAAAAAACTAATTATAGAAAATGATTGTAGACATTTTAATCCAGAAGTGCTATTTTTCTAAAAAGGCATATGCATAATTATGTAATAAAACAATAATATGGTCAATTATTACACATTTGCTTCATTTACTTGAATAAACATTCTTTAAATTTTTAGATATTTTTCTGGTAACTGAACTTCCATATACAAAGCATGATATAACAATGCACATGTAAATCAGTAATTCTGAAAACATTGAATATATTGTAATTGAATATATTTTCCATGAAAATAATCCTATGCAAATTTAAGTTTTTCTTTGAGAATTCAAGACATTGATCTCCACCATATGGCAGTGTAATAACATTATTTCTCATTGTATAGTATTGAATTGTACAGGATATTCATGAAGTTGTGTTTTACTATATACTAAATCCATGTAATCTCTTTCTCATTTGCATTTTAAAAATTCTCCTCCACATTCTTCACTACAGCAGATACTTTTCTCAGAGAAGAGTTGCAAACAAAATGACAAATGAAATCAGATTCCAGATAAACAAGAAGTGCCTGGCCCACTTACTATATTGAATGAGATTTGAGAGCTTTAGAAGCAAAAAACAACCAGTGCTTGGATTGTGTTCTCTTCCATAGGTACCTTTCAATTTCTGTCTTCATTTAGCAATCCAATACCCATAATATTAAATGTCTAATAGTTGTTCATTAATAGACATTCTGTTATTAATATAGTCATTAATAGGCATTGTTGCTTACTGATTCCTTTCAAATATCTCAGATGTTAGTTTGTTGTTAGAATATGCAAACAATAAAAAAGATATTGAATGTCAGAGAAAATGAAATTCCTAAAATAATGACAGTTAACTAACATTTTAGGAAAAGCTTGGGAAAATACTGGTATTTTAGAATTTGGTGGGATAGAAATTATTTCTTTTCAATTTATAATAAATCACAAAGTAATAACTTTAAGAATTTGCATATAATTTAGTGTTGTAAACTTGAACATTATCAACAGTTTATTAATAAGAATTACTAAAAAAAGAAAAAAAGGATAATTTTGGAATTTTCATAGGCTCCCTGTGATTTTGAGCCAGCCTATATTTTCCAGTTAGTGTTTTAAAATAGATGTCCTTCTTGTGTATTCTGCTGCAGAGAACAGATGCATTCACTTGTTTCATAGACCAAATTTCAATCTCAACTCTGACCAACTGTACTAAAAATTATGAAAGTCAGAAAATTGTTCTAATATGTACTTCATCCATGTTAGAAATTATAAAATTTCTTAAGAGAGAATAATGCATAAAGGTCCATATTAGCAATCAGACTGGTTGCACTTCAAACCAAGGAAAATTCAGAATTTACATAGTCTTAAACTTAGTATGCATCAGTACGGTTAAAATTCAAGGGCCAGTAGTGGTTCATAATTTCCCTTATTTTTGTACCCCATTAACAACTCAATCAAAGAGTAATAATTTCTGTATGATAGGAGAAAAAATAATTTTCTAAAGAAATTTTTTAGACATGTTGTAGTCTGGGACATAGACAATATTCTTAATTCAGAACAACAAGGTAACAAAATTCAGAATCCAAGAAGGGATTGCCAAACTCAGATATTCACTAATAATGTGATCTAAAGAAGATTATATAAACTATGAGTCTCTTTATGTATGTAAAAATAAACTAATTGAGTTAATATGATGGGATAGTTTTGTGGACTGAGATAATATGATAATATAATAATATAACCTTGCTTGATACATGGTACAAACAAAACTTAAAAATAAACACATAAAATCTTTAATTCCATTATATGCCAATTGCTCATTTGGGACTGAGAATTTGTAATCTCAAATATATAATGATGTTTCTTCTATTAAAATAGTACAGGTGTACTAAAGGTTATTTAAGTTTCTGCTCCAAGAATCTTTTCCCACCCTTTCCAGCTTCCGTAAATATGTCTGTGCTTTTCATTTCAGCAGCTTATATTGTATGTGTCAACTCATCCTAGAGTGAATGAAGGAAATGTTGTGCAAGATGTTAAGCAGCCTACTAATGAGACCAGTCTTACTTCAGAGGTCTGGCTTAGATATTAAAAGCCTTTGAACTTGGGTAAATTTCTAGAAGTATGATCACTGAGCCAAAGAGCATTTATATTTTCTTTTTAAAGTATTTTGCCAAAGCTTCCTCCTGGAAAGTTGTACCAATATCCACTGGCCTCAATAAGGCATCACTATATATAATGTTTTAAATCATCACTTAATCCTTAAAAGTAATCTTTCTCACCTTTAAGGGGATAGCTGTTGAATTAATTAAATTGTAAATCAAGGACTACTACCTTATGTGTGTTTTTATAAGAGATACTAAGGATATGGTCAGAATAAACTTAGAAAACTGACTGGTCAAATAATTTTTATAGGCTTCTTATTGTAGTATTTTCTAGACCTTTTAACTTGCAAGACGGTACTGTACAGCTCTTAAAGAAACACATTGGGCCACATTCCCGAAACACATTTGGCCATAGAATTTTCCCTAGATCATTTTAAGGAAATTAATAGAATATTTCAGGAAATACTACTTGGTGCCTCTAGTCTCGTCAATTACGCATCAATCAGCTAATATGGCTCTGTTTTATGTAGAGAATCGACTGCTTCTCCAGCGTGATGAGAAGCTGCTTACCTTGTCTGAAGATCTTTGTATTTTCCATAACAACTAGCACAGCATACACTGCAGAAAAGGTGTTCAATAAATCTTTGCTGATTAACTGACACATTACATGTTTAACAAAAGAAAATTATATTCGCTACAAGTTCAAACAGAGCATATGAGAAAGTAATGCTCTTATATAAGGAGGACCCAATGACATTTCAATTTTTTTAACTAATGAAAGTACTTTTTGCTTTTATCACACACAGAAGTGTCATTAAAAGCTGTTGGACATTAACAGTGACTGTTTTCTCTCTAAGTACAATTAAACAAACACTTGGCATAGCACTTTTTTCAAACTTTATTGCCAACGTATTTGTCTTAACAAGACACATCCAATAAACACTTCATCTTACAATTTTAATAACTCAAATCACTTGAGGGCTCAAAGTATTCATAATGGCTCTATTCATAAGGAAAAATATATTTTTATGTTCAACAAAGATTAGCTTCAAGCTGGAAAGGCTGCATCTTAAAATATTCACATAATTTTATAGTTGATACAGCAGACACCAGGGAGTCAACTCCTAAGAACAAGACATGTAAAGAAAAAGCAGTTAATATCACCAAAACTAATATGACAAACATTTACTCTGTCCCTACATATATCCTTTAAAATACTAAGGCTATTAGTAACATTTTTAATAGGCAGATAAATTTGGTGGGAAAATGGCTATGATTAAAATATATTAATGCATGTCTGAAAATATCACAATGAAACTTTATATTTTATAAAACTAATATGTACCAGTATAAATACATACATATATAGGGAAATCAAAAATATAAAATATTGCTTGAAGATAAGAAAATCAACCAGTAAGATCACATCTATTGATATGCATTAGTTCAAAGAAAGTTAATAAATATTAATCAATATCTGCAGAGAAGGCAACACATTTCTAAACATTAAAGCTGAGGTTTACAGGTCAGAAATGTATTTTCCCACTTCCCTAGTACCCAATGAAAACACATGATGCTACTTTCCTTAAACTACAATATATAGTTGCAGACCTTTTGAAATGCTTGGATTTCCTACACAAGATAAAAACCATTTAATATTTTAGAAATGCCAGGTGTGGTGGCTCAAGCCTGTAATCCCAGCACTTCAGAGGCTGAGGCAGGAGGATCACTGTGAGTTCAAGTCCAGCCTGGGCTACATAATGCTTTCAAAGCCAGCCTGAACTACATAGGGAGACCTTGTGTCAAAAAAGAAAAATAAATTTTAGTAAAAGTGAAAAAATATTTAAATTTGCTCAAAATTTTTTATTTTCTTTAACAGTAAGATAAACATAATTTCCTGATCAACTACTATGAAGACCCTTTCTCATATAATAAAATATAATTGTCTTGACAGTTAATCTCCCTTCTCAGATGTGAAAACTGAACCTTACAAAAGGTAATAAGTATTTTGAAGTTTCACATATAGTAAGTGATGGGCTTGGCTTTCAAGCTCAGAACCTGGTTTTTAAGTGTACCCTCTTTTTTCTACAGCATACTGATGTTCTCGCTCTTCTATACTTTTATATCCTCCTGCAGTGTCTCCTGTTTACTATTAGAACATGCCCTATCAAATATACAAAATTTTAACTAAAAAATAAAATGATGAAGATATGTATTTTAATATATTGTATTCAATAAGGAAGGGTCAGGGACAGAGAATATACCCCAGGGAAAAGACAGTTGATTACTGCTTATATAGTGACTTGAGAATTTGTCCAATTTTCCCCCTAAATGAATTTCTAACTTGCCAGATGTGGTGGTACACACTTGTAATCCTAGCACTTGGGAGGCAGAGGCAGGAGGATTGCTGTGAGTTTGAGGCCAGCCTAGGCTACATAGTGACTTCAAGGGCAGCCTGCTCAACATAGCAAACCCTGTCTCAAAAAAACTAAGAAGGAAGACGGGAAGGGAAAGGAAGGGAAGGGAAGGGAAGGGAAGGGAAGGGAAGGGAAGGGAAGGGAAGGGAGGGGAGGGAAGGGAAGGGAAGGGAGGGGAGGGGAGGGGAGGGGAGGGGAGGGGAGGGGAGGGGAGGGGAGGGGAGGGGAGAAATCTGGCTTGAAATACAAGGCTATCTACTGTTAATTGCTAGAATCAAAACAGATTGTTTTAACAAACATAGTCAAAAGATGCGTTTTCACTAACACACACCTACATACATGTGTGTATGTATATGTGTATCTGAATAAATATATATGTAAAAGGTTAAGATAATCAACTTATTTAATGGAGGAGGAATTTCAATTTTTTTTTTTTTTGTAACGGGGATCGAACTCGGGTTCTTGTGCTTGCGAGGCAGGTAGTGGAGCCACTGAGCTAAATCCTCGTCCATGGAATTTCAATTTTTATATACTTGCCTTTTGCTGGGAAGGCAGCCAAATTTCTAACTGATTCTGTTTATCTTTTATTATAGCTATATGCATGTAAATGAACAATGTGCAAAATATAAAATATAGGCAGTTTCTTCTCAGGTTATTTAAACTGTAAGGGATTACTGTAGTGTTAAAACATTTTCTGTTCCAGCTTTCTCAGGAATGGAAGATTTCAAAATGTCTTCAAAATTATACATGTCATTTCAGAATTTCAGTGTTTCTATAAATCCACATAATAGAACTGCTTTACTTTATTCTCAAAAAAGTGAAAAAAATTATGTATCTTTGCTGGAGGCATAATTTAACATTATGATATTGTTCCACTGAAAAAGTTCTCTATTCCATTGTTACCAGTTCCATTTTTCCATAAGACCTACTCTTCATATGGGACTCAAAACACCAGTATCTTTAACATATCTCAGATACATGTATTAGTTTCAATGAGAAAATATATGATTTTTTAAATTATAAACCTGTCAAGTAAACTTTTAAGGCATAGTGAATCTTTATGATATTTTTTATTGAAACGGAGGTGACCATAAATGTTATTTATGCCACACAGAGTTTTGCTAATTATTCTATGGCACAATGAAAAAATTAGTTATGAATTTTTAAAAAATGTTTGAGACAGGATCTTGCTGTGTAGTGTAGGATGTCCTTGAACTCAAGATATAGCACAAGACAGCCTGAAACTCATGGTGATCCTCCTGGCTCAGCCTAGGGAGTTCTGGGATGACAAGCTTGCACTAACTCGCCCAGGTAGACAAAAGTTACTACTACAAAGAAAAGGGAGTAAAAGTAAATGTTTAGAAATATTTTAGTTATGTGAAATAGTTCACATTATTTTCAATGCATTTGTTAAAATATATATTTAGCACCTTGTGATTAGTTTATTAAAATAACTAATTAACTTCAAATGACATGAAAATTCATCAGCTGGATTTCAACAAAATCTTGGCAAAATTTTTTTTCCAATAATTTGCTTTTATGATTTGAATCTTCATATTTTTGTAATAATTATATTTTAGTTATAATGGTCATTAAAACCAGTGAATCAAACAACAGAATCAGATTTTCAATTACTACAATTTCAAGTGGTAAGCTAATTTTCTGAAAGTAATGATTTATATTCAGTTGCATTACCTAACAATTCAGTTTTAAGTTTGTCAGAATAAAATCTTTATTCTATGAATTAAATCAAATAAATCTTTCTTTTTAAAATATCAGTTATCTAAACTTTATCCAATTTTTAAAAATATACTTTGCATATAACATATAACATAACATACTTATAAAATGCATATAATTAAGTAGTGGCCTTGAAAATATTTTTTATATATATATGAATTTAAAGTAGTGATAGTCAACAAAGATAATTTCAGAATAATATTTTTAGCAAATGATACTTTTAGGGCCATATTTTCAGACACTATTACCATACGGTAGTTAGCTAGGCCTACCTTACTCTATAAAAAAAAATTTCCAAATACTAGGAATTATACTACAGATCCAATCACTGATCAGGGATAGCTTCATAAAAATTTAGTACATATTTTAAACTAATAGTTTTAACCAACATGTAAAATGATAAATAAGATTATTTGAAAGCATCTTGAAGGTTGTTTTACTATGTAATTATGATTTAAATGTTTTTGGAAATTAGAGCTGCCATTTTTATTTATGTTTTGTTAATTTCCTAGCACAAAAATTTTGAGAAAACTATTTTTACATTTAGTTTTCTAATAATATAAATTAATTGTTCATATAATTCCAAAACTTTTGGGAGTCTAAATGCTTAATATATTGAGCTATATACTCTACATATTAATTTTAAATAGATAACACATGACTAGCTCTATAGGGGATTGTATTGTGCTTAATATTATTTGTGCCACTCAGAGCAATCTGATCATAATATTTTAAGGTCTCTAAGATATTCCCTAAAAACCTCCCTTACCACATAAAGGGATGAGGTCAAGAAGCTATCTAGATGTAAATCTTATGCAATACTTTCCCCATTAAGCTACATAAATGGATGAGACTTATAGTCAAATCAAAATCAAAATCTGTTATTAGGACAGAATTTCAAACAGTAAATCCTTAAAGAACTCCCTTTGTTGTAAGGTAATCATAATCAATATTCCCACTGCTAGACAATATTAACCAGGTGCTAGAGTAACTTTTAAAAAAAAAATTAAATTATTTTATTGGTACATTGGAGGGCTAGGAATAGAGTAACTTTTTAAACCACGGATCACTGGATATTTATAAAATCCTGGAAGTTCTTGTATTGTTTCCACTTAGGTGTAATAGTTGAAGAGCAGAATATGTCATCTAAAGATAATTTTTGTTTAATTGTTGATATGCCTTCATGATACATAATAATTACACCCATCTTGGAGAATTGCTTCATGTACCTATCACATATTGATAATTTTTACTTGCCCCTCACACCCTGTTCTGCCTTTTCCCTACACCAGATTCCTTCCCATCTCCATAAAGTCTACCTCCACATTTCCTATACCTCTCGTAAATTTTGCTCTTTAAATTATGTATAATTTAAATTTCTCATCTAAGAGAAGCCAGGCAATATTTATCTTTTGGGTCTAATTTATTTCACTTTGTATTATTGTCTCACGATCCATCCATTTTCCTACAAATTTATCCATCTTTAGGCTGTGGAGCCATTGTGATTATATATCACATCTGCTTTATCCATGTTTCTATTGATGGAGATATAGGTCACTTCTATAATTTATATATTGTGAATTGTGCAGCTATGAAAAGGGTATCCATGTATCATGGTAATATGATGACTTTAACTGTTTTGGGAAGATACTCAGAAGAGCAAGTAGATCAAGTAGACCAAGCAGAATTTCCAAATCTATTGAGTACTTATTGTTTATATATATATACTTATTGTTTATATATATATAGCTTATATATACTTATTGTTTATATATATATATAGCTTAGCATTCATTGTACTTTCTTTTAATAAAGGAATTCCTATTTTTGTGATTGTTGATGTTCAAAGATCTAGTTGTTCCCAAGTCTTAGACCATGATGTAGTCAGACAAAATGATTGTAAGTCAATAAAATGCATTTATGCTGAAAAGATGTTAACAAAGGCAGATGGAGAAGACCTTAAGACAACGATAAGATTAGAAATACTACAGCAATTTCACCGGAAGCCTAAAACCGTCAAATCACTGTCACTCTAGTGAATTCTCTCATGGCAAGCTTTCCATTTTCACCCATGGAAGAATTCTTGACAATACTTTTTCCTATTAAATGTGGGAGAAAGATCTTTTTCATGCCAGAAATTATATGAAATCACAGAGAGTTACTAGAAGAGTGTTAGTTATGTCCACTTTTCTATTGACGTAAACAATTTCTAGTAGTTCTATTTACAATGAAAATCATTATTTTCATCTCCTTAGTGATAAAACTGGGTAAAAATGAGCTATAATTTCAGCACCCACTCTACATCAAGGTTTCAAGTTTCTCCTTATGTGCACTGCTTCAAGTATAGTTTAAATGTCTTTTAGCTTTTAACGGTTAAAATACACAAATGCTTGAGTTTTTTGCTTTAAATATCTAAAATTACTATGGAGTGTCTATTATGGTATTACTTGATTTTCAGATACTTGATTTTTGTCTTCCCAAATTTAACCAATAGTTAATTTTGAGTGAATGAATACATTTTGATTAAACATACTTTTAAAAAATTGTATATGTTATCCTGATTAATTTTCCAGTTTGTGAACAATGTAACTTAAGTGTACCAACTTTTAATGTTGGCATTAATTATACATGCATCACATACAAAATCTTCATATATTTATCAACAGCTTTTCTATTAAACTAGTGCATTTTAAATTTGATTACATATTTTACTTACTTGGAGAGCATTATTTAAATGCAGGTTTTGATTTGTTAGATCTGGGGTGAAGCCAGAGACTGCATTTGTAACAACCTCCAAGAAAACATCAATGCTGTTGGAACTTAGAACACATTATGAGTAGTAAAATATTAGATTATGAACCTAATGTTAGTTGTACTATCAAACAAGTTCACTGTCATAATTTTATTTGGAATCTAAGGCTGAACTAAATATTTCCTTAACTGTAACAGGCCTATATACATGTACCTCTTTCCTCATATGTAAGACTCTCATTATTATGTTACCATGTATAGTATTAATGCAACCAATGGACCAATAAATATTTTGAAAGTTAATTTTCAATATATATTTTTCCTACATACATGCACAAATCTACAGATTATGGATTGCTTGTTGACCTCTAAATGAAACATATAGAAGATAACATGGCATTAAAAATACAAATTTTATATGTGTAAGGCCAAAAGCAGTACACCACAGAAAGTTCCCTGGTGCTGGTCCAAGATGCAATTAAACGGGACATGATGGGCTACATTTCCAAATCAGAAATAGCAGCAAATAGAGCCCAAGGACTGAGTAGTGGATTTGAACCAAAGGAGACATATATAGCTATAAAAGTGGTAACAAGATATACAAGGACACAGTCCAGGGATTTGGCTCAGTGGTTCTACCACCAGCCTCACAAGTGCAAGGACCTGAGTTCGATCCTTGGTACCTAAAAAAATAAAAAGATATTCAAGGAGTTGAGATTTTAAAAAAAGAAACTCAAAGGAGTCATGAAACTTTGATAGCAAATCTATGTGTCCTTAAAAAAGTATAAGATTTATAATTTCTGAAATTCAGTTAAAGTGTGTTAGAGAATATAAAAGCAGCTACAATCATGTATCTTTTATGAGTCAGTCTTGAATTGAGCCCCAGAAAACAGCTTGAAAGAAAACAGACTTAAGTTACTGCTCAGAATATGAAGTTGTACCTTTGGATTATTGTACAATCACATTCTTTAATTCTAATCACAGTTTGTCTTTCATTAATGTTCCTGTAAAATGTTTAGATGTTGCTTTCCATATAGCCTGGCTTTACACTGCTTCTTTGCCTAGAACACCTTTGAAATGCTTTTACTGTCAATGAAGCAAAGCACTGCATTGTCACAAACTAAGAATACCTTCATGGCTTGTGTGTCTAGATGTCCCCCCAAAGCCTCATGCAGTCATAGGTAGGGCTTTTTCAGAGGTGGCTCAATCTAGAGTGTGTGACTGATTCATAGTGCAATGCTAGGATTAAGGGTACTAAGATTAAGTGTGGGTGATTACTAAATCAGTCCACTGATTGGTTTGGCACTGCCCTAATCCCACTAACCTAGATAGAATTTAAAAGGGGCAGAAAAAAAGTTCCTAAGGTCCCTTGCTTGCTTTTGCTGTCTTCTGCATGCAATAATCTGTTTCTCCTCTGTGATGCCCATCTGCCACTTTATCTTAGAGCCAGCCAACTATGGACTGAAACCTCTAAATACAACTTTAACTTTGAGTGTTCGGTATTTTGTCTCAGCAACAGGAAAAGTAACTAAGATAGCACCATATCTGAGTACAATTATAAACTACATTAACCTGTATTTTTTAAATTAAAATTTTAATTATTCTCCTTCAGTTCTCACCTGCCCACGCAAAGAAATGAAGCTCAGAGGTATTTGATAAAGCTAAAACTGTCCAATCTTTAGTCTACAACCACTCAAAATGGACTTACATACTTCTAGATTTTACTTAAGCAATTACAAACTGAAACATACTTTAATGTCTTTGAAATGCTTAACTAGACTTCTTTAAAAATTGAGATTCTCTGAGAAGGGGTGTTACGTGTGTATTTCTAAATCTTAAAAAGAGACAGAAAAAACGTATCTAGTTAATTATAATTCAATAAATAATGTATTGCAAAAAGTTCACACAAATTTCTTAAGTAAGCAGAAAAATATTAAGCCACAGACTTAAAATACTTCATGAAAGTTTTGTTCTTTTTTTGGAAAAGAGCAGAGTAGATGGGAGGAAGAGGCCAAAACATAAACTATGTGCTTCACCTTGTGTTCTGCACTCTGTGGTAACATTTCTACAGTCAACTCCAGTGATTCATACTGACAGCAAACCACTGGATCAGCAAATATCACACTGAAAAAAATAATCCAAGTATCATTTGGAATGCATGTGTTGCCTTCTACTTGATTATAAATACTCTTGATGTTTTGAAATTTACAAGCAGAACATCAAACTAATAAAGCCAATATTAGCATGTAACTTGGAAGTACACGGGAAGTTTCTCAAATACATTGTCTCTCCTTGGATTAATTCCTGCTGTGCCCATTGCCTCCCAGACCACAGGAAGAAGGTGATCTTCCAAGCATGTCCATAACTTCTTCCTAAGTTTTCAGTTCATAACAGGAAGTTTACTGCTTATTTTTCTTTAAAAATATATTTTTTAGAAGATGGATTAGAGAGTCATTTTTAATCATCTTTGATTTTCAGATCTTATTTAATCATTTAAAGATTCAATCACTCAGAAATTCAGTGTTCTATGACTAAGAAATTACTAGCTCAGTGTATTAAAAAATTTTTCAGTTTGCATATTTTGAAGGCCTTATTTTTAAGTCCTTCAATTTTATCTAGTACTATCTTGGATAAAAATGTAACAGCTACCATGTCAGGTTAATTAGGTGTTTTAGATTCACCACAAAATTTAATCTTTGTAGTTCTCTTTTGACAGTACTACAAATTCCATTGTATAGACTGGAATGTTGAGGCTTAGATGGTTAAATAAATAATATATCAGCATAAGGATGGAAAAAAACATGTGACAGATGGAATTCAAATAAAGTCTAAAATTGCATACACTTTTTTTTTTTATTGTAGCCAGCTTTTTTATTTGCAGAAACCGAAGTCTTAACCTTTGTATTAAAATGACTCACAGGCAAAGGACAGTCAAGGGAGAAATCCAGTAAAATATTTTAAAAGTAGATGAAGAATAAACAACTGACATATTGAAATTTGCTGACTGCATTTCAGAGCCAGTGCTCTGGTGGCACTTACTTTGAACCAGTTTATCTTGCTGAAATCACCATAGCTTTGGATAGCAGGCAGAGAAGGGATTAAAAAAAATTCTCTTCCTCCTTAGCATAATTATGACTTGCTTTCCCTTGTCCCAGGAAACCTTGGAAATGTCCAAGTACAGTCTTATCATAACATATACAGGAAAACTTAGCCAGTAGAAAATGCTACATAGCAAATGTTAGGTGAGGCCCATGGGCATTGAGAATTTCACTATGACCTCAGCCTATTAAACTCATTTTACTTCATCCTCGTAGGCAGTGAGATCTAGATAGGTTTTTTGAGGCACTGAGAGATGCTTGACTTTGTGCAGTTTATTTTTTTACACTTTTTAATATTTTAAACATTACTGGAGAAGGAGAAGGATTTATTGAATGAAAATAATTTATAATGCCATCCAGGCAAATGGTCTCTTGCATGAACATAAAGTTTTCTTTGGAATAAGATCTGTCACAGTTATTTCATGGAATTGATACATTTGCCTTGACTTTTTAATATCTTGAAAAGGAATCTCTTATGGATGGAGTAAAATAATCTTATGGATTAAAGCAGAGAGAACTGAAAAAATAAACAAAAGTATCTCAAACTTGACTACATAAGTTCACGTACCAAAAATCTCTATTTTTATTCCCATTTTCATATATTAAGGGATGGATTTTTCTCACGAATATCCTTCATATAAATTTACCCAACATTTTGTCCTTTTAGATTTTGTACTAATTAGAATAACAGACATATCTATCCTATTATCTCTACTAAATTTCCAGGTCCCAAGCAGCAGAAATTTATCTTGCTCATCTTGAGACTTTAGCAGCATCCAATAAGCTACTTGACAGTGTATGAGTTCAATAAATATTGTTTTAAATTTAACATTCTATACTTTAAGTTGATCTGAAGTGGTCTTCCAAGTGAAATGAAAAATAGACAGTGAAACTTAAAACATGTAGCTTTAAAACAGTTCTTCAAAAATATCAGTAAAAATATCTGATTTCATGTGGGTATAACAGCCACTTTAATTGCCTAAATGTTCCACTTCGCTAGCTTCTTTCAAGGCATATCCAGTAACAAACAGGCATAAAATTTACCACTGTCTTCACCTTTTTCTATTATGTAGTGTTTAATGCACACAAAATAATAGTTATTTATGCAAGCCAGGAAGTATAATGATAAATTCCAACTTGTGAGCCTACCATTAACTTAAATCCTATAATATTCTCATTTTTCTCTTCAACTTTAGCCCCTTGCCTCCTCACAGGGCATTGTTTTGATTTTTCTATTATTTTTCATTCATCCTTTTAAAAAATACTTTCATCATATATCTGTGTATTGCTAAATAAAATCTGGCTTAGTTTTTATTCTATTTGAGCTTAAAAAAAGGAATAATACTGTATATCTTCTACAACTTGCACTTTTCAATTCATGATTCTGTAATTCACTTGTATTCTATTCATATTTATGTTAACTGAATAATATACCAATATATCATTATACTACATCATCATTTTTAACTGTTTAAATTGTTAGAATTTTTAAATAATCTAACTTCTCAAACTTTGACGTTTCAAACAAAATTGGGCCTTAACTTGATCGGAAGTTCTGATAAAAATCTACAGTAGGAAACATTTATAACATATGTTCAAACATACAACAAATACATCTGTATCTCTAAGGCAATACACATTTATCGCTTTGAAATCAATCAAATTACCACAACCTGTTAAAATAAAGTGCCCTGAATTAAAATGACTATATTTGGTTAATAGCAAAAAACTTTTAAAGAAAAGGACTTTACAATTAATATTAATGATCTATTCAAAGTGAACTGAAGGAAGTTCTACAAGGCTGTATGATTTCAAGATTCTTAAAACATCTTGAATCATTCTAGTTTAATTTAGATAAATGTAAATTTTATACAAAGTTTTATTTCATATGAAAACCTAAAACAGACTTTATATGATGCTCATTTCTGCAAACTCTCCCTCAACTCTTCACTCAGTTTATAGCACATAAGTTTATTATTTGGGGATTTTTCAGCATATAAAACTATTAGTCATTTAAAATACTGTACATCATGAACCAGCAGTATTGTAGCTGCTTTCAAAATTAGAAAGAGAATTTCTAGTTTATCTTCATTAGTCACTACACACTCAAGAAATGAAAGCTAACCCTACTATAGGTGATGATTTAATCACATTTTCACAGAACTCTGATTTTTCAAAAAGTGCTCATTAATTCAGTGTACATAAAATCGAATACATAAATAGAAGCTTAAACTTTTAGCTTTAAAATTACACATTCAGAAACTTTTATTTTTACTCTTTTAAAAAACATTTAAATATTTTTGGTTTCATTCAGGCACAGAATAACTATCCTCTACAGTTCTATTTTATATTGAAGGATTAATACAATGGAAAAGATACAAATTTTTGAATCTTCATAGGTGAAGCAGATTTATTTAAAAAGCAAACATTTAGTACAATATATCTCAACTGGAAGGACAGAACATCCTCGGATCTTATCCTAACACTCATGTACAGTGTTCCTAACCTGACAAAAGTTCTGTGGTATAGTTCCCCTGTGGATGCTAATGCCAGCCTCCTGGGGCTTAAGACTCCAGCTTTGCCACTTTTTAGTTATGTGACTGTGGGCAAGGAATGAATCATATTATACATATTTTCTTCATCTATAAAATGAGAATAATTTTAATATTTAATTCATTGAGTGATAGCAAGGTTCCAAGCATGTAAAACATCCCAGGCCCAAGTGAATACTCCAAAAAGGTTTTCATTTTGATTATAAAATTTGTAGCTTTTAATCTGTGCCTAATAATGTGTTCTACCTTGGTTAAATACTGTTTTGTGCCTTTTAAATTATATTTTAATATATTTAGTGCTTTTAGCTTGTATTTTATTAGTACATGTTTTCATTTCATAACTATCATACTCATTATAGGGAGTTGGTACATACACATAACATCTTAATTCATTTATCAAGGGAATAGAGATTACCATCTTTTCAGCTGTTTTGTTTTGTTTTTTTTGGTCTTTAGCTTTTTGATTCCTAAGTTTTTCAAGTAGCTGTTATCAAGAGACTGTGTTAGCTGGGCATGGTGGTGCACACCTGAAATCCCAGCACTGGGAAGACTGAGGCAGTAGAATTGCCGTGAATTCGAGGCCAGGTTGGGCTGCATAGTGAGTTGAAGGCCATCCTGAACTACCTAGGGAGACCCTGTCTCAAAACACAAAAACAAATAAACAAAAGAATACTATGTAAGCCTTATTTTATTGTCTTATCTTAAAGAGAAATGATTTGATGGCTCTTATTTGTTTCTTCTCACTTCAAGTTGGGAAATTAGCCACTAATACCTTTGGGACTATGTGAACCAAGACCTGTCAACTGAGAAAAACCCTATGCATTCAGAAATATCTATGCAATTCAAATAAGACCTTCATTCTGGTGTCATTGTTTTAGTTTTCCATGTCTATTACAACAAGACTAACCACATTTTTAGTTTAGTGTTATCATTAATAACTACAGAAATAACAGAGAACTGAAGCATTGAAGCAGGGAGGCTTATCAAGCTGAGTAAATATGTACTCTTCACTTTTCTCTAAGAAAATATCAGACCATTGTGAACTGTTTAACATAGAAAAACTTTTACAAGTCATTGGAAAAGGAAATCAGATTTAGCAACATATTTAAAGAGGATAAATGAACTTCACTTGGCACAGAATGTTCCAGGTACTACATGGCATGAAAACAGAAAAATAGAAAACTCGTAAAAGTAAGGAAACAGAGAATATATTAATTGAACTGTGTAACAATGTAGTGCTCACAATCTAAGACATGAAACCCACCAAAAATTAAATAAACAAGATTTTTAAATTAGTTCCAAGTACCTCAGATGCACTATATTGAATAAAGTTTTCCCTAAAAACAAACACAGAGATGGCATGCTTAGTATGCTTATTTCAAACAATACTGACTTAACAACAAATATGACATTTGGATTGCAAAAACTAATCTTTCTCATTCCTCTCTACAACTCACGAGGAGTGTGTCTAGGGACACATTATTTTCCTACATAATTCTGGTGGCATGTGTGTACCACAGTTCATGCAGGAAATTACATTACTTATGTTTATACATAAAGAAATAAAGTAAAATTGTATTCAAATGAGAAATCACCCATAAATTTCAGAAAAGACTTAAAATTACTTATTGTAAATGCGACATAAAAAAACAGAGTACTATTTGATAATATCTGTTTAAAGTTTCCATTACTAAATCTAACCTGTAAACTCCTGACTTGGACTACTGACTCAATATATATGTATATTATAAATATATGGCATATCTATAATATATCATAAACAACCTAGTATAATTTATATTGTTTTTCTTGACCTTTTTAAAGTTATGACAAACTTAAAAATTATAAAAGGAAAAATTATTAAAAATTTTATATTGATTAAATCAGATTATGCTATAATGGATCTAACTTTTCTAGTATTAAAATTTTCTACAACATTCATTAAATCAGAAACAATAATGTAGAAATATAGCTCACTGACATAGCATCATGATTCATACCACATTATCTGATATTTGAGTATATTTATGTGACACAGTTTTGCTAAACACAGGGCTTTAAATATGTATTATCTATGTCTATGGAAAGTATACAAAACACCACTTCATTGTTTCAATGAAATAATTTGACTACAAAGATAAACATGCATTTCCCAAGGTGTCACACAAGCATAGTGCCAGAATTCAAATCAAGTACTCCCCTTCTATCCACAAACTCTGCTGCTTTAAAAAAGTACATACATGGCTAAGAGAGATGAAGA
Source organism: Heterocephalus glaber (assembly GCF_053883595.1). NCBI lineage: Eukaryota > Metazoa > Chordata > Mammalia > Rodentia > Bathyergidae > Heterocephalus > Heterocephalus glaber. The sequence goes on from NW_028258327.1 coordinate 5,479,961, forward strand.
AGCTATAGAACATGTTGATCATTACTTGTTTCACTTGCTAATTTGAATTTAAAGCCCTTCAAACTATGTCTAGACATGATGAAGTGTGGCTGCTGAGTAGATAAACATGATACATTGTTAGCACTGAAGGATCTGTGCTGCCATTATGCAATCAGCAATTATAAGCAAGATAATTACTGTAAGTAAATGGACAAAAATTATTATTTACCATAATGATTTTAAAGTGCGTCTTTTATGTATAATACTAACTGATCTCTGAATTTTATACTTATGGCATAGTTTAGTTAAGTGAAACTGGCTTTGGTTTCCAGGCACCCTTATTAGCTCTGACAATTGTTTAAAAACAAAAATTTAGAAAAGTAGTTCTCCTTATTCAATGGAATTTTTTTTTTTTTTTGGTACCGGGGATCGAACTTGGGTCCTTGCGCTTGCGCAGCAGGCAGCGAAACCACTGAGCTAAATCCCTGGCCCTGGAATTTTAAAAACTCATGTCAAAACGTGGTAGAGTCACACAAGTATACCAAGATGCAGATTGAATGTTTGATAGATTTTCCTGGATACTTCCTTTATTCAAGATGTTTTTAACAAGTTTGTTTATTTCTAAATTTGTATACATAAGATTGTCAAGGAAGTTAGTCTTTACACTGGGGAAACATCTCCTTCATTACAATCCAAAGGGTAACTCAATATCATAGTTATCTCAATATATATGGTAACTCCCATTTTGGAGAAAAGAACAATCTAGTAGAAAGTTACCAGAACTTGTAAAGTATTGTTAGTGATAGTACTTATCATGCATCTTATCCTTAATGATCTGAATATTTAGCATATTTTTACTCTACATTAAAACCCTCAAGGTGGATACTATTAAACTCATTTTATAAGTATTTTCTTTTCTTTTCTTTTCTTTCCTTAAATTCCTTTATTGGTACATTTTAGGTATACATTTACATTTATCATTGGGTACTTGTATCTGTACATGATGTATCTTGGTTCATAGTTTTTCCCCATTGCCTGTCCTCCCTTCACCCCCTCCACCCTTCCCTATTCTCAAAGACTTTGTTTCCATTTTTTCCTTTTCTCATAATTTGGCCTTTCCCTTCTTTCTTTTCCCCTTCCCCTCCCAATTTCCCTACCCCTTTTGACCTTTTCTTCCTATTTCAAATTATCAATTATTCGTTTTAATCATTTTAATCCTTATTTACACTTTCAGTTTCTCACACCAGAGAAATTATTCGGTATTTACACATGTGTGTCCTATTTATTTCACTTAAGAGTATGTCCTCAATATGCATCCATTCAGCTATAAATGTCTCTAGTTTCTTGTTCTTTATGGCTGAGTAGTATTCCATTTATAAAAAACCCCACATCTTCTTTATTGAGTTTCCAGTTGATGAGCATTTGGGCTGTTTCCAAGCTTTAGCTATTACAAACTGTGCCTCTATAAACATGGGTGCACATACAATGCTGTGGTATGATTCTTTTAAATCTTTTGGGAAGATACCCAGCAGGGGGTTAGCTGGGTCAAATGGGACCTCTAGTCCTAGTTCTTTAAGGTTTCTCCATATTGATTTCCACAGTATTTGCACCAGTCTGCACTCCCACCAACAATGGAGAAGGGTTCCTTTCTCCCCACAACCCCGCCGGCATTTGTTATTGGTTGCTTTCTTGATAGCAGCCATTCTTTCTGGGGTGAGGTGGAATCTCAGTGTTGTTTTCATCTGCATCTCTTGAATGACCAGTGAAGTCGAACATTTTTTCATATATTTATTTGCTGCTTTTACTTCTTTGTCTGAGAAATGTCTGTTCATTTCGGATGCCCAATTTGAATTGGGTCTTTGAATTTGGGGGCTCTGATTTTTTTCAGTTCTTAATATATTCTAGATGGTAGTCCTTTGTCTGAGGTACAGCTGCTAAAAAATTTTTCCCACATTTTAAATTGTCTCCTAGCTCTATTGGTGGTTTCTCTTGCTGTGCAGAAGCTTTTTAATAAGATGAGATTCTAGTTGTTGATTCTTTGTGCTAGTTCCCATGCTACTGAAGTTTTGTTCATAAAGTCTTTTCCTATGCCAATGTCTTCAAGAATTTTACCTAACTTATATTCCAGCAAGTTTAGTGTTTCTGTTTTAATATTTAGATCTGTAATCACTTTGATCTTAGTTTAGTGCATGGTGATAGATATGAGTCTAGTTTTAATCTTTGACAGGTTGAAATCCAGTTTTTCCAACACCATTTATTAAATAGGCTATCTTTCCTCCAGTGAGGGTAGTTGGCTCCTTTGTCAAAGATGAGGTGGCTGAGTATGTCTGGAGTTGTTTCTGCATCTTCTAATCTATTCATCTGATCCTCAGGTTTGTTTCTTTGCCAGTATCATGCTGTTTTTATCACAGTAGCATTGTAGGATTGTTTCAAGTTGGGGATTGTGATACCCCCTGCCATGTCTCTATTGCCTAGAATTGCTTTTGCTATTCTAGGTCTCTTCTGGTTCCAAATGAATTTTTGGATTGTTTTTCTCTACTTCTGTGAAATATATTGTTGGAATTTCAAACAACACTGCATTAAATCTATATAGCAGTATTAGAAGTATGGCCATTTTCACTATATTGATTTCTTTTAACCCAGGAACAAGGGATGTCTTTCCATTTTCTTATATCCTCTTCAAACTCTTTTTTTCAGAGTGCTGTAGTTTTCAGTGTAGAGGTTTTTTGCTTCCTTTGTTAGATTGATTCCTAGATATTTCATTTTTTTGGATGCTATTGTAAAAGGAACTGTTTCCCTAATTTCTCTCTCTGTGAGTTTGTTATTTGTGTACAAGAAGGTTATTGTTTTCTGAGTGTTGACCTTGTATCCAGCTACTCTACTGAATCTGTCTATTAAGTCTAGAAGTCTTTTGGTGGAGTTTTCTGGGTCTTCTATGTAAAGTATCATATTGTCAGCAAATAATGACAGTTTACCTTCTTCCTTTCTTTCTTTATTCCTTTTATTTCTTCCTCTTTTCTAATTGCTGTGGCTAATGTTTCCAGAACTATATTGAACAGGAGTGGTGATAGTGGACATCTTTGTCTTGTTTCTGATTTTAGTGTGAAAGTTTTCAGGTTTTGACCATTTAGTATGATATTGGGTGTTGTTTTTTTATAGATAGCCTTAATCAGGTAGAGATAAAAACTTTCTATTTCAATTTTCTATAGGGTTTTTATCATGAATGGGTGTTGGATTTTGTTAAATGCTTTTTCTGCATCTATTGAGATGATCATATGTTTTTTGTCCTTGGCTGTGTTAATATAGTGTACTGCATTTATTGATTCACATATATTGAACCATCCTTGCATCCCTGGGATAAATCTAACTTGGTCAGGGTGTATGAACTTCTTGATGATAATCTACCTTCTATTTGCCAGTATCTTATTAAGGATTTTTGCATCTATATTCATTAGTGAGATTGGCCTATAGTTTTCTTTTTCGGTTGGGTCTTTCCCTGGTTTTGGAATCAAAGTAACACTTGCTCCAGGAATGAATTTGGAAGTATTGCTTCCCTTTCAATTTCATTAATGAGTTTAAAGAGTAAAGGTGATAGTCCTCTAAATGTCTTCTTGAATTCAAGAAGCAGTGAAGCCATCAGGACCTGGCCTTTTTTTGTTGGTAAATTTTAAATTATGTTTTCTATTTCACTAATTGTAATTGGGGTGTTTACAATTTTTATATCTTCTTCATTTAACTTTGGCAATTTGTATGTATCTAGGAATCTGTCCATTTCTTCTGTTTTCCATTTTATTAGAGTACAGGTTCTTGAAGTAAGTATTGATGATCCTCTGGATTTCTGCTGGATCTCTTGCGACTTCACCTTTTTTAATCTTAACTGCATGGATTTGATCCTTTTTTTTCCTTTTTTTTTTTTTTGATAAGGTTGGTTAAAGGTCTATCAATTTTATCTATTCTTTCAAAAATCCAACTCTTTAAGGGCTGGGGATTTAGTTCAGTGGTTCCGCTGCCTGCTTCAAAAATCCAACTCTTTGATTAGTTGATTTTTTGTATCCTTCTCTTAGTCTCCATTGCATTGATTTCTGCTCTGATCTTTATAATTTTCTCTCTAGTACGAGCTTTGGGTTTATCATGCTCTTCTTTTTCTAGGAGCTTAAGTTTCAGCATTAGGTTGTTTATTTGAGCACTCTGTTTTTTCCTAATATGGGCATTCACTGCTATGAATTTCCCTCGTAGAGCTGATTTTATAAGTATTTTCAACCTGATCAAGTCATGGAACTGGACTAGGATCCAGATCCTGGGTTTGGAATACCATATCACACTGCTAAAAGGTACAGGATGAGCTTTTACCAACAACATGAGCTGCCAACAGTGAGGGATAATAATTTTCAAATAATTTCAGTCTTTCAGATATATGGCTTTTTAAAAATGTTTTTTCTTTTTCTTTTTTCTTTCTTTCTTTCTTTTTTTTTTTTTAATTTGGTACTGGGGATTGAACTCAGGTCCTTCTGCTTGCGAGGCAGGTGCCAGAACCACTGAGCTAAATCCCCAGCCCTAAAATGTATTTTGTTTACATCAGTCATTTAGAACAAGGTCGTTCCTGAGAGAAAGCAAATTCATACTTTTTCTGACACCTAGTTTGTCTTTTAAAATTTACTCAGTATTAAGTTTGAAACCATTTACTGAAAGTAGTGTTCTGATAAGTCACTTAACTTAAAAGTTATTTAACTTTCTATTCCAATAAATTTAGTAAAAATAACCCAGTTATCTAGAAAGCTTAGAGATCACTATACTTCTTAGCAATATAAATAAGTTTTAAAATCTCTTATCCTTACATAAATTCCACATATCTATATATCATAAATGCTAATTTACCATATGGTGGAAGATCTATACTTAATTAAGAATTTTGAATTCTAGACACATTTGATTTTTGTTAATTCAAAATCCAAAGATAATTAAATTATTGAGACAAATACAACCACTCAAACTCCTGAAAAGAATCCCATGATAAATAACACTGACCGTTTGATAGAGTATAACTTACTTCCTGGCCTTTAATCCAAAAATATACCATTACTTAGATAAACTACTGGGGGAAATAAATTTCACTTACAGTGTTTTATGTTCCTATACCCATATGTAAAAATAGAATTAGAAAGAGGCAACAATTACATATCTTATGAATATTATTAAACACAATATAAATGACATATACAATATTATAGAAACCAAGATTATTCATTCTGGTTCTTTGTTACTTAAAGGAAATACCAGATCACTTAGTTCCTTCATCCGTTCATTAATTAAGTAAATAAACATTGTGCATCAGATTTTAAGCACTGCCCTGAGCTTTGCAGCACAGTCTCACCATAATGGTCTTACATATCAGCATATACCTAGAAGTTATCAATAAGCCTGCAAGCACAAACAAGAGTCCAATTTGAAAACATAAGAGATGATTGTGGCAAAAATACAAGTTTGCTATTACAAATAAACAACACATTTCTGTAGTTTTTTTATCCAAACTGAAACAAGAAAAGAAAAAAATCAAAATAAAACAGAGGATTTAAAGTTATCATTAAATCATAATACATTAAAATGTACTTAAACATCATCATTATGTTTATAAACCAATACAATTGAAAACTCTGCTGCAGAATGAATTGAATACTTCAAAGAAAATAGAGACTTTATATTAGAATAACTACAAAATGTCCTAAGATGTTAATAAAAAACATAAAGCTTGTTACAGAAAGAAAGTATATTTATATTAGATTGACCAAAACATGTATATTTGGTAAGTAAAAGAAAATACTGTTGCTCATTTAAATATCACCAGCTTTTACTAGGTCAAACTTTATCACGACATATCAAATTATTTTGTAAAATATCCTCTTTTCCAGTATTAAAACAATATTTATTACTAAAAATAAGGCTGCAAAGATAAACATTGTTTAACATTTAAATTAGGGTATTCAATAAGCATAACTTAATCATAAATTTCTACTTCTTATGCTAAAGTTAAATGTGAACACTTTCAAATTTCAGAATATAAAGTTAACTTTAAACTAGTTATGTCTGTGAACATATGGTACTTTTTAGATAAGAAGTATATCCTTGGTACTAAATATGAAATTTGGTGATATTAACTACATAAAAAAAAAGAATAAGCAATAATAAAACTTATAGAAAAACTTATAGAAGGTTCAGTATTTTTTTCAGCTTCATACTTCCATCTGGTGGAACAAAAATGTTATTACTTCATTTTAAAATGTGAAAATCAAAGGTATAAATTGTCATATTTAAATGAAGTGCAATATAAAGTGAATGGAATCAACTCCCAAAATGTACATATTTCTGATTCATTTGTTTGTTAATTTTCACAATACATAAATAAAATATTTATTGAGCATTTGCTATGTGCCCAGAACTACAGAAAGATCTAGAAAAAGATGATTTAAAAGTTAGATCTGAAATTCTGGATGCTAGAGATACAGATTAAATAAAAACAAAGATGAGTACAGAATTTGAGCTTGTGATAAAGTTTATGAAAGATGAAAATAAAAGAGAGAGAAAGTATTGTGGGGCAAAAAAGAAGGATTAGCTTTCTGAATTAGCTTTCTTGAGAAAGCCTGTTCTTAGAAAATGACAAAGAGTATGTGTGTGAAGGCTTGGAGATGCAAAGAAATTCAATATATTTGTAAAGAACAGCAGGAAAGGCATGATTGAGAAGGGTAACGGAGGCGCTGGTGAATGAGATCTATGTATTTAAGGTCTTAAACATTGTGTCTTTTTTACTCTAATTATTTTTTAGCCGAATAGTACCTTTTGCAAAATAAAAATGGAGGTGCCATCTAACAAACTTATTTCTCAAATGATAAAAATTCATTTCAAAGTTTTATTTCATCAATATCTAAATCCTTAGGCAATCGACAAAATTCAGTGACATATAGATAGATAGATAGATAGATAGATAGATAGATAGATCTAAAACATAAGTGACATTCAAGCTCATAAGTATAGATTTCTTTAATTGAAAGGGCATAATAGCATTATTTGGGGATTTATATTAGTAAATGATCATTTATACTTTAATAAATCCAAACTCATGGGTTTTTTCTCCACTAAATGTGAAAGCTGTAAATTATATTTCATGAGTGCTAGTTCTCTTCAAACCTTTTACTTTAAAGGCACAGATTTTGTTTCTCTTGGATGCTGAACATGAAGCATTTTTCTAAATGCCAAGTTAATCCTTGTTGGCAAAATACATACCATGCATAGTGTTTGTGCAATTTGTAATTACAAACTGACACCCACTGACAATACCAAATAGCTCTATCCCAGCAAGTAGTTACAAATATCGAAGACCATTGTCTGATCCCATAAGGCATGTCATTAACTTTCATTATTACTAATGGGAGTTATGGGCATAATTCCAAAATAAATAACAGCCACTGTGTCACATCAGTGCTTTATGTTCAGGAAAGGCTTTATGTTCAGGTTGGATATTTTTAGCCACATAGGTATATTATTATTTGATTTTTCTTTTTAGAAAAGGGCTAGATATGGAAAATACCAGGAAAATACCACACACTTTTCTTCTTCTCTCATCCTTTTTCTCCTCCTAGTCAATATATGATGTAAGAAAGAAAAGTAAACAAATTTAAATATTTACTTAGAAAAATATGATGACAAAAGCTCTTGTAATGCAGCATGGATAATGTATCTAAAAGTGTACCTTGATTTAGTATAATTGTCTTATATGCTTTATATGTTTTTTGGCCTATTAGTCTGGTTATTAATATGTATATATGATAACCTTATAAAGACTGTAAAATAAAATGGCGTGGAGGGAAGGGAGAAAAAAGAAATGTGTTATGTACACATACCAATTCCTTACAATGAATGTAATTATTATGTACTGCAACATTGTACTAATAAAAATTAAAAAGTATAAACAGCGATGTATTTACACAACAGAATCCAGTGCTCATAGGTAAAATGCATATCCCTAATACATACTGTTTTAGGTCTGAACTAATACTACTTTTAGGGTAAGCTAATAATATAAATCAGAAGCTTTAGAACATCCCTAACATTTACTCAATAATTTCATATTATGATTTTGTTATAAAAGTTAATTAGATATGCACTTGTGCCCAATTTTTAAATAAAACCTTGGAGAAGTCAATGAACTTTCTGTAATGTAATGTGCAACTTTCTGTAATGTGTGGAATTCTGTTCAACTTTACCTCAGTCTTACAGCCCAAATCACAACTGATAACTGGGAACTTACATAAGTTAGTAGATAGTTAATGAATAGGTAATACAATATACAGTGTATGTATAAATACATTGAAATAATTTTGTTTTATGGATAAAATAAATGATAAAGCTTTAACAGAGTGTATAAAATATTGACATCTTCTAAATGAAGCAATTAGACAATTTTATTGGACACATAATTCCACAAGATTGTGGAAAATTAAAAATGTGCTTACGTAAAGGCAAAGATTACAACTTGGCTAAGTTCTCAGCTGGACTTTTGCTTGCTCTTGCAGAGCCACTTTTCTAGTTTTCCCTCTAAGTGTATGGAAGTTATATACATTTTCTATTATTTTCATGGTTATCCTAGAGACTATAGCATACATATTTATCAGAATCTATGTTTAATCAAAAGAATGCAGAGGTAAGAGAGTGCTCTTATTCCAATCACTGTCCTTCAGATTTACATAATATTTTGTCTAATATTTTAAGTCTTGTTCATAATTTTGCAAATTAGGCATCATAATTATTTTGCACATCAAATGATTCCTTACAGATGTTGATTATTTTCTTTGATGATTCCTTTACATACCTCTCACTTTGTTTCAGGCTTTTTAAAAGTTTATTTAATGATGATCCATTTGTTAGTAATAATTTCTCAATTTTTGTGGTCTAGAATGTTTTCATTTTGCTCATGGTTTGGAAAAATAAATTTTTCTATGTTGAAATGCATTCCTTCAGAAATCTGAAGATATAATTTTAATTTTGTTCCTCTGGATGTAATCTGTATTTTCTATTCACTTGCTCTTGAGATTTTTTTCAGCCTGTGCCTGTTCCTGTGTAGTCTCACTGCAATGTGTCTGGGTACGAATTTCTCTTTTTTTATATATTTCCTGTATATCATGGTTTGTGTTTTTAATATTTTCAGAAACCTCTTCACCATTTCCTCTTTGAATTTAGACTCTTTTTTTTCCCCTACTCTCATCTGTTTGCCCGATTGTCCCTTCTTACTATATTTCCCACATTTTAAATTCTTTCCTTTCCATTTATATTTTCATTTTTAATTTGTATCTGGATAATTCTCCATATCTTTCAGCTCATTAGTTCTCTTAACTGTAACATCTACTGTTAAATCCATTTAATACTTTTTAAAAAATAAAATGTAATGCGATATTTAAAGTATATACCACAATGTTATAAGATATATATATATATATATAAAATTAGAGTATTTAGTTAAAATGGCTACTATAATGAGACAAATTAACATACTGATTAACTCCTAGTTATCACTTTTACTCCCCTAAAGCAAGAACAGTTGTAATATATTCCTTTGGCAAAATTTTTGAATAACATGCCCGTGTTGTATATTAGATACTTTGATCTGCTAATTCTAAAATTTGCTACTTCATTTCTTTTGATCTCATTTCCTGCCCTTTAACCCTGTCAATCACTAATATTTAGCAATTTTTTTTTTTTTTTTGTACCGTGGATCGAACTTGGGACCTTGCACTTGCGCAGCAGGCGCCAGAACAACTGAGCTAAATTCCCGGCCCAATCATTAATATTTTATTTCCTATCTTGATATGTTTGACAATTTTTAGGTTGCGCGTGCGCGCGCACACACACACATGATATATAACATATTTCTGTCTTATTTAACTCATCAAAATGCTCTTCAGGTTCTTCCATATTGTGATATATATATATATATATTATATATATATATTATATATATATATATTTTTATCCATTCATCCACTGATGGAAATGAAATCTAGGTTGTTTATATAACTTAACTATTGTGAATAATGGAACAATAAACAAGAGAATTCAGGTATCTTTACAAGATGATGTTCCAATTATTTTGGTTATATATCATAAAGCAAGTTTGCTGGATCATATGGTACTTCTATTATTAATTTCTTTAGGAACATTTATATTTTCCAGAATAGCAGTTCCAATCAACATTCCCATCATCAATATGCAAGGGTTTCCTTTTTGCCACATCCTCAGCAACACTTATTTTTACTTTTTTGTAATATCTATCTTAATAGGGATGAGGCAGTATCACTTAAGAGGCTTTATTTGCACTTCTTTGATGATCAATCAGTGATGTTGAATACTTCTTCACATACATGTTAACCATTGTTATGTCATCTTTAGAGAAATGTATATTAAAGTCTTGAGCCAATTATTTTTTTTAATTTTTATTTTTAAGATTATTTTATATGCTTTTATTTATTTTTCCCCCATTAAGTTTATTGGTACATTTTAGGTATAAAATATATTTACATACATCATTGGGATCTTGTACCATTACATGAGTATCTTGGTTCTTATGTTTTTTTCTCCTTCCCCTGCCCTCCCTTCACCCCCTCCACCCTTCCCTATTTGCAAAGATTTTGTTTCCATTTTTTTCCTTTTCTCATATTTTTCCCTTCTTTCTTTTTCCCTACCACTCCCACTTCCCCTGCTCCTTTAGACCTTTACTTCCTATTACACAGTATCAATTATCCATTTTTAAAATTAAAATATCAAGACCTAGGAAACATTACCACAGATTCTACAGAATTTAAAAGGATATAGAAAGCATATTTCAAAAATCCGTTTTGAAATAAATTTGACAACTTCTAAGAAGTACCTTGGAAGACAAATTGATGAAACTAACTCTGGAGGAAATATAGAATTTGAATAGCACCTATTAAAGAAAGTATATTCTTAGCTTGAAAACCTACCTATATGACAAGAGCAGGCTCATATACATTTTAACTGATAAATTTTATCAAACATTTAAAGCAGAAAAAAAAAGGAACACTTCTCCCCTCATTTTAGGAACTCAACATTGTGCTAATCCTAAGACTGGATAAAGATAATAGAAGAAAAAAGTATGAACATAGATAGAAATTTGTTTAACAAAACAAACTATTAGAAGTCAGATCTGGGAGTATGTAGAAAGTGGTTTTGTTATAGGGATGGCAGTTTTGGTTCAGCATTGGAAGATCCACCCCCAAAAGTCATCATTTTAACAGAGGAAAGGAAAAAGCCATATGGTCCTGTCACTAGTTGGAGAAAAAGTATTGGACTAAATTCTACAGCTGTTCATGGTAAAAGCCATCAGGAGACTAGAAGTAGAACAGAACCTTCTCAACAGATTAAAGACATGTACTCCATACTTCCAGTAAGAATGCCTATATAAATGGAGAAGATACAATGCTTTCTCCTTAAGGTGGGGAACAAGGCCAGATATTCTTACTGTTTATCTGTCCATTAAACTTTGAAACCTAGGCCCAACAAAAATAGTCTGGCAATAAAATGACACAATTAGGTTAGGATTGGCAAGGTAGAAGCAAACTCTTTATATGTAGATGAAATGGTCATCTACAAAGAAAATACTAAGAAATCTCTAGGAGTCCCTAGAACTTGTATTTGAATTTAGCAGGATTAGAAAACACAAGGTATATATAAAAATTCAGGTCTACATATACTTGCTATAAATGAAGAATTAAATATTGAAATTTAAAAGTTATGTAGGAGTACAAAGGACCTAGGAAAGTTGAAAAACAAACAAACAAACAAACAAAAACAGTGTTAGAAGACGTTTAGTACCTAATTTTAAGACTTCTTCTAAAGCTACAGTAATCAAGGCAGTGTTGGTGTAAGGAAAGACATATAGATCATTGGAATAAAACAGGGAATCTAGAAATAGAACCACACATATATGGTCCACTGAATTTTGAAAGGTTATTTAATATTAAGATTTTATAGAATATAAACTCAATTCAAGAGCCAAGGAAAAGATAGTGTTTTCAGCAAATGGCACTAGAACACCTGGTATCTGTATATAAAAAATTAACCTCAACCCTTTATTTCCATACATAAAAATAACTTGAAGGGATCTATGAACCTAAATATGAAAGCCTAAAAGTATAAAACTTTAAGAAGAAATTATAAGGGAAAATGTTTATGAATTTAGGGTAGGCAAGAACTACTTAGAATACAAACAACATGATGCATAAAAGAAAAAAATTGATAAATGAGATTCCATCAAAATTTAGAACTTTAAATGACATCATTAAAATGAAAAGTAGTACTTAAACAGACCATACTTACAATGCATATAAACTATGACCAGAATATATAAAGAATTCTTAGAGCTCATTAATAGACAACCCAATTAAAAAGTAGACAGAAGATGATAAATAGCCAGCAAAGCACAAGGAAAGGTGTGCAACTCTAGAATCAGAAAAATAATAATCAGTACAATAACAAGATTGAATTATACAATCATTAGGGAGATGAAGTTAAAAGTTTTAAAAGCCTTGTCATGACATTTTCTTTTTGTTGGATTCTCACCTTTTGCGTTTAATTTGTCATGCCCAATGGATTCATTCTGCTGTGCTTCCTGGGGTTGTGATCCTCATTGTCTTTTCCTAGGATATTGTCTAAAAATTTTTGGAGTGCTGGTTTGGTATTCATGAAGTTCTTGAGGTGCTCTTTATCATGAAAGTATCTTATTTCTCCATCAATTTTGAAAGATAGTTTTGCAGGGTACATCAATTTGGGTTGGAGGCTGTTTTCCTTTAGGGCTTGAAATACATCACTCCAAGCTCTTCTTGCCTTGAGGGTTTGCATTGAGAAGTCTGTTGTGATTCTGATGGAGTTTCCTTTTTATGTGATTTGTTTCTTTTCTCTCATTGCTTGTAGAATTTTGTTCTGTTGGATTTCTGGAATCCTAACTATTATATGCCTATGTGTAGATTTGTTTGATCAAGGCTAGCTAGAGTCCTATATGCCTCACTTATCTGTATGTCAAGTTCTTTTCCCCTGCTTGGGAAGTTTTCTGCCATCACTTCTGTGAACAGTTTTTTTTTTTTTTATGTCATCTGCACTCTCTCTTCTTTCTTCACTGACTCCAATCAGTCTTATGTTATTCTTCTTTGCATTGTCTAGCAGCTGCTGGATTGATTTCTCATGTTCCCTTACAATTTTAAAGCAATTTTTCTTTTCCTGGTCACTAATTGCAATCTTATCTTCTATATTTGAAATTCTATTCTCACATTGGTTCATTTTGCTGTGCAGACTTTCGATGGAGTTTTTAATCTCCAGGAAATCTATTTGCATCTGTTTTATGGATTCCATTTGTTTCTTATCTTGGGATTCCATCATGTTCCTCAGATCCTCTATTTTTTTATCTGTGTCCTTTCTAGACTTATTAATCATGTCTTGCACTATGAGCACAATCTTTGCTGTTATCTGAGTAATTATTTCTGATTTCATTTTTCCCAGATCCTCTTTTGTTGCCAGTTCAGGTGGTTGAGTATCAGATTGTTCCATCTCGTTTCCCTTTGGGGTTGCTGTAGGTGATCTGGAAGTCTGTTTTTGAGGCTTGTTTACGTGTCTTCTCATTTCCATGGCAGGGGGGTGCTTCTGGCACCCACGCAGCTCACCTTCTCTGCCCTTGGAGCATGGAATGGCAGTGGGGGAGCCTCCTTCTGGGTGCTGGGAGTGGTTGAGCCAATTACTAATTAGGTTACATGTTTTCTTGTGATCCAGTAGTATAAGTTCTGTATAAATCTTGGATATTTAACTCTTATCTAGTTATAGTTTGCAGGTATTTCTTCCCAAACTCTAAGTTGTCTTTTCATTTTACAGATTGTTTCTTTTGCTCTTTAGTTTGATATGGTCCCATTTATTTATATTTGCTTTTTAACTCTGAGCTTTTGGTGAAATATCAAAGAAATCATTGCCAAGGCCAATGTCAAGGAGCTTTTCTACTGTGGGTACTTTTAGTTTCAATAATTATACATACATATTTTTTTCTTTAGCTAAAACACTAGAAAAGATGAAGTACTGTACATGTATTATACTCGCCCACAACTGAGAACAAAACTAGTCCAGAATGCCACAGGTCCAGGGCAAAAGACTGAGACAGATGGGGACAACTTTAGTTATGAACAATGTGGGTCTCTCTGAGATGTCATTAGTCATCACATGGCAATGAAGTTCTAATCCATGGAGACATATTCTAGACAGTAGCATGCAGTCCAACAACTTATACCAGCATCCTCGGCTTGAAGCATTCCTTATTTCTGCTCCTTTGGCCTCCATGGGCCTACAAGCTATTTTACTTGGACCTCTGTTTCATCTTTCTTCTTTTGAACTTCAGCCTGTGCATTTGCTTTTTCCTCCACTTAGTTCTCATGGCACTGAGGTTTCTAAGAAGATGGCATGAAAGCTGAGAGGATTATACATATATTTTTATATTTAAAAGTTCTACTTATTCTTTTTTTAAAGCTGCCAGGTTTCTTTTGCTGGCAATTCTTTATTGTTCCTTTGAGACACCATTAAGACCAGCTTTTATTTTTATGAATATGGTAAACTCTTGTCTTTCTGAATATGACAATTGTAATACAGTCTGAATGTATGATTCTAGAATTTGCTTTTCTGTTGTTTCCACTGATAATTGTAACACCATATAGTTTGTATTTGCTATATTGTGAGTCCACATTACTGGTAAAGTTATTCAAGGTAATTTTCTATCTTTAAAGTGCACTACAGTTTGGCACTTTGGCTTCCTGGATCCATCTAATTCCAAGCCTGAAGCAGGGAAAAACGAATTTATCCCAGAACATTTTGTACTATACAGACAGGAAAGCTTCAAAACAATGAAAGGATATCAAAATGATACAAATTATAGGTCAGGGCAATGTGGCCTTCAAATTAACAATAATATATTGTAACTTTTGGCATAGATTTTTGAAAAATTGGTGCATAATGATGCTCAAGAGAGAAAGATAGGGGTGGGAGGGAAGATATTCATTATTTGTCCTTGCTAGGGATCATTGGTATGTCAAAAACTTTCTCTGAAAATTTCCAATTGAAGGGAAAAATAACTTTTTATCTTGTAGGAATTACTGTGACTCATTTTCAGTTGACAAAGGGAAAACTCATCATCACAAAAGAATGTCAGCTAATAAATAGTAAATATCAGCTAATGAATATAAGCTGTCAATAAAATAATTGATTAAAATAATACTGTTATAGGATGATGGAAATTAATAGGTGAAGGTTATGTAAAAATAAGACTTTCAACTCAAAGCAAACTGTCACATTATCGATAATTTGCTAAAGGCAGAGGCAAAGATAAGTACTTTCATAAAGAATCTTGATAATCAACACCTTAACTGATTAACCTTTGGCTAACAGCAGAAAACCCTGACTACTGTATCTCCTGATAAGTTGAAATATGAAGAAACAATTCTTGTCCAAAAATTTAAAATATTCTTAGTAAATGTTTATAACAAATGTAAACACATGTATACCTATAACACACATTCAGGTATATTACAAATATACATGTAAACTATGATAGAGCCTTAGTTATGGAAAGGAATGACTATAAAACGTGATTTATAATTACCCATGGAAATTAGAATATAGAAAGTATTATTATTAGTTTTCATAGATGTGATGAAAGCAATAGTATAGTGTATAAGTGAGTACGAATTATTTTGGAAATCTATGGTGGAATATTTATGGGTAAATTGTCATGCATCTTCAGCTTACATTCAAATGGTTCAACAATATGATAGAAAATTTCAAGACAGAGATAAGAGACAAAAATAATCATCAAAATTCTAGAAATTTGAAGAATTTCAGTGGTGGATTTATGGATGTTCTTTGTATTATTCTTTCAATATTTATATATTTGATTCTTCCATAGGTGAAGCATTGAAAAATTGGTCATTCCTCAAGAGTGTGTCTGTGATTGCTTCCATCAAATACCTAAATCCCTATTCAAGATGACTTAGGAACTAATTTTCTGACTTAGAGTTTTTCAGGTCACACAGACTGAGAGTATAAATCTCGGCTGCAACTAAATGTGAGAAATCTTCTTTTTTCCCCTTTATACAGAAACAAGGTCTAAAATGACAAATACATTTCTGTATTAGGACACACAGAGTTTTTCTTCTTTATTTTGCTTATTCTCTCACTGAAAGTGTAGGCATTTGGGGTTGTAGCTTTATAGAAGATAATTTCCATTGAACATCTGCCTTTTGGGGTCCCAAGTTCTGTGCTTCATCTTCACATCTGTGGTTTATGGAAGTCTAAGGGTCACCAAGGAGTTGCAGATACCTCTCTGAATATCAACCTTCTCCCTGTTTCTGATCTCTGAAGATCTCTTTTAGTTTCTCACAAGATCCATCATGCTTTTAAATCACGTATGTTTGCTATGTGTATATTTATTTATGTATGTGTCTATTACTTCCTCTACCATTTTGCTCATCCTATTAACAAAACCAGAAATGAAAATTCAAAACAAATTATGTGAAGTACTTCACATAGTGCCTGTACTAGCATAAAGATTTTGGTGGTGAATTTTACTGTCACCATTGCCTTCCCTTCCCTAATGCCTCTTTGCTGTAGTTTGTTCTCCTAGTAGAAAGAGTTACACTCAGAGGCAGGCCAAACAACAAGGTGAGGTACATCTAAGGAGTGTAATAAGTGAACTGCTAAAAGCAATGTGACCATCATCTCCTTTATCAACATTTATCTTACAGTAATGGTTTTTCTCAAGATAATTCTTCTCCAATAACAATCTCCTTCTGTGTTCACCTGTCTATTGTTTAAGCAGTGTTTAAGTCCCTTTCCTCCATGATTCCTTCCTTAGCCACCACCATTTCTACTGAACCCACAAAGCAATTCTCAGCTGGACTCTACCTCTTCTAGGGTTCAGGCTTCACATGCTCATAAGAAGGTTATGAGACTATAGTTAGTATGTAGTCTGTGGACCTATATCTTTGGAGTTGTTTCTTAAGTTTTGTTGTGTATTTGTTTGCTCACATGCAATGGATGTTAGTAATTCTGTTTCATTTGAGTCTGCTGATAGCTGAAGGAGATACCCCAAGAAAGGTATTTAGCATGCACAGAGAATGTAGAAAGTTCTAAATACCTTATTATTCAGTGTATGTTTTTGTTAGGTATCTCTGCATATGTCTATGTTTCATCCTTCTGAGCAGAGCACAATATTATTGTAAATAAAGTAATGCTACATACTGCTCCATGTGTTTTAACAGGACTAGAGTGTCTTCATTTTATTCATATAACAGCTATGTAATCATTTAAGAATATCGTAACTATTCTAATATTTTCCTTCTCCAGATAACTGTATTGTAAAGCTGGACCCAAACCTTTTTCTTTCAGAGGAAAGAAATATTATATTCTTAAAACTGATAAAATATACTTTTGATAGCATCTGCATTTTAAATCAAGCTGCTAAAAATGTATTTGCCTAACCTTAGAGAACAAGCAAAAAGTAGGATTTCATAATTCATAACACCTGTCAGAGAAATAATGCTAGATATGTGGGCTTACCTGCTATCCTTAAAATCTTAACAAATTCTTGTTGAATGAGAAATTTACAGAAAACTATGCACCTGAAGAAACCTAGCCAGTGGCTGGATGGGCCCCAAGAAGATTTCTTTGACTTCAACAGTTTGATTACAAAGTTTGATTAAAAACTGTTACGCTTATCAAGAAAATCAAACACTGTATTATAATTGGCAAAAATCTGACTTTCACAAATCCACTTCAAAAGAAGTGCTTCAAAATGTCACCATATTTTCAATGAAAAAAAAATGAGCAAGTTGGTTTTGGGGAACTAAAAGTGCCATTCTATTTGGACTCTGTTTTAAATGAATGGGATTCCACAGTAAACAGTTGACTGACTTCCGAGCATTTCCTCAGCTCTTCTTAGCGAGTTCCTTTGGAACAAAAAGTGGCTGCTTCCTCTGTTCATGGACCTCTAGCCACAGTCACTTAATGGATGACTGTCACAGTCTGGGATCATGTCATACCTTTAAACCTCAATATAAAGCTAACTGTTTATCTATTTCCTTATTCAGAGAGGGAACATTCATCCCTAAGTGTTTATGATATTTTGACTTTTGATATTTAAACATCTGAAGAGGGGTTTTCCATGTAGAGATATATGTTAGAAAATCAAATTTAGTTTTCATAGTGTTCAAAGGAGCAATATTTTTTAAATTCCATTAAAATATATATGGTCATCTTCATCATTATTTTAGATAAATATAGTTTAATCAGAACTGAATTTTTCTAAAAATTAATCACCTCTAAAAACATTAGTCAGCTTCGCTTTCTTATTCCTTGCCAGATCTTCCGTAAACTTTAAGCATCATAAAGGAAACTCCATAATATATTTACATACCTTTAAACATACCAATTCACTGCTTATAGAAAAGGCAAACTCATCTATTAATCAGGATTGAGAAAATTACTTTGAAATTTGAGCAGAAATATTACCAAAAATTATACATCGTATGTGTATGTGTGAATTTAAGGACCTAAGCAAAATAATTTAGAAATCATTTGGTCTGACCACTTTATTTTGAATGATATAAGACAGAAAAGTAATGTTTAAGACATATGCATTAAAAACAAAATTAGAACTCAGGTTCCCTGAAAATTAATGGAGACATTCATTGTTTCTTTTCTTTCCTTCCTTTCTCCTTCCTTCCATCCATCCATCAATATGTTAACTTGGACAAATTTCAAAATTGAAAATGATACTTTTATCAACAATTTCTCAGTAACTTCATAGCAAATTCATCTCCCCACTCCATGAGAATCTTTAAGAAGTTCAACCCTTTAACATCTATTTTTTCTTCTGAAAAAGATCTGCACACTATAAAACAAAAAGGCTTTCTGAAAATCACAACTCATGGCCACTTTCACACATATTACTTAAGTGGCCTGTCAAGAAATTGCATCAGCAAAGTCTATAGAAATAGAATTAGTGCTATTGGAGAAGACTTTTAAAGCTTTTTATAAGCCCTCCACACTCTGAAATAACAAGTCAGAATAATTTGGATAAATACAGGGCAGGATAATTCTTTATAAGGAAAAAAAGACATCAAAAATATTATTAGAAGTACTAATGATGCCTGAAATAGTTTTAAGACTTGCTCATGTCTATTTAGATCTGCTTTATATTCTGTTTTGAAATACAGTCTAAATAGAAAGAGAGAAACAGATGAGACTCAGACATTTAAAGTTGACATGCATTTGAACACAGATTTTAGCCAAAACACAAAAGGAAGAGTTTTCAGCTTTTTAACTTCAGTGTAATTACAATACAGTCCAGTACATACTTAGTAACTGAGTGAAAATATAGAGCTTTCTCATAATAGGTAGCTTTTGCCCTATCAACTAAGAATATAGCATGATAACATTTATTAAGGATTAGTGTGTCATTTCCTATGTGATTTTGGAAAAAAAAATTTCTAATTCTGCTATTTTTCTACTAAAGGACAAGCTCTGTGATGGCAGATACTTTTTTTAAGTTAATTCTATATCCCCAAAACCTAGAACTACATACAGAATAATGACTATATCTTATAATGAGTGACTAAGTAAATAACAAAAACAAAAGAGGAGCTACTATGTGTAAAGCATATATTATGCCTATATGCAAGTCACATTAAGCTTGGGAATATAAGTAAGTTACATTGTATTTTTCTCATATTTTATGTTTTATATGTTGGTGATTTTCACACATTATGGCTATCAGAGTATTCTTTCAAACATTATAAAATAACAATTATACCAGTCAAAAATAAGGATGGATCCCATTTACATATCATCATTTTATGTTTATAATAAAGTTTTCCAACTGATATGATTATCTCCAGTTTATAAATAAAGACCTGAGATTCAGCAGGTGAGGAGACTTGTGGACATTAACAAGGTTGGTCAGAGGCAGTGTCAGTCTTATAACAGTATCTGTGACATTTAAAACCAGTATTTATTTTCATGAAACATTTTGATTTTTCCCGGTTCATTTCAAAAATGCCACAGGGTATTTTAGTCTCACTTCAGTATAAATATTACTAAACATTACAAATTTTACTACATCATTGTTCTAATAATATAGAAAAAGCTTATTTATTACACCTAACTTATTACCAAACTAGTAAACACTGGAGGAGGGGGTACCATAATAGAATAGAAGACTGAATCTACTCCAAGGCCCAGTAAATATGATAAGTGTGGTACGAACAGAGTGACAAAACTAACACTTACTCCCTCACAATTCTCCCTGAACTCTGACACTGCCTGAAAAGAGGAGAAGGCATGACTTAAACACAAAGTTAGCCTGATAAAGAATATTGTCCAGGATGCCTGATTTCAAAACCTAATTGCTACAACCAAATATCTGTACAGAGTACTTAGGGACTTAATTGTGTTTCACATTACTACATTCTTCTCAGAATTCAGTGTTATTTCATATGGGCTTAGTCATTGAGAAAAAGAGCAGTATCAGTAAATTGAAACACCTCAGAATTGCTGCAGAAAATGTACAAATATCACAAGTAGATTACCCAGAGGTAAACTCCACCTCCCATTCGTGATTGCCACATATCTAGCACAGAAAGCTGCTCTCTGATTTATTATTGCTGAAATAAATTGTTTTAAGGAATAGATTTTTAAACCTTACTTTTAGATTCAATAAACAAAAGTAGAAATAAAGAATTCATAGATCTTTCCCAATCTGATCTTGTTTCACTCACCAAAGATTTGGTCAAGATCGTTTCAACATTTAATAAATGTGTTTTCTGGCACTTTGTTTTATGGCAGTTCCTTTTTAAAATGACTTTGTGACATTTTGTCATCTATACCTCAGAAGGAAGACTTCTTAACATGTCAGACTTGTCTGAGCATCAGCTTGCTCTCTTTTCAGCTTTATCTGCTACATTTCAAAGTTCTGTTTCAGATACACTGATCCAGTGATAATCCCATGAACTCCCAGCATGGAAGCCTGCCTCACACACTCAGTTACTATTACTCCACAGACTTCTTTCCTCCATACTCTCTCAAACAGTCAATTTCCCTTGGTAAAACATTTTTTCCACACCAGTGCTATTTTAATTTAACCTAAGTTTAACCTGTTAAAAAAGTCTAGGCAGAAGTAGGTTGTAAATACCAGGATATAGTTTCCCCCAGGCAACACTTTGTCCAGAGAAAATCTGATTCAAGGTTAAGGCAAATTGATAATCATCAATTTCATTACTAAAAGATTGACATATTCAGTTTCATATAATTGTAAAGCAGCATAACAAGGAATCCATAGATTTCATTACAAATGCTTTACACTTACAACACAAGTTGTCCCCTAAAATAAAGAAAAGCTACTTTACTAAATACAAAATAGCACAATAGTGTCAGCCAATTAGATTTTTTATTCAGAAAAATAGTGAAACAAATTGAATCACAAATGAATCACAAATCACTTTTGAATCACAAATTAGAGTTCAAAAGAACTATTGCTTTTCTTAGCCTATTATGCAAATATATAGCTATAATTGTGTTATTTTCTAAAACAAATACTGATAAAAAAGACTTTCATTTTATATTCATGTTTAATTATCCAAGTATATTTCAATGTAATTGCCCTTACCCCATAAAATCTTTCTTACTATTGTAATCCAATCTAATAATATTTATGGGACAAGTTCTTCTCTAATCTCCACAAGAATTACTTTCCAGAATTAATGACGAAAACAATGACTAACTCACATATTTATTACATTTTACATGAATATCACAGAGCAAATTCTCGAAGAATGTTGCAAGGTAAGTTCCATCTAGTTTAGATTTTTAAAAGTTACACAAAAGTTCCATAATAGAAAATATTTGTACAGTATTTAAAATATTAAAGGAAATGACTGATCATTCAAATGAGTTTGTTATGCCTAAAATATAACTAAGTATAATGTAAAGCAAAAAAAAATAATGGATGGCCTAGAATCATGAATCTTATAGCATCATTCAGCCACTAACCAGTTACCTGATTTTAGGAAAATAATCTCACCTTTCATGTTTTCATCTATAAAATGAAGAAATCAAGTTATCTCTTGCTAAATTCCTTTTGCAAAATATAATTCTAAATCTACAGCTAGTTTACATAATTTGAATTAAGATATAAGATTTAGTATACTGATATTTAGACCTATTCCTTTTACTAAAGCAAACAATGTGTGTTTAGTCCAGATTGTTGTCATCACACTATGTAGAGTTGAGGGTATTTGGTGCTATTTAGTTTTCCTGATAGGAGGGAGGTGTTTCAATTGAATTATGACTTGCTACTGCAGCCTGATTTCTTCAAGACAGCAGCAGTCTGCTGTCTGTCAGCTATGCCAATACAAGTGATAAATGTTTCCAGTGATTAAGTTATTTGCCAATAATAGAAGAAGCATTTGGAACTCATAAATTCTGAACCTATAGTTTCAGACTTGTCGAAAAATACATAATCGAGGTAAGCATTAAAAAGGGAATTGCTGAGAAATCTCAAGAATATATTTTTCAGATTAAAGAAATATATTTTACTTCAAAATTCTCTAAAGCTTGAGAAAAATTCCAGTAACACACAATAACAATATACTTGAAGCTTTCACTACCCTTTGAGACAGGTGTTTAAATATCATCTTAATGTCATCTTTTCAGACATAAATATCAATTTAGTATATCTCATAGGTACATACATGTGTATAATTACATATATACATTTTAAATGTTATAGGAATACAGTATAAGAATCAATTAGCAATGACAAAATGGGATGTATCTAAAATCATTTTTTTACAAACCTGACAGAATTCCTAAGGAAATGTTTTTGCAAAATATGGTGGATAATATGCTGAGGTTGTTATATACCGACTGTGGTAGGTCTCAGGGGAAATATTCAATGCTGTCTTCAGTTTTCACTGAAAAACTAAACAAACCACAAGCAGCAAGATAGTTTTCCCTCTGGAAATAAATGGTTATAGAAGTATTAAGGAGTATAACATATGCTATTAAATATGGATGGTGAATTATTCATATGTGCTATCAAAGAGCCAAGCAACTGCGAGTATTAGCTACTAAAAAATCTCATTTTTTTCTTAGGTTGTCTTTTGCAATCAGTGGTCCCATAGAAAACCCAGCATAAATGAAAATAAGGTTGACTGTAAAATTATAGAAATAGGGGGCTGGGGATTTAGCTCAGTGGTTCTGCCGTCTGCCTCACAAGCACAAGGTCCCGAGTTCAATTCCCGGTAGGCCCCCCAAAAATTATAAAAATAAACAAATAAAACTCAGGTTATAAGTAAAAGCTGATATGTTTCCCTACACTATAATAAACCCAAAATATAAATAAAATAAAGAACCAAAGAGAATGTATATATTTAGAGTAAAGGAGGTAGAGCTTTTGCAAAAGAGAAGGGGACCAAGAGATAGAAGGAGGAAAGCGGATGAACAAAAGAGTTGAGACGTGTTATGTACATACATGTGCCAACTTTCTATGATGAATGTAATCATCACTATGTCAAACATATATGAATGAAAATTAAAATTTAAAAAATCAGCATAAAAATATCTACAGGACACTAATGGGCTGCCCAATATCTCTCATCATAATCTAAGTCATGTGTTGGTGAGAAGTCATATTAATTTCTTTGTCTTGAATAACTCTTGATTGAGGAAAAAGGGAAAATAGACCAATAAAATCTGACATGAAAATAGTAGAAATATAATCATAGATTTTTTTTCAGTGATACAGACTTTTAAAGAGGATTACAGTTAGCACAGGGTGCACATTCTTTTCAAAAGACCTGTACAGGTAAGTAATGTGGCTCAGGAAAGCATCTCAGCTGGCAGGGAGTCGGAGAGTCTCAGAAGTGGTATTTTTGAACCCACCATTAATCACGTTGCAGATGAGGCAAAGGCAGTGGAAGTGCTTTTAATAAACATTCTTTGATTGCAAAAATCATAAGATAAGACACTGTCTTTTACCCAGGACAGCCACTGTCACAATGGAATTCCTGAGAACCAGTTTCAGAGAGTAGAACTCCATAAATTATCCCATATCAGCTCTGTATACCTGTAAATCTATGTTGAAAAAAAAGAAATTTTAAAATTGTTACCATTGTTATTGAAAGGTAATTTAAGGCTGCAGTGATCCATCTGTAAAGCTATTTTTACTGAAACATCTTTATATAACACAGTTAATATATAAAAGTTATACACTGCATGTAAATAATTCCTTACTAAAACTATCAAATAATTCTTGTTTTCACATTGTGCAATTTTTTAGGATAAGAAGCCAAATCACCCTCTCATTTACATTGAAAAATTGCTGTACATAAGTTGTGGATAATGGAGCAGATCATTTTAGCGTCCTGTTTCTCATCACTTCCCTCTTCTGCCGGAACCTAAATGGTACCGAGCCAACCTTGCTATCCATCACATCTTTAGCTCTTCTCCACTCCCATTCTGCTACTTTAATCCAGGTCTCTTATTTGTTCCTTAATTTGTCTTTCTTTTGTCTCTGTGCCTTTAATATACTCAGGACCCTCAGTTCCCACATACATCTTATATTTCCATTACTCTATAATGATATTCTTAAAATACAAATCTCCTAAACTTAGAGTCTTTCAAAGTTTTACAAAATATTATACTGTGATCCATAGACTTTAACTTACATCACAAACCTTGTCCTTATCTCTCTCATTCTTATCTCTGTTACTGCATCTCAACTGTCCACACATACACCCACTGCTATAGGCTTCCTGAATGACTTGAGGTGCCCGGAGAATGACAGCCAGGTTGTACCTCCAGTCCTTTCCTCCCAGTGTTTCTCCGCCTGGAAATGCTTTCCTCTTTTTGTTCCATTCAGAATGACAGAGTTTTAATGTCCAGCTGGTATCACCTGCTCTGTGAATCCTGAACTTCACAGTTTGTTGTCCAAATCCATCTTTTGCACTCTGTTTCACTCATAGCAGCAACTATCAGAGATGTATCACTAACAATCCCTACCTTGCCTATTGATAAAATGGATAAATCTATTGAGAACAGGGAGCATCATTCATTTTCCTTTTCCAGCACTGAGCATAGGTCTGATGATACTAGGTGCTCGATAAATGCTTGTTGCATGAATGAATCTATGTAATAAATTTTAACTGATAAGAAAAAAAATAGTAGACTTTGACTTCACTAGTGTGTATAATAAACAATGACATATGTCTGCTTTCACTTGCTGATTAAATTCAAAACCAAGTACTTCCACATGGCAAAATATACTTAAACACTTCTTAGGTTAATCTTGGCTATCTGAAAGGTAAGAAAATAAAATTACATTTCCCTGCAAATATTGTGTTTAATAATAAAAAATAATCTGGAATTGCCTTTTTAAATTGATATAAATAAATACCAAATTTAACTCAATATAAAATATTTAAAAATATAAGAAGCCATTGTTTTATGAATGTTACCTAAGTAATGTCTTCTAAATACAGTTTTATCAACAGCTACAGTATTGTCTGTGTATCTCCAAGGATGCACTCTGATCCAAACTTCTACATGTGGGATGGGAAATAATTGTGAATTGACAATTACAACTTTACTAATAGTAAAATATGAAGATTCATCCTGGGTTTTCTTAGGGTACTCTGACTGCCTTAGTATATAGCCTCCTTGTTGATCCCAAGTGCCAAAACCGGCCTCTATACACCCTTTAAAACAACAACAACAACACATACACACACACACACACACACACACACACACACACAAAGGTTTCAGAAAGGATACTATTAGCTTCTAAACCCAACTAATGTGACACCCTGACAAAGACCAGAAAAATATACTTTCTCAGATATGTTAAAGAAAACTGATGTCAATGTGTCACTAAAGATGTGTTTTAATCACATGAACTTTAGAGAAAAATAAATCAGGAGAAGAGTTATTTTGACTTTCAAATCATCATTGGGTTTAGAGATGGGTGGGCTTGACTTCACATTTTCGAAATACACTCTCATTTCACGTTTCCCCATGTCACTCCTACTTGCCAACATTAGATTCATGACTTATTTTTCATATTACATGAATTAGTTCATACTCCAGTGTTTTATTTTACAGCTTTCAGATCCTCAATAGTTGATTTCATATTTCTCTATCAATATCTGTTACTGCAAAACATGCCTACCTTTTTTCAACAAACTAACATATTTCCATTCCTAACATTAAACTAAAGGAAATGAAAAAATAGGGACCATTGAACATGGCATTTTGCACTTATCCCCTAGGTTTTTAAACATTTAGTACAATTTTGAATAGGCAGTCTGTAAAGGAACATATTGATAACATGTGTTTTTTAGTGTTTCTTATCTGAATTTTATAACATGGAACAATTTTCACATTATATTGACAGGAAGCATGAAGAAGTTGTGAAATGCTTGTACTACTAAAGCATTGTAGACAACACTGTATGATGTTTACATATGTGTACGTGTAAAAATGTGTGTGCAAAGAAAGATACCAAGGAAAATGCTTACTGAGTTAGTTATTAACAAATAGCTTACAAAGATAATAGGTTTTGTTTGAACTTCTCCCTACTTTCTATTTATCTATCTTTTATTTCTCTCTCTTTCTCTCTCTCTCTCTCTCTAAAATCTCATATAAGAGAAACCATGCACTATTTAAACATATATGTCTGACTTATTTCACTTAACCTTATGTTCTCAAGTTGTATCCATTTACTTACAAATGCCTCAAATTTACTTTTCTTTATGGCAGAGTAGTACTCCATTGTGTATAAATAACCACATTTTTCTTCTCCATTCATCTGATGATAGATATATATTGTTTCCAAGATCTAGCTATTAGAAACTGTGCTGCTATAAACACAACTATGCATGTAACCCTGTAATATGATTCCCTAAAATACTCACTTTGTCATTTCAAAGGCATTTTATTATATACGCTAATTTATTTCGTTTATACTACTAGTTTCTCTTAATTCACTGATAAGAAGGTTTCGTGCTATTATCTTTTCTTTTTAGTAAAGGAATCTTTTATGTCTAGGTCTTTTACTCTGAGTAACCACATTGAAGCTAATGATATAAAGTGTCTTAACTGTTCTTATTATTTTTTTATGAAATTTTGTTTTATTTGCACACAGAATTAAAAATAAACAAAAATAAAATTTTAAAAAAATAGTAGGACATTTTGTTATTCCATATGTATTTTTGGTTTACTGAATCTTTATGAATGATACCTGATAGAGAAGACAAAAAAAGAAGTTTAACTGAATAAAATAAACCTCAAATTATTAATAGACACAAAATTATTAAATGTGATTAATAAACTTGTACATTTAAGTCTATCTTGGACTGGACCTGCAGTTTAGTGGAAGACCACTCACCTCATGTATGTCAGATCCCATCACCACAAAAAGGAAAAGAAATGTCTTAAGAAATATTCCCTGTGTTAAAAAAATATGCAGGTTTTTTACAAACGCTATCTTTACTTATATACAAACAATTTCTTGTGCAAAAGGAAGCTTCTTCATCAGGAAAAATATCTTACAAACCTATAGAAAGCAATATTTTGGCAGAGGTAAAAATGAAAGCAACAAAACAACAGTGAGGCCCTGCAGGAAGTAGGAAAATGAGATTTCCTCTATAGTAGAAAAAATGAGATTTATATTCTGCCAAGACAGAAACAGAATATTAGGATGATAAAGATAGAGGAAGAGAGAGAAACCAGTGCAGTGCTATAATGTTGGGGGCAACTGAAATCCTGACAGGTAACGTAATAGCAGAGTAGACTAAGTTCTAATTTAAAGTCATCTAAATGACTGTGCTATGACCTTCTTCATTTACTCTCCTAAAATTATTAGCAAACTTTGTTACTCTTGAGAATAATTGGTATGAATGGTTATTTGTGGACACTGCTGAAGAGATTTCACTTCCCCTCTGAAGTTATTTGGTGCATAACAGGAACTTCTCCAGAATAAGGAAAAATGCTTCAGCAGAATGATCTTGAAAGTGCAGAAACCTTGGAGAAGTATTAGATTTGCATGGGGCACTGTAGGGGAAGTTCAACCCAATATTATTCAAATTTTCTGCTGCTGTCTGAGTTACTTTATAGGTTTATCAGAATTGACAAGGCCTACCCTTCTCCTTACTAAATATAAAATGATTTTGCCCTTCAAAGATGGAATATTTTCAAGTAAAAATTTCATAATATACAATTAGGAGTATTGCTCAAATAAAATAATGCAAAAGTTCAAAAAACACTGAAAGTGGCCAAAGTTCCAGTTTCATTCACAAAACTGAAGCATTTTTCACGTTGTGAAAGTAAAGCTTAAAAAGATATCTAAGCTTTATCATTTTACAGCCAGTGCACAAGTTATTCATAACAAAACCTCGCCCGTTAAATAGGTAACTTACTGTTAAGGTCTATATCTAAAGGTCCCCTCAAAGCTGCATGCAATCAAAGGTGGGACTTTTGGAAGATGATGGACTTATTGGGCCTTATATCTGACTAGCTGTTAGGAGGTAGGGTCTGGTTCAAAGGGGTGAGTCAGTAGGAGCTTCGCCTGAAAGGGTATTATCTCCCTCCCCAGCTCCTCCCTTCTCTTTCTGCTTCCTGCTTGCCATGATATTAGCAGCTTTTCCTTCCCTATGACCTTCCAACAAAGTGCTTCTGCCTGGAGCCACCCATCTATAGACTGAAACCTCCATCACTGGTGAGCCAAAATAAGCCTCTTCACTTTATGGGTGTTTAGTCTGATGAGAAAGTGACTAAGAGACTTGTATATTTAAATTAATAATCTGTCATTTTAATAAGCAGGATTAGTTGATGAATGAATACAGTGAAATTTGAAAAACCAGTAATTTCTTAAGTAAAGGCTTTTAAAATCTCAGAAATCCTAACATTAATATTTTACAGTAATTTTTAAATTCAGATCATTGTTTTGGAGAACTTAATTCAAAATTTTGTCTCCTAATCAGAATGCAGGCTTCTAGACAAACATGTGAGAAATAGATAAAATGACTTGGATGATTTCTCAATCATATGAAAGTAATATTAACCAGGCAGATGAGGTGAACATTTCAGGCCACTGTACCCCCCCCCCCCAGTGCCTAGGAGCAGAGCTGCCCCTAGCTCAAAGGAGGTGAACTTTCCAGGCCATCATACCACCACCCCCAGTGCCCAGGAGGTAAGCCGCATGGGTGCCAGCAGCACACATTCCTCCCTCCTCCCCATGTTGAAATGAAAAAACACTTAAACAACTCTCAAAAGAAGACTCCCAGATCATGTAAAGCAACCTCAAAGGGAAACGAGATGGAACAATCTGATACTCAACAACATGGAATTCCTGAACTGGTAATGAAAAAGGATCTGGAAAAAATGAAATAAGAAATAATTTCTTAGATAATAGCAGAGATTGTGCCCATAGTGCAAGACATAATAAATCTAGAGAGGACACAGATTAAAAAAAAAAATAGAGGAGCTGAGGAACATGGCAGAATCCCAACACAGGAAACAAATGGAACCCATAAAACAGATGTAGATTTCCAGGAGATTAAAAAACTCCACTGAAAGTTTACAGAGCAGAATGAGCCAATGTGAGGACACAATTTCAGATATAGACAATAAGATTGCAATTAGTGACCAGGAAAAAAAAAAGAAAATTTTCTTTAAAATAGTAAGGGACCAAGAGAAATCAACCCAGCAGCTGCTAGATGATGCAAAGAAGAATAACATAAGACTGATCAGAGTCAATGAAGAAACAGGAGAGAGTGCAGATGACATAAGAAAAATTCTTTACAAAAGTAGTTTCAGAAAACTTCTGAAGCAGGGTAAAAGAATTTGACATACAGATAAGTGAGGTATATAGGACTACAACTAGCCTTGATCACAAAAAGTCTACACATAAGCATATAATAGTTAAGATTCCAGAAACCCAACAGAACAAAATTCTACAAGCAGTTAGAGAAAAGGAACAAATCACATACAAAGGAAAGCCCATCAGAATCACAGCAGACTTCTCAATGCAAACCCTCAAGGCAAGAAGAGCTTGGAGTGATGTGTTTCAAGCCCTAAAGGAAAACAGCCTCCAACCCAGATTGATGTATCTTGTAAAACTATCTTTCAAAATTGACAGAGAAATAAGATACTTTCATGACAAAGAGCACCTTAGGAACTTCACAAATACCAAACCAGCACTCCAAAAACTTTCAGACAATATCCTAGGAAAAGACAATGAGGATCACAACCACAGGAAGACCAGCAGAATGAATCCATTGGGCACAACAAGAAATTAAATGCAAAGGAGGAGAATCAAACAAAAAGAAAAGTCATGAAAATGATAAGTCAATATGCATGAGTTATAATCATCAATGTTAATGGTCTCAATTCACCAATCAAAAGAAATAGACTGGCAGAATGGGTCAAGAAGCAAGATCCAACAACATGCTGCACACAAGAAACACACTTAATTCAAAAAGAAACTCATACACTAAAAGTTAAAGGGTGGAAAACAATACTCCATGCGACAGGAACCTGAAAAAAAGCAGGAGTAGCGATCCTCTTTGCAGATCAAGTGGATTTCAAACCAACACTGATTAACAAAGACAAAGAAGGACACTATATCATTGTAAAGGGAATAATCCAAGGGAAAGAGATGACAATCATAAACATATAGGCACCAAACACTAGTGCACTCAACTGTATAAAATAAATACTAACAGACATGAAAAATCAAATAAGCACTAATTCAACAGCAGTGGGGGGCCTCAATACCCCACTGTCATGAATAAATAGATCAACCAAACCAAAAATAAGCAACCAAATACTAGAACTCAATCAAACTCTTGAACAAATAAACTTAACAGATGTTTACATAGTTTCACACCACAAAATCAGAATACACATTCTTTTCAGCTGCACATGGGTTGTTCTACAAAATAGAGCATGTACTCACTCATAGAACATGTTTAAGTAAGTGCAAAGGAATTGAAGTCATCCCCTGTATATTATCAGACCATAGTATGATGAAATTGGAGATCCATAGCCAAAGAAACTGTAAGAATTTCATAAACACATGGAAATTGAACAACATACTTCTGAATAACCAATGGGTCAGAGAGGAAATTAAAGGAGAAATCAGACAGTTCCTACAATTAAATCACAATGACAATACAACATATCGGAATCTAATGGGACAATGAAAGCAGTCTCATGAGGGAAATGTATAGCACTGAATACTCATATTAGGAAAACAGAGCAAGCCCAATTACACAACCTGATGCTGAACCTCAAGCTTCTAGAAAAAGAAGAGCAGGACAAACCCAAAGCTCATACAAAGGAGGAAATTATAAAGATCAGGGCAGAAATCAATGCAATGGAGAATAAGAGAACAATACAAATAAATCAATGAAGCAAAGATTTCACTCTTTGAAAGAATAAACAAAATTAACAAATTGTTACCAACCTGATCAAAAAATGGAAGGAAAAGACCCAAATTAATGTAATTAGGAATGAAAAGGGTCAAATTACAATGGACCCAGCAGAAATCCAGAGGATCATCAATACCTACTTCAAGAACCTATATGCCAATAATATGGAAAACAGAAGAAATGGACAGATTCCTAGATACATATGAATTACCAAAGTTGAATGAAGATTTAAAAATTCTAAACAACCCAATATCAATCAATGAAATTGAAAACATAATTTAAAACACACCAACAAAGAAAAGCCTGGGTCCTGATAGCTTCACTGCTGAATTCTACAAGACATTTAGAGAGGAACTACTGCCATTACTGTTTAAACTCTTCAATGAAATTGAAAGGGAAGCAACACTCCCAAATTCATTCCTGGAAGCAAGCATCACCTTGACCCCCAAAGTAGAGAAAGACCCAACCGAAAAGGAGAACTATAGGTCAATCTCAATAAGGAACACAGATGCAAAAATCCTTAATAAGATACTGGGAAATAAAATGCACAAGATCATCAAGAAGATCATACACCCTGATCAAGTGGGATTCATCCCAGGGATGCAAAGATGGTTCAACACACATAAATCAATACATGTAATACACTATGTTGACAGAGCCAAGGATAAAAACCATATGATCATATCAATAGATGCAGAAAAAGCATTTGACAAAATCCAGCATGCATTTATGATAAAAACCTTACAAAAAATTGGAATAGACAGTCTCTACCTCAATCTGATTAAAGCCATCTAAGAAAAATCAACAGCTAATATAATACCAAGTGGTCAAAAACTGAAATCCTTCACACTAAAATCAGGAACAAGACAAGGATGTTCACTATTATCACTCCTGTTCAATATAGTTTTGGAAACATTAGCCACAACAATTAGACAAGAGAAAGAAATAAAAGGAATAAAGATAGGAAACGAAGAAGTCAAATTGTTATTATTTGTAGATGACATGATACTCAATATAGAAGACCCCAAGAACACCACCAAAAGTCTTCTAGACTTAATAACCAAACTCAGTAAAGTAGCTGGATACACGGTCAACACACAAGAATCAACAGCTTTCCTCTACATGAACAACAGACTAACTGAGAGAGAAATAGGGAAAATAATTCCTTTCACAATAGGATACAAAAAACTGAAATACCTATGAATCAACCTAACAAAAGAAATCAAAGACCTCTTCTCTGAAAACTATAGCACTCTGAAAAGAGAGATTGAAGATGATATCAGAAAATGGTAAGACATCCCTTGCTCCTGGGTAGGAAGAATCAACATATTGAAAATGGGCATACTTCCAAAACTTCTATACAGATTCAATACAATCTCAATAGAAATTCCAGGAGCATACTTCATAGAACTTGAGAAAACAATCCAAAAATTCATTTGGGACAAGAAGAAACCTGGAATAGCAAAAGCAATTCTAGGTAATAGAGACATGGCAGGGGGTATCACAATCACCAACTTGAAACTATACTACAAAGCTACTTGATAAAAACAGCATAGTACTGGCAAAGAAACAGACCTGAGGACCAGTGGAATAGATTAGAAGATACAGAAACAACTTCAGACACAACCAGCCACCTCATCTTTGACAAAGGAGCCAAACACACTCAACTGGAGGAAAGATAGCCTTTTTAAATGGTGCTGGAAAAATTGGGTTTCAACTTGCTAAAGATTAAAATTAGACCTATGTCTCTCACCAGGCACTGAACTAAAATTGAAATGGATAAAGATCTAAGTAGTAAAACAGAAATGTTGAACCAGCTGGAACAGATGTTAGGTAGAATTCTTGAAGACATTAGTGTAGGAAAAGATTTTATCAACAATACTTCAGTTGTCCATGTACTAGCACAAACAATCAACAAGTGGGATCTCTTCTTATTAAAAAGCTGCTGCACAGCAAGAGACACTACCATCAGTTTGAAGAGACAACCCACAATGTGGGAAAAAAATTTTGCCTGCTGTTCCTCAGAGAATGGTCTACTATCTAGAATCTATAGAGCATTTTTAAAAAATCAGACTTCCCACATTTAAATACCCAATTAAAAAATGGGCATCTGAAATGAACAGACATTTCTCAGAAAAAGAAGTAGAAATTGCAAATAACCATATGAAAAAATGTTGAACATCACTGGTCATTTGAGAGATGCAAATAAAAATAATGCTGAGATTCCACCTCACTCCAGAAAGACTGGCCACTATCATGAAATCAACCAATAACAAATGCTGGCAGGGCTGTGGGGAAAGAGAAACACTGTTCCACTGCTGGTAGGAGTGTAGACTGGTGCAACCACTATGGAAATCAGTATGGAGATACCTCAAGGAACTAGGACTGGAAGTCCCATTTGACCCAGCTCTTCCCCTGCTGGGTATCTTCCCCAAAGAATTAAAAGAATCATACCATAGTGCTATATGTGCACCCATGTTCATAGCAGCACAATTTGTGATAGCTAAAACTTGGAAACAGCCCAATTGCCCATCAATTGGAGACTGGATAAAGAAAATGTAGTTTATTTATAAAATGGAGTACTACTCAGCCATCAAAAATGAGAAATTAGAGGCATTTATAGCTAAATGGATGCACACTGAGGCAATACTCTTAAGTGAAATACATAAGACATACATGTGTAAACATTGAATAGTTTCTCTAGTGTGAGAAACTGAAAGTGTAAATAAGGACTAAAAGGTATAATAGATAATGTGAAATAGGAAGAAAATGGGCAACTGGGAAGAGGAAGTGGGAGGGATAGGGAAAAGGAAAGAAGAGAATGGAATTACTGTGAGAAAATGAAAAAATGGAAACAATCTTTGTAAATAAGGAGGGATGGAGGCCTTGAAGGGAGGACAGGGGAAGGGGGGAAAAATAAGAACCAAGAGAGCTTATGCAAGGCACAAATTTCCAATGATGAATGTCATTATTTTGTATACCTTAAATGTACCAATAAAATTAATTTTTAAAATAAAATGAAAAAAAGAAAGTAATACTAACCTTAAAATACCAGGGAAAATATCCTTCCTCATTGAGAAGGGAATACTTATGTGATAGGATCACACAACAAATTTCATGCTACTCAATTTGAAACAGAGATCTTTGTGATCATTGGTAATAAAATTAGAATAAATGGTACAGAATGCAAAGAAATAAAGGTTATAGAAAAAATGAAATCAAAGAAATGAGATTAGTGACTGTAGCAATAGGAATGATAATTTTGGTCCATCTACACATTTCCTGTCTAACTTGTATAATTGCTTAAGCCAAGGTTCTAAACTCAAAATAAATCATGCTATCAACACTCTTAGTCATTTTTTTATTTGTTCTTCACATCCTTATTGGACTTCATTTTTCTCAACTACAAGGCAGCTGATTTTGTAGATAAGATTATTATGATAATCTATTTTAACACAAATGCCAAAGTACATTTGAAAGTTGAAGGGTATACTTCTACAAGTAACATACAAAGGGCTAATTTTGATCAAACAATGTAAAGATCATAATGGATATTAAGGCAAATGGATATTATATTCGTTTACAGGAGACTCAGACATTTTCAAAGGAAATGTAAAAACACCAATAAAATAGCTCATTATTTTGCAAACAATGCAACTTTTAAAATATCTCCATGGCTAGTTGTATCATATTCCCATTGCTGAGACAAAATACTACCCAATTCCAGCAATGTGAAGAAGAGGATTATTTTGGCTCATGGTTTCAGTGGGTTCAGTTCCTGGTTAGCTGGCTCCAAGGCAGAAAGAGCATGGTGGAAGAGTCTGGTGTAGAAGAGGTTCTCAACCTATAGCAGCCAGGGAGCAGAGAGAGAAGGGAAGAGCCAGCAAGAAGAATGCATCCAGAACATGCTTCCAGTGCTCTTTCAGCCAAGTCCTACTCCCTACCAGTACATTCAGCTATGAATTCATCAACTGATTAATCTGCTGAAAGATATAATACTTAAATGATCCAATCACTTTCCAAAAGCCTTACCTGTGAACACATTTTTTGGGGAACATTTTAGATCAAAACCATAATAATGGCTTTACTTAAAACTATTTTAATGATGTTGAACATTTATTTATTCAGGAATCATTAATAGTGACTTGTTTATGGAACATAGTAAACATTCATTGTAGCATGCAGAATCCAAATATATAACAAGGAAATTTTATTTATATATATTAGCTGTCTTCTGGCAAATAACATTCTCTTGATAGATAAAAGATTTTTCAAGTACCTAATAATTTCCAAAAACTCAAGAAAACTTATCATGTAAAAAAATTAGTTTTGAACATTGTATTCATTAACTTTTACTAATAGCCAATGAATTTACTAATTATAAAATTCCATTAACATTATGCATATCCACTTAAAAATTTTACTCTTCACTCTAGAGAGATCATCATTTCTAATCTACCAAACACATTTCATAAGAATTCAAAGGTAGTCATTTAGAGATCTTAGCTTAAATTTCAAGCAATGTCTGGCACAGAAAGTATGTGTTTGATCTTAAAGACATTAGTATTTTTAAAAGTTACCTGTGGGTGCTTTTTTAAGGATGACAAGAAATACACATAGATTTCACAGTTATTATCATGCAATTGATTATATAAAGTGTAAATTATGGTCTATACTGGTGAAGAGGGGAATCAATTAGTGCTTAATTCATTTGAAGTTCTTTCTAAAAGTCTCTGAGAATGAAACAAATCTCCCTCCTGTTGCTCATTTGATATTGGCATTTCTGTGTGGCAGATGGTGACCTTATCCCTGTGCTTCAGCTAAAAAGATTTTTATTAAGGCTAAACAAGTGTGAACAGTGCTAATTTCTTTCAGCAGGCAGATATGAATAAACCTCTAGAATGAGTATAAGTGCCCTGCCTCACCATATGGTTAAGATACTCATCCTGCCAATAGAATGGACTGAAAAGTAGCCAGTGTGCTCAAATCCTGCCCTGAGTCCCATGTTTCAACATTAGCAATCAAATCAAAGAAGAGCTATAAAGGAAGGGTGATCATAATAGCAAACAAGAATAATATTATGAATTGTTTGGTGGAATACAATTTTTAATAGACTATCAAAATGAACTTTAAAAATATTACACATCATGGAAAAAATATTAAGAACTGGCATTCTAAAAGTTTACCCCATCTTTCCCCTCCCACAATTATTACATAATAATGTTTGATAAGCTCTTTGCATATGCCAAGTTCTTTATATGTATCATCTCCCAATAATCCTATGAAGTTGGTTCTATAATTATTCACATATTATAGACAAAAAATAAAATAGTTAAAATAAAACAGTTAGAATGCACCCAAGTCTTTGTGGATCCCAGAGCCTTTCCCTTTAATTACCACATTACCCTTATCAATTTATTTTTAGCCAGTCGCCCAGATAAAAAGTTTCTAAAAGTTAACTCTCCTTCAAAGGCTGATTTCTTCTCCTGCAGATATTTGTATTTCCCTTCCTATGAACAAAAACAAAAGTGAAAGTAACAGTAGATTGGTGAGTAAAAGAATAAATAATGCTGTAATTGTTCTCTACAAACAACTGTTACAGAAGATGATTGAAGACAATACAATCACATAAAAGCTCTTATTTTCCAGTAGTTCAATCTGTCTGCACTGGAGAGCATACAATAGCTGAACCCATTAACAGTTAGGTGAATCTTATGTTTGCTGAATAATAGAAGAACATGGGACAATCTTAATATTTTTCAACATCTCATAACAAAGAAAATGAAAATGTTTCCATTTACAAAATGTTTGTATCCTGTTTTTCCTTCCACACAACCTTTCTACACTAACTGGAAAAAATGTGGAATTTCCATGACTCTTTTCTATACTCACTTTACATCTGAAAGGCTCTAACCTTTTATATGCCCAACATTCAACTACTCTTCTAGTCTTAATTTGTGAAAATTATAAAATTTTGGTATAATTACACAGTTTTATTTGTTTGTTTGTTCAAAATGCTGGGGATCAAACCCAGAGCCTCGTGCATCCTAGGCAAGCACTGTACCACTGAGCTACATACCCAAACCAAACTGAGTAAGTAGTAATGATTTTCATTTTCATGTGTCTTCTTATATTCTATTCATTCACATATTGTCTTTTTATATCTAAATTCAAGGCTGTAAAAACTTTAAATCATTAATACATTTCATATGCTACTGAATAGTACACATGTATGATTATTCAGTATTTTATGCAACTGTTTACTTCCTTCTGCTTATTAAATGTGAAGAGATACAGTATACAACCAACTTCAAGCAATACAAAATCTAACAGAAACAAAACAAAAAAAACCAAAAGTAGACATTCCCATTAAAGAGAGATATTAAAAAAGAGAAAGATATTAAAATAACATAGCTCTTTTAAATTTATATATATTTCTTAAATATGGTTCAACTTTTAAACTGACAAGTTCACAATACATTATCCAAGTTTTTTTAGCCTAATTCCTTTTAATTACATTCTCTAGAAAACATTTCACATATAATGTTTATATATATATATATACCTTTTCATCCATCATTTTGATGTACTCTGATAAATACAGTGTTTGTGATGTTAAAAAAATAAATTCAATGATGTGTTTGCTCACTAAGTTGACTTTTCTAAATTCACTAGACAAAGGAGGATAACAGAATTCTAGTCAGTGAAGGAAAGCATCAGCTCTCTAGGGCACAATACACCTTTCCAAATGTGTGTCAGCTTCTAACACATATTAGCCTTTAGATGTGTTATCAGTCATCATCGGAGAGAGAAGGAAAGTTGGGGAACACAGATAAGAATTTCTTTCAAGTATTCTTTTTCTAAAGCCTCCAGGGAAGTCTCTTATAATTGATTGACACAAGAGTTACACCTTCTGGTTATCTAGGAAGCACAAATGATCCATGTAATGAAGCACTCAACTGTACCTTTGCACAGGGACAATGAGAAGAAAAACCTGTCAACTGTTTGAGTAGAAAATAAGCCAATGGTGTAAAATTTACATTTTAGATTTCTTGCAAATTTATATTTGTATATAGTGGAAGGAACATTATTATGTGAGCCTTCATTTAAATAATATCTCTGGAATATAATTAAATCATTACACTATTTATGAAAGTTATACCTGATTTGCACAAAATGATTTGGGCAGTGAAAACATAACTAAAGAAAACCAGCCACTCTTTCATTTTTTTCCAGTGGAACTTTATTTCACACACAGACTTAAATATAACAGTAATACATGTACTAACTTAGTAGAAATATCATATAGAGTGTAAGGGCTTGGGAATATTACTGTTATAGAAATAAGATTTTTAGCAGTATAATGCCTTTATTGTACATTTCTAGAAAAACTAGAGCAAAATTGCAAAACAAAATCTTGAAGCCTGAACTTCTCATAATAAATCAAATATTTTCTTTGAATTTAAGATATTTACTACATTTACTATAATTAATACCAAACTAATAAGAAATATGTATTAAAATATTTCCCATGTTCTGGTCCTCTCTGACCTCTTTAGAATAAGCAGATCGTTTAATACTTTATGTCACTTAAGAAATAAAGCTCTTGCCACCTTAAGTCTCCAAGTCCAAATTATTAGGGCATTTCCTACCTAATTATAAATAAAATTTTAAGAAATCTTTATTAAAGTGTTTTTTAAATCTTTTAAAAATCTCTTTTCTCTTCAGATAAGATCATTATGAAAAGTATTTTATGACATTACACTAAATGGACAGACTAAGGCTAACATTTCATTTAGTCCCAAGTGGATAAACCTTTTTTTGTTGTTGTTTTGGTTTTGGTTTTGGTTTTGGTTTTTGGTTTGAGGAGGCTCTATTGCGGTGTAGCATCAGTATAACCAGATAGATTACTGCTTCTTCCCTGTCCTCTCACCCCATATCCATTCTACCTCTGGAAGTGCTGACACAAGATTAATTGATAGGCCAATGTGGAGGAAGGCAGGTTTGAAGAAAAACTAGAAAATCTTGTGGCTGATAAATTAAAAGGATTAGGCAGCAAGATTTTTTTATGCACAGAACAGTGATAGTATGTGCTGTCCAATATTCCTACACAATGTTATATGAGTTTAATTTGTAACACGTAAAACAAAGCAAAATGAGAAAAAGCAACATCTGTTGCTTATTTTTTGTGCTTTCCTTTTAGTGATCGATCACCACATCTATTCCTCAAAGCAATGAATGTGTTTTACTTTATGACACAG
The DNA here is from genome assembly GCF_053883595.1 of Heterocephalus glaber. NCBI lineage: Eukaryota > Metazoa > Chordata > Mammalia > Rodentia > Bathyergidae > Heterocephalus > Heterocephalus glaber. The sequence continues at coordinate 5,519,778 of NW_028258327.1, forward strand.
TAGATAAATAAAATGTTACAAACGTAAGGGCATCCAGCTTGTTGAAAATATGGGCAAAAACAAGCCTGTAACTAGTAATAGAACCAACCGACTCAGTTATTAAAGGTGGGAAGCACAGTTTATCAAAAATAGTCCTTAGAAATTTTTGGTTCATTCCAATTTTTTTCTTTGTTTCTTGGAAGAAAATATTTGTTTCCCAATATATAATGTCAGAACAATAAAACACAAACCACTAATGCTGTGATTTAAAAACAGTGTTTTTAACACTACTGTTATTTATGAGATTCAATAACAATGAATGGCATTCTGACTGTTTAAAAAGTCTACATGGTAAATAGGGAAACAAAAAAACCTGAGGTGCTACAGAATATCTAAGACTCTTAAAAAAAAAAACATTGAGTGAATGCAACCTCAAAGCTGAAGTAAATTGATTAACCTACTTGTCTGAAGAGTATCTTAGATTCTGAATTCAACTCAAGGACTCTTAGGAAAAACTGGCAGTCTTTTTTTTTTTGTATGTTTTAGGAAGTCATATAGAAATGAAGGCATTTCATGGAAATGGGGTTATTGCATGTAAGATATGATTAATTAGAAACAATCTCAATTTTAGTTATCAAGCCTCTTTTTCCTTTCCTCCTTATATCTAGCCTAAAGTTTCTGCTAAACTAAAAAATAACCTGAAAATGAATACAATATGTTGCCTTGCATATTCTGAATATATAACACTTCTCATTCTGAGATGAATATCAGTCTTTAAAATTAGCAATCAAAGAACTTTGAAAGCGGACAGTGCAACAAACTGCATAATGATTTTAAATCACTAGAAGGAATCACTGCCAATCAGCTAATTGTAATTATGTATTGTGCTAGCTCAAAAAGAACCTGAAATGAAAATTGTTTCTTGTTCATACACTTAAAAATAAATTTCAATCTGCAAAAACTCCATGAATTTTGAGTAGACTTTAGGCTATATATCTCTCAAGCTTTGAGAGACTTTCCAATTGTAAATGAAAAAGATATACAAACACACAAACACACACACACACACACACAGAGTACCGTACCATTATATTTCTGTAAGCATGTTTCAGATGTATTTATTTTAAATGCATATATTCAGTATAGGAAATCTATGATGTGTCTCCTAGGATTCCACATTGAATATTGAAGTCAAAATAAATAACCCTGGATATTTTCAAAAATACAGAACAAAAGGTAATCTTCAGTATCACTGTTTCTAAACAGTATTATATCTCCACAGGGAAAACAAATTCCAACAAAATATAAGACACAAAGGCAAGGATGATTTTGAAAGACAATCTTTTTGGTACCAAAATTTCCAAAAGGAGAGATATCCAGGAGCTTCACAAGAAATCTAAATACCATCAATCATAAACATAACATCTAAAAAAAAGATAATCCACGTCTTTTAGAAAAGTTATTGTTCTATGGCAAACAAATATAATAACTAAATAATCCAGGCTAAGTAACAACCAAAATGCTTAGTAACACAAATCCAACAATCAAGTTCTTATGAGAAAAACAGTATTTCAAATGTGATGTGGCAATAAGAAAATGTTTATTGAAAAAATTATTTATGGACTTTATGAGTTGCATGGAACATACAGTTCATCTTGAATTCTTTATCTATTACCTCTGTTTTGTTTTAATGTTTATAATAAATGTAAACTTGTGCTATTAATTAAGGAAGCATACTAAAGGGAAAGAATTATCACAAATTATTACCAACTTGCGGGCATACTTATACTTCGTGTATATGTGGATACTTAATGGTTTTATGATTTAAAGAAATCCAATTAATGAATAAGAAAAATTAATGAATTAATGAAATATATCACATTTCATACACTTCTGAAATAATAATTGCAAGACTATACCTGTGACAATTATAAATTAAAAACTGATAATCCTGCATATAAATCAAACAATTCAGTTTACATCAACTATGATTAACAATGTTTAAAGTCAATTTTTCTGGTGTTTACCTATAAAATATGTTTATCACTTTATCTCTAAATTGTTAGACACCAGTAGTCAGAGAAATCTGTGCAAAGTCATTTGGAAAAGAATGACACCTAAAAATTGAAGGCTCATCAAGAAGGAGAGACTAACATTTTGTTCTTCATTTGGAGATCTGTTTATGCAATGAGCTCTCTGACTGCCTCCTTACATAAATGACCAAAAAAGAAAATTGAAAAGAAATAGCATTATGAGGAGAAAGAGGCTACAGTAAAGCAGCTCACATTTCCATCAACTCTCATAGCTAGAATTTAGGAATGTTCAAGGGGAAAAAAAAATCACTTTAATTTGCTAGAACTCTATCTAAGAGAGCTAACTATCTTTAAGGAGACCAAAGAAACAAGGGGTTGATGAACTGCTTGAGACAGAGCTAATGTGGAATACAGGAGAAAGTAAAGTTGAGCTAGATCTCCTTTGTCAAAGAACTATCCAATAGGAAAGGCAGTACACAACCTCTGACGAACTTGTGTGTTCTGCACACTGCCTCTACAGTGGGCATCAGCACCACGTAGAGTTGGCCAGAATGTCACTGGTCACCAATAGAAAGAACTACAGTAGGTAGTGGTATGTGGTAGGTCTAAGTAGGTACGTGGAAAGAGAGAGTGATCATTCCTTTGCCTCTTCTCCTCAACATCCTGAAGGAGCCAGGAAAGAAGGAAAAAGGGGTGTCTAGGTGGGGAGTATACACTCAATGCCTGTACCACTCCGAGAAATCATGCTCCCTACCTAGGCCTGAAGTTTAAGGATGATGCAAGATGAAATGAAAGTCAATATTAACCTGTGCTGGGTTTTAGAAATGAAAATGACTACAAAGTTATAAAATTTGTTCAAAATATTGGTAGAGAATGGGAATGGAATACTCAGTATAATGGTTAAAATACTGGTTAATAAAGAACAAAACCATTTAGTTTACATCTCTGAATATAAAACTGAATTCAGAGAACTAAATAAATCTACCTTTATAAAAATTTAGTCCATTGTTGGTATTAAATATTTATAAATAAATATTACTTTTCACTGATATTATTGGATTATGGACTGTCCAAAGAGAATTTCTGTTATTGATTCTCTTTCCTATTAATTTAATCAGCCTTGATATACTAACATCCTACAGAATGTACAGGAAAAGATATAACATCTATTTTAAATAATTTCTTTTGACCAGATATTGTCTTATTAAAGAGTGTGAGAAAGGTAATTATCTTGTATTTCAAAGCAGTTTTCATTTGCACAATCATTCATTAAAAATACATAGTATTCCATGTGGTAAAATAATTTAAGTAATCAATCCAGATCAGTCAATCTGAAAACACAAATTCCGATATCTTGAACAAACCACCTTGTTTTCTCTACTATAAAGTTGCATCCACAGAATTTTCTAGCTAGAGAAGTATCAGAAATATGCAGTCAACTTCTCACTCACACTGAGAACTTTGTCTTTCTGAAAGACATTATTTAAATATTAACGTACCAATAGAACTGGAGCAGTCCCCTTACCTGCTTACTCGTCATCGAGTAGGGTTAGGCTTAGAGTTAGAAAATGGAAATAAGAGTAGATAGACATTTTTAAATACTGTCAATCAAGGGTATAAAATTTTCCTAACAGCATGCTACCAGGGATTCTGCTCCTCCACCCCTTTCCTTCCCACTATAGTAGGTAAGGACAAGGTTGAATAATGATAGCCAGAGCCTCATATTTGTTAAATAGTAAAAATAAGGATGAAAGATTCTAGCTTGCACTGATCTGCATTTGAATAATTTTACATTTTTCCAAATCTACACAGAGGCATTTAAAACCTTGTCTCCAATCCAAACCTTGAAAGCTTTTTATCTTTTATAAAATCTCTGATTATGTTAATAAAACACAATACATAATTGGCCTATCTATGTTACTTTAGCATCTGGCAGTTTTACAGACTTGACTAAAAATATATGTTTAAAGCCCACTATTGGATAATCAAATGAAATTTGGCTTTATTTTAAAATGCAAATGAATTCTTGGCTTTTTCCTCTTATTCACTTTTCTATTATTTATATGTATTTTCCATTCATAGTGCTTTATCTGGTCCAGAAACAATTCAATTTCAAAAATTTCCAATTTGTTTAAGTTTTACAAAGAAAATGGCCTTAAATTATACAATAAAAGCATATTTCTGCTGCTAGAAGATGGTATAAAATGTATCTTGTGATATGCAACTTGCCCAAACAGAAATAAATGAATAGAGATTTCATTTCCTTATGTCATTTTATACAACTCCTGTTTATGTACATGAACAGGTGTTTAGATCAAATATGAGAAAAAAGAAAATTATTTTTACCAGTTAATTGAAAGCAATAAATGGACACCTTTAAAATCTATCCATCCTTTGACATTAAATCATTCAAGAAATATTTCTAGTTCCCTGTTTTATATGGAAAACAAACATTTCTAGATTCCTGCCTTCATCATCTGCAGGGAATTCCTGCTAAAGATTCTTTGTAAATACAATAGTGTTTTTGTTGTTGCCTGACATTCCCTATGCCTTCTTTTCTCTCCATAAAGGCTGACATCTCCATCAAGTCACCTAAGTCATGGAAAAAGGATATGTGAAAAATAATATATGCTACATGGCACGTATAAATAGGAAAAGAACTTTTTAAAGAGTGACAGGGTTTGTATAATTAGTATTGCAAAGTAATTGAGGACCTCATTTTCACTAACTTAAAATGGTTGCCTTTACATAGTGACTAACTACTAATTGTGAAGTAATTGAATGCTATAAGTGACAGCATCTGAAGAATCTACTATTGATGATCAATCATTTACAGGCTGTTCAATGCACTGAAGCAATAGTAATCTACCAATATTGAACCAGTTATAAAAATGTCACAAATTGTATATTAACCTTCTTGCTTTATATATTAAGTAAATTTAATAATGTAAAATTGTATTAATGAATATCATACTGAATATTATCCAAACTATGACTGTGCCTCTTTGAGAATTAATAATGTGTTGGTTTAATTTCAATGAGAGGATGAAGTTTGAAGAGTTTCAAGGTGATGAGAACATGACCCAGAAAAAAACATTATAACAAATTAAGAGCACTGGCAATGAGAAAGGAAATATTTTGGAAACAACTGAATGAGTGTGAACCATAACAGCCTAGAGTGTCAATGACACAACATTGAATGGAGGTCAAGATTTAAATAAACTTGTCTTTGATTTATTGTTGTTCTTGTTTTTGAGCTCATTTGGGAAGATCATCTTACCTCACGCTTTTAGACATAGCCTCCCTTTGGTCAAAACAGCACTCAACCTCATAAAGCTTAAATTGATCTTATCCTCCAAACTGAGAATAATTTTCTTTTTGATAAATTGTGTCAAATACATGACCTGACAGGAATCTCAATACATTCAAGTTCCCTTGATTTAAATAGCACAAGCATCCTGGTGGATATTCCCCAGCTGGAGAAAGATCTTTGGCAGCCACAACGGTTTCAGGACGGTCTCTTTTCACAGTGGTCCCAGGCCTCCTACCTCAGAACCATCTGGGAAGTTCACTGGAAACAGAGAGCCTGGGCCCTGCTGCTAATCTACTGAGTCAGCCTGTCCCATCTAGGGTCTGAGAATAGGCATTTCTATTAAATTCTCCAAGCAAAGTCAAGCGTGACTTGCTCTCAAGTCAGTGACTTCTTTGACCATCCTATATTTTAGAACAAATGAAGGGAATGCTGCAGATATGAAATAGTGAAGGAAGAATTTAAGAGGTCCTGTTATCAAGACTGGCTTATGAAGAGTTATTGACCTAATTCTTTGATGTGCTTCTTCTCTGGCAGGTATCAGTCTAAAGCATCCACCAGTCTTTTTCTATGAAGGTGTTGTGAAAATTATAATGGAGTATAATGCAATGATCAACAACCAAGAGCAAGGTACATAACTGTTCCACTGAGCTTTCCTTCTGCTCAAGAGGAACCACAAAATATGCCTAAAATCTCAAGTAATAGTTGGCCTTATTAATCACATTTTCTTCAATCTTTATGCATTTATCCCTCTGAAGTACATCACTTCCTGAACTCCATCCTTGATAAGGATATTGGTGTTCTCTTTCAGCTACGTTATAGAGGATAGTCATTTTCCTGTAATTCTCATTTCTTCTTCTTATCTAAATCACTGCTTCCTGTCCTTGCTGACCCACTCATTCTCCTTGGTTATCCTACCCACAGACACTTCACCTAAGAGAGTTACCAGTAGTAAAGAAGATATGTCAAAAACAGGGGGCTTCATGTAATCAAGTTATTTTGGAAAATGCTATGTACATTTCATTTCACCTTTTCTAAGGGATTTACTATGTACATTAGTACACGGCAGGAGCTGAGAATTCTTACAGTATTGAAAAGTGTGCAACACATACTAGCCCATTTTTCTAAATGAGTCTTCTTTTGGATTACCACAACCATATTTACTAGTGCTTCTCAGAACTGGCTGTGAAAATGCTGTACTCCATATGTTGAGTCACTTTGCCTCCTTTGCCTTCTCTGACTTTCACTGGGTGACGGAGATAAAAGCCCTGGAGTTGTCTTCCACAGGAGGCAAAGTCTTCCTGAAGAGAGTAGTCTTACATCAGGTGAATGTAAAGTAGCTCCCTGAGAGTTCTGGCAATTTCAGCTATTCTTTCACAAATGATTTTAAAAACTACCCCCAGAAAATCCGGCAATATATTACCAATCCAACTGATTATCCTAGTTTGATATGAGGACAATGAATGTAGTACATGAAATACAATTTATATTCTTTCCATTTCAATCCCATTTCAACCATTATGTCTGGCATCAAGACAGCTGATAACTCTGATTAAAAAAAATTACTTTAGTCACCACAGATTCTTCAAAGAAATAATAGAAACAAAACACCTCATGAAGGAATTTAATAAGTAATATTATGATAAAAATAATATATGTATGAATAGATCGTAATGTATTTTTTCCAATACATACATTTTGTGTGGCTTTATACAGATTGAACAGTTTGACTCTAAAACACTGCCTATAAAATGTCACTATGATTATGTTAATTGAATATTCTTTGCAACAATACACTGTAAAGCAGAAAAAAAATGTGTTCCCCAATACTGTGAACATATACAGTACTTTAAAACAGCATCTTGACTTTCCTTTCACTGAAAGGAAAAATCCTAGGGACATTTTTTTCCCAAAAACAAAAAGACACTGTGCCCTCATAGACAAATTAAAACTTTGAGGGACAGAAAATGTTCTGTCCCTTATAGAATAATCATTTCTCACATGACCTCCTTCTATCCATCATCAATTTTAAAAAATGCTTGAGTCTAATTTCATACAGAGCAGACTCTTGTATCAGGAAAAGATTTATTAAGTAAGGGGCATTGGGTCACTTAGTAGCAATGTATGCTTCTGCAATAATACATAACTCATACCATGTAAGGCTCTAATATTTCCACCTGAACAATGCATTAGCATACTAACATTTAGCATTCTGAGAAAAAAAAGTACAACTAGCATCTCAAATTTTATCTGAGCAAAGTTAGGCATAGATAGGCCATATAAATTCCCCCAAATCACATAAAGTTATTCAAAACCAAGTAAGTCAGAACTAGATTCATAACCAGGGAGCCTTATGAATCAATTCTCAGCTTCATGTATCTCAAGAATAGCTAAGAATATCAGGGAACATTTACCATTTTAACATTCTAGTTCTGTAAAAACTAAAAATAAACTATTAGATGTCATAGAATTGGCCCTTAGAATTTACGAAACTTAGTCCCCCACTTTTGGCCTAATTTAGCCCATACTGATATTCTCCTGGCAATCTCTAATGCTAAACTGTTGTAAGCAACTGAGAACTATGAAAATCACTTTCTTCAGCATTGCCTTAGCCAGAAAAATAGGCCCTCGAGTGTGCACATCTTAATCCCTATGAATATATGCGTACATGACAAGGAGACATTGCAGATGTGACCAAGCATATAAGCATGGAGGTGTGGAGATTACCACAGTTTATCCTGGCATACTAATCATATGAATCCTTCAAAGCAGAAAACTTCTCCTGGCTGTGTCAGAGAAATAGGATGTGAGAACTTGCCACTTTATTTTTATTTTTAAACAGCTTTATGGATATATAAATCCCTATTCACCTATTTAAAGTATACAATCCAATTTTTTTATCTTGTTCACTGGGCTAAGCAACTTGATCACAATCAATTTTAAAACATTTTCATCATCCAAAAGATAAACTCTGTGACCACAGTAATCATTCTTTGTTTTCTCACAATAATCATTCTTTGTTTCTCTCCATGCTACCACCACTCATATAAACCCTCATCTCATCAACAACCACCAATCTACTTCTGTCTCTATATATTTGCCTATTCTGGACATTTAAAAATATTTCTCCTATTTAACAATAATTCTACTTTGACCAACATCTTCCCAGCTCTCCTGCCTTACTAATTACCATGCCCCTGGTTCTGTGAGACTAACTTTTGTAGAGTGCACATATCAGTGAGATTATCCAGTACTTGTCTTTCTCTTCCTGAGTTATTTCACTTAATGTAATGACCTTCAGCTTTATCCACATTGTTTTAAATGAGACAAAGAGTGTGGTGGCATCTAGAACCTGAGACAATTCTTAGCTGACAGCCAATAAACAAACAGGATTTCAGGGCTTCAATCACAAGGAACAGAATATCACTAAGTCTGGCTCTGTGGAGCAATGGATAGCGCATTGGACTTCTAGACAGAATATCACTGATAACCAGGAAAACTAGGAAAAAGATTCCCCTGAAAAAACTTGAGAAGGAATGCATCCCTGCCCCTTTCGATATTTCAATTTTATTCCTCTGAGACCTATATCTAACTTCCCAAGTTTGGTACATTAAGATAATAAATTTATGTTGTTTGAAGACTTTAAGTGTGTGTTAATTCATTATGCCAGCAATAGAAAACTAATACAATACCTAGAGTCAACATTTGTAAATGTCTTAATGACTTCAGTATTTAGGAATCAGGAAATTAGTTAACTCTTGTCTTAATTAAAAATATTAAAAGACCTCTGACTTTATCTGTATAGTGTATCATCCTGTTATATCTCTATTTGGTGCTGCCTAGGATAATGCTATACACCTTAGGCACACACACCCCAGTACTAAAAATATTATTGTTGAAAAATGTTATGTCACCTCTAAGTCTTGTCGTAAAATGACTAGCTGCATAAACTCCATTACAAGGGGTCAATTTGTTGTTAAATCAAATAAAAAAGACAGATGACTTCTAATCAAAGAAAAAAATGACTCCTCATAAATGTTCCTTCTTCTTTCTGCTTTCCTTCAGGCTTCTAAGAACACAAAATTTGATATTGAACAGCCTGTGTTTAATTATTTCAAGTGTCCTTCCAGAGAAAATTAAGGGGTTGCAGAATGGAAATTGAAGTTTCTGTATATGCAGATAAGCCGCTGGTATTAAACGACTATGTGCAAAATTTTCCAGGATGAAGCTGCACATATCCTCTCTGTCCATATGAAATAAGCCAGTATGGTAGTGTACGGTATCATTCTTCCTATTATTAGTCAAGTAATCCAAACTGCAAAGTACTATCCTAGCTTATCTGCCACAGTTCCTGTCACTGATAAGAATGCATGCTGCTACAAATTAGATTATAAATTTGTGTTACATTATTAGCATAAGATTAAGACCTAGTTTTCTATTCAAGAAGAAACAGGCTTCCAATTGAGAAATGACATTTATTTGCCACATAATTCCATCATAATATTGCACAATGGCTCTCAGGTTTATAGAACAGTTATTCTAGAGGAGTGCTTTTTCTCTTTTCAAAATTTTCCAAGTATAAGCAGACCTACATGACCCCAGGGAAAGCACAGTGACATAATACTTGAGTAACTGAATGACAATAAAGCTGGAAAGAATCTAAGAAGTGTTTAAACACAGGAGATGATACTCAAGTGTGGCTCTGACATAGACATGATTTATCCTGAAAACTGGTAGACATGGAATGAAGAGACAGAAAAAAAATAGAGGCAGAATTTGGAGGTCATGACTCTGGATAGGAGCTACTGATGTGCAACTTTTATAATCCAAAGCAAAATATTTCCTAGATTACAAAAAGTAAGAGGTATACATCAACTATACTACATAAACCTTTCTAATTGGGGGCTGTCTAATGGGCTGCTATGAATAGTTAAATACAACGATGATCATAGTATACTGTGAATGTTTAAATTTTAAAAATTGCAATAAGACATATTCCTATTAATCCCCTTCAGAATACTCCCTCTCATGTTGAACATAAGTATCCCATCATTCCTTCCACTTTATGAAGCATTCCTGGGTGTCCTTTAGGGCGTCTTTATAAGGTGTGATTTAAAAAAAGATGGTGAAAACTGATGCTGAGTGCCATCCAACAAAAAGGCAGCCTCATAGAAATATGATGTGTTCTCATCTAGTTTCATGGGATTTGGCATTATGTGGCTTTCTGGTTCTTCCCCAAAGTGAAAATGACCATGAAAGGTAAAGGTAAACATTTTGAGCTGATCGAAGATATTGAAGCAGCCACAACAGAGTAATTGAAGACACTCAGGAAAGAGGAATTCCAGAACTGTTACAGAAAGAGGAAAGAACAATGGGAAAGTATGTTTGAAGAAAGGGGAAATATTTTCAGTAGAATTAATGGCAATGTGTCTTTGGCTGTACCAATTTAAAAAACTTTGACACTTGCTGTGTATTTTATCATACCACCTACATAGATAAAACGTTAACCTAGAACTTCCTATTAAGTTTCTTTTTGCATAGTTAAGGTTTACATGTAGCAAGAATCTTGACTATCAATCCCAAGTAAGTGGTGTATTGGTATATTCTTTAAAAGAAATACTTCCTCTGTCTCTGACCAGAATTATCTTGTGAATCTAATAAACACTGAGAAAGTGATTTCAATAAACATATGTCATGATGGATTTTCTGAACATGAATAGTAAATATGTTTGTACCTCTAAATGGAAGATTTAAATGGCTTCTTCCACATCAACAAATACTGTAATGTACGGCTATTGCTCTTTCTTCTTTGGACTGAGTCTTACATGTTTCAAAATGACAACATTCAAAGGTTGAGTTCAGTTTCAGCAATCAACAGAAATGTCAGCTGCCTTTTACAGTACCCTTGGAGTCTGCCAAATTGGGCTAGGAATCATGCATGGATAGTTTTCCATTACACATGAGCAAACAGATTCTGCTTCAGGTCAATAAAATCGCATTCCTGCAAAGAAGTTGTGCTGGCTACCTTAGCCCCTTAGTCGTAGCCCCAGCGTAGGACAGAATCAGAAAGCGACAGATTAGGAAGACTTCATGTTTCTTGTTATTAGGACTCCAACTTCAAAAAAATAAAAATTTTGATTTTTGAAATTTTTAGTTTTTGACAATATTGAAGTCATGAAAATTGAGTGTTATAATCACACACAATTATTTTTAAAAGTCAAACTGTTTTAAACCTATATTAACCACATTTTCATGGATTAAAATTAATTTTAATTCAAGAAATTTTAGATCTATTGGAATGAGAGATCCTATGTTTTCAAAGACATTAAGTGGAACAATAAATATGCTGTGTGCATAAATAAACCCCTTCAGGAGAAGACTTCACAGTGGTGGAAGTTCTTCTTTCTAAAGAGGACAGAGCATGGAATGGTGAGTCACGGTGAGAAGAGTGGGCTGGCTTTCCCCAGTGAACACTTTTGTACCAAACACAAGATACAGAAAGGATCATGACCCTCTCTGATGGTGCTTTGCACTTGTGTTGCCTTAAAGAGAGGCCAAGTGAGTGCAGCACAGTTTCTCAACAGGCTCAAGGCTAGGGTGTGCACTGCTGAGGCTGGAGCAGCCAAGACCTGGGAGGGCAGCTTCCAGCTGCCAGCACTGTCCTATTTGTCCCAGTGGTTCTTAGGAATCTGATATGTGCGTCAAAATAAAAAGCAACTGGAGAACTAAAGGAAAAGACTGAATATCCCCATAAGGAAATAGAAAAAATACTAGTCAAAAAATTGGTTCACAACCTTTCGAAAACATATTATGATGCAATAAATAAATCCATTGCAGAAAACTCTTGAAATAACAGCATGAACAATATTTGAAATGTTAGGTACCTTCTCAAATGGAAAAAATACATAATTGCAGCAAAAATAAAATAATTTAATCTGGCCGCCAAGCAACAATAATGCTGTCTATTAAAGTAACAGAAATCTCTCTTAAATGTTCCTATAAAAACATGCTGTAAATATTTAGAAAATATTACTTTCCACAAGACTCTTTTAAAATAATGGTTTAAGTGACCTTCTGCTCTTAGCTTTTCACAGTAATTTACTGTCAAGTTCTAAAAATGATATTACATCATTTTATATGAAAGTACTAAAGAAAGATTAATGGTTTTAAATTTACTCTAAAATGTTTTTCTACACAATTGAATGCCCTTCACATTTTCTTTAAGGGCATCCAATGAGTTACTCAATCAGGCATATCTAGTCATAATTTCTAATTTCTGGTCAACTTTACTGTGCACAGAAAATATTCAAAGAAATAATCTTCTGTAAATCCCCTGTGCCCTTAATATTAATGTAGTAAAAATTTCTAATTCAATAAAAGAGGACTAAAGGACCCTTGGAGCTTTTAACAAGAAGGTATAATTTGAATGGACAGGAGATTATGTTTAGAGACAAAAATAATGACATTTATTTTTAGAAGTAGAAATGTTAAAGGCAGGTTTAGCTATGAAAAAATATTCTGTAAGAGCAAAATGTGAATAGACTATCTTGGCTAATAAAGTTTATGTAAAGACATGAATAATATTGAAACCCCATGTATGCTAAGTGTCATACTGTTAATTTACATTTGGTACCTATAATTTCCCCAAGCAATTATTTCAAAAAATGTACATCAAAGATAATAAGCTTTGTTTGCAATCAATAGGTGACCGTAAGAGGTGCTAGTTTATTAATGGATGCTACGTTTTTCCAAATTTAGTATACCTCTTATGATTTTCTACTTTATAATATTGTTGTTGATATTAAAATTATGTACACAAGAAAAGAACAGACACACTTAGAGTTTGTTCATATATTACCATGCAATGACTTGATTATTGACAGTTACATATCTTCAGCTTAATAAGCATATTACTCATATTCTAACCTTTGCCTAAGAATAAACAGATATGCAAAAAGCCATGGTGTTCCTTCTAGAGTTGTCTAGCCATCATTCCAACAATTCAACTAAATCAAATGTTATACTTTTTGTCATAGCCTGCTTCAATTAGTCAACTATCTTCACTCTGTTTTAGGAGCTCCCTCAAAGAATCTGGAAATAATTACCCATCATTTGGATTTGTTCCCTAGCATTATTTGTCTAAGTATTTTAAATTTAGGAAAGTCATATTTTTTCTTGCCTTATTAAAAAAGTAAAAATATTAAATAAAATAGCTGTAAAATATTTATAAAATAAAAACTACAGAAAATAGCTTACATTCTTTAACCTCTTCTTTTTTTTATCAAATTAAGGTAGCATTCACACACAAATGCACATATGTACACATATCATGAGCACATTTTAAGTTGAGTTAAAATTATTTCCATTTTTTCAACAAAATTTTTGAGCACTTACTATGAGCCATATATCGTTTTCTAGATATAGAAAATATTTATTTAAAATAATTACTGGATATTTGATTGAACTTATTACTCTGAGCTTTAGATTTTGATTTTCAGAACTCCAACTAGTGGACCTTATGTTTCTCTACTTTAAAAAAATAAGTGTCCAGATTCTAGCTAATGTCTAACAACCCAAAGGTCTCTGAGGCCCTCAAGATGTGCCTTATACTAGAAGCATTTCATATTCCAGACCAAGTTCCTAAGCCATACATGTCATATTACCTGCCCTTTGAAGTAACCTGAGCATTTACTGAGGGTCTGCTCTGGATCAGGCCCAGCATCATCTCCCCTGTGGAATGCCTTCCCTGATGACAGCAGCCAGCTTATCTGAAAAGCTGTGCTAATGTGTTAGTAGGTCCTACTGGGATAATGGATTACTTTTCACAGTAATGTATTACGTGTTAATAAGAGCTTCCTGGAGACTGGACCCTAAACTGCGGAATTATTGAAATACTTGAAATTTCAGGCAGCAGGACAAGCCTACATTTAAGGTTCATTTCAAACCTGGAATGGACATTCAGGACCATCGAGCCAAACTCAATCATTCACAGATATGGAAAATGAATCCCAAATTGTTTCACAATCTCTTTAAAACCTTACATCTAGTTCTTCTGGAAAAATATGAATAAGATATATCATGTACAGATACAAATTCCTTATGCTGAATGTGATCATTATGTATATCTAAATAGTACCAATAAACTTAATAATACAAAAATTAGAAAAAACTACATGTAAGCTCTAGTTTTCTTGTACCCAGCCAGCCTTTTGAGTTTTCTTCCCTCAATTCAGGACAAACTACCAGCTATTTAATCCAATTATACACTAAGCAGACCTTATGCTAACAAAACTGTAATTCTGATTCTGATGACATTCACCATCAGAAATAGTACAATGCAATACGATCATACATGGAGGTAAAGCAAGTTATCCTGTCAAATCAGAAGTAGCATTCTTATGTCTCCTACTACATCATATCATGTAATCCATGACATATCTGGGGTTTTTTGGTTTTGGTTTTTTTTGGTACCAGGGATCAAACTCGGGACCCTGTGCTTGCGAGGCAGGTGGCGGAACCACTGAGCTAAATCTCCAGCCCCATGACATATTTAAATAAGGCTTTATGACTAATATGGCCTTCTGTTGTGTTTTTTGATGATTTCCAAAGCAAATTATTAAACAAGAATTCAGAATACTGAACACTCAATGTATAAGAACTCCCTCAAATATCCACATTTCATTAACATTAATTTGGAAAGTATAAGTATTGCCTAGGTCTAATTAATTTATGAGAAGCATCTACAACACTGTTATAATAATTTACCTGGGCCCATGATATTCTAGAAGCAGGGATATAGGCACATTTTAGAAATGAATTGAAGCAATTATAAAATAAATTGAATTTTAAAAGAATGACTTTCTACCACCAATCCCAATCTCCTGGTATCTTTTCCTTCCTCCCATTCTGGTCAACTGATAAACATTTTCTTGAATTAAGGAATTTTGCTAGGATATATAGGCCTCAAAATATATTATCTCATATATCATATCATATCATATATTAGGAAAATCATTGGAAACAAGAGTCAAAATTCCTAAACACTTTGCTTTTAATCTTTCTTCTTTTTTAATATGCACAAAACACAGACAACAAAACCAAACAAATCAACCCACTTTCCCAGCCAAAGCCTTGGTTTTCCTTCCCTATTTCACCAATTGCCACACGCCATCAAGCCCTGTGCCTTTGGCCAGTATCACAAAAATTCCTAAAAAATAATAGTTTTTGTTCTGTTATAACTAAGTCTAGCAGATTAAGCTAATACATCTGCTACATATGAAATTGTGGGAATGTTCAGTTACATGGATATAATAAATGTTCAAGAACAGTGCCTGATAATTTCAAGAACCAACCAAACTTATAATGATAAACTTAAATTCCTCTTATTAGCTGAACACTAAAACGGGTGCTCATATAATCCTTGAGGGCCTTGCTCCACTAAGTTTTATGTCTCACTGAAGCAAAAAAACCACCTCATAGTTTCCCTACATTGAAATTTATTGGAACTTCTCTTTTACACTATAGAATTCAATGAAATCTAATGGTTAGATTGAACCCTTAAAGGGTTTAGTTTTAAGAATTCTAAAAGGAGTCAGACAAGGTGGCATATTTCTGTAATCCTAGCACTTGGGAGGATTGAGGCCAGCCTGAAGCACATAGTGAGACCAAAAACCAAAAAGGAAAAAAACTTCTGCAAGGAGTTCAGGACAGCAGTCTCACATCTTAACCTACTGCTATAAACAATCTCCTAGGTTGAAATCAGGACATTTAACTGCAAGGTATAAGACAGCACCAGAGGCTCATTTGAGACAGCTGTACTATGCTCCCAGGTTCTGTCCCTGCTTGGTCATATTCATGTGAGAACAAGAGGTGGGAGAGTGGCAAGTCTCACAGCATCTCATGAATTTATATTGAATTTCTCAGAACGTACTAAAAATTCTTTATCTCACAAATCGTAGATCATTCTACTATTAGAATTTATGATTATAAACAAACAGCTTTGGGTATTCTGCAATTTATACATTCTGAATAGTGTCTTTGTGTAGAAGGAAAACAAAAGGAATAAACCTATTTTGTACCAAATCATATGCTTTAAATATGTAATAGGTTATGCTCTTAATGAGAGAAGACCAACAAGAAAGGGGGGAGGGTAGGAAGAGGAGGCAACAGGAAAACTGGCCCTCTGGCTGCAATGTAGAGGAAGAATAATTCGGTTTCCCCGCTACACAAAGCCTCTATTCCTTTGTTTTCTTTGTGTCATGATAATTTGGTCTTTAGCATTTCTTGATCATTTATTTTCCTAAATATTTTATGCTTTGTACAAAAAGTGAGAATCATAAAATCCTACCACTGGACATTAAGTAAAAGTTTTCTCTGATATTTAAAACTGTATAATTTTGAAGAAACATGCCAGTGAAAAAAGAAAGGAAAATTAATATAATAAAACATAATGTGTATATGAAAAGGGGTTATTTATATAATCAAAATTCAGCCATAACACACATGGAACTGGAGAGTCTACAACACTTAATAACAAAACATACTGGGTTATTATTTCCAGTACACATTTCAGAAGAAAAGGTTACATTTGTATTACCCTACTGACTGGATAATCACAAACAAATTAGATATTTTGAATGCATCACAACTAATAAGACTGTGTAAACCTTTCCTTATTAAACTAAGTTACCACTATCAATTTAAAGTATATTTCTGACAATTCACATACATTTTTGGTCATGTAGCATGTTTGCAAATCTTAAATAGTTTCACATTTTTCTAAACCATAATAAGAACATAACATGAATATTTAAGCAGCTTAGCTTTGATTTAAATATATTTGCTTAGGATATGCTAGCAGCAACCCAAAATGTGGTGTAATACCCTCAAAGCTGGCAATTGCAAACTCATTTGAAAAGCAGGTAATATGGGATTGCAGCATTAAAACAAATAAAGGCAATTAATTTTTTTCTTAATTTGTTTCTCCTAGCTTGAAATTGCCAAGGATGGATAAATCTGAAGATGAATTTAAAAAAAAGAAATTACTGGGAAGGGAACAGAAACAAAAAAAAGGTGGAAAATCTAAAGTTGCCATTTCTTATTCTATTCTTAGTAGCAGGTTACAGTTGAAACATAACATTATATATTGGAGGTCACTGAACTGTAGGGAGGGAAATACATTTTGAAATCTTTAATATGTAAAAAGTCAGTACATCATCTTCACAAGCAGGAAGGTGTTTTTTTAATCACAATCTTGTTACAGAAAACTGCATTTTACAGTAACTGAAAGACACAAATTGATTGCAAAAATAACGAAGCCATTTTCTTTTTATCATTAATAATCATGTGGTTTGAATTTGATCACTTGTAGAAGCTGAGACAATTAAGTGCTGAGATGTTTCTATGGACCATATTCAGAGAGTATTTTCAATGTTTCACAAACCCTGTTCAATTCATTTTGATTTACATGGGGATGATACTGCTTGTTCTTTTTTTTCCTAAATGGGAAAGCAATAAAGAAGTACATTGAAATGGAATACTAACTTTCTCTCCAATAAAAAGTGTTTTCATTATTTAGTTTCTGCTTGAAAGCACTTCAGTTTTGGATGCCTCAAACTGACTTAAGTGTTGAGCAAAGATCATTCATACTATCGTTTTTGTGGGAAAACAATCATGGTGTCAAGTAGTTCTGGAGGAACTTGAAAGGAATGTCAATCTGATACTTTGAAAGCAATAGCTCTCAGCCCTGGTTATACAGCAAAACTGCACGTGCTGAGGCCCAGATCAATTCAATGACAATGTCTTTGGGCGAAACTTCAGGCACTAGTAATGTTTTTTTTTAATTCTAATTTTATTTTATCCCATTCCCCCCTTCCCTCTTGTGTACAAAAGCTTAGTTTGTATTTTTTTCCTTCTATTTTCACTTTTTGTCTAGTAATGTTTTAAAGTTCTCCAATGATTCTAATATACAGTCAAGCTTGAGATATAATGTTTTAGGGGTAAATTTTTCATTTAAAAGGTTATTAGGGTTTTTACTTATTACAAATGAAGGACTATAGTCTTTAATTAGATGAGGGTCCCATACTATGCTGATTATCAACACTATAGCCATGATTCTTGAAGAAAGTGTTTAACATACAGAGGTCCATATGCTTTTGTTGACTACCCATAAGCTCTGTTTCTACATATGTTTCTCAAAACTTCATTTTAGCCTTTATATCACTTTCATAAGAAACACATCACCCATATTTTATGAGTTGATTAATAGGTTAGTATTGAATTTATGTATACCATGATTTAGAATTAATAAAATATTATTTAGAGCCATAACTCATGGGAAACTATTAACTTGGATAGAATATTGGCTATTGTTTGGATATTTGTGAATACTTTGTTTATATTTTAACACATATAAGTGGATCTTTTTAAAAATATTTTATTCATTAAGTTTATTGGTACATTTAGGTACACATCATGATCACATTCATCATTGAGAATTTATACCTGTACGTGACATACCTTGGTTCTTATTTTTTCCCATTACCCTTCCCTTCCTTCAACCCCTCTGAATTATTTCTCTGGTGTGAGAAGCTGAAAGTGTAAATGAGGATCAAAATGCATAATAGATAGTATGAAATAAGAAGATAATGTTCAAAGAGGAAGAGGAACTAGGGAGGGGTTTGGGGGGAAAGGAAAGAAGGGAAAGAAAAAGAAATGAGAAGAAAAAATGAAATAGATCTTAATGTTGGCTATCAATAGTGTTTCCACAGGAAGAATAAAACATAAAATAAGTAGTACAAAAAAAAGAGTTCTTAAATTTTACTAAAAGAATAAAGAAAAAGAAATTGACATTTGGCCATGGTCTGGTCAGTCACATTAAATATATTACTTAACCTTAAAAAAAAAAAACTGGAACCTCTTCTCATCAAAGTTGAATACTGGGAACTCTTAAAAAGTTCAGGTTCAAAAAATTATGAAGTTTAAAAATGGAGTGCCATTCCTAATCTCACTTTGCATTTTTCCCATCATTCCATGCTGTCTCCATAAAAAGGAACTTTTGTATGATTTACTTTCATAAGACAATAGAAATAAATATATTGAAAGAAAGTTAATAATTAGTTTAGTTCTATTCAACCCATGTTTTGATTTCCCAAAGCAATCAATGGCTACTAGTGGGTATGAAAAATACAAGAAATCTAACCATACGATTCCTGACTTCAAAGACATTACACAGTTTGATGAAAAAATATATTACATCTTACAAAAGAGATATAACAGAAGGACTGCTAAAGTAGACCAGAGGGAGGAAAAGTTAATTTTACCATTATAAATTGAAGAGGGTATAGTGATGACAAAATTAAGCTCAACAATGAAGAGCAATTGATTTTACCCTTCCTGAGGTTACAGATTGTGAGAAGCCATTAATATAAAAAGGAAGAAGAATGGTTAGACAGCAGTATGAAGCAGTGGCATCTGGCTGATGTCCAGAACACATGAAAAGATGGTGTGAGAAAGGACGCTGCAATCTCATCATGATATCAAATCAAAAGACCTGGAAGCCACCTTACAGGTTATCAGGGTGTCCTCTAATTTTACACTGAGGAAACTGAAGCCCAGCTATGTTTAATATTTCACCAAATTCCCCATTGGTAATAACTGTCAGAGCTAAACATAAGAAATAAATTGCTTACTCTTGTTCCCTCAGTTCCTTCCTCTACCCCTTCTTCCTCCTCATTTTTCTTCTCTATTTTACTTTTATTTTGCTTTCTTTTCTCTTTCATTTTCCTTCATTCTTCAGTTCTTCCTTCTCTTCCTCCCCTCCTCTCCTCCTCTTCTTCTTTCTCCTTCTTTCTTCTCTTCTGCTTCTCCTTCTTCTCCTTCTGTCTCTCTCTGTCTCATTTTCAGAGAAGTTAAGAGTGTATTTTGCACACAGATACAGAATATTAAACATCACAATGAGAAGGCTGAACTTAATGGTGTAGGCAGTAAGAACACTGAGTAGTCACTGCCACACTCACAGGTGCCATTTCCTGGCAAAACAAACTATTTCCTTCTGTGTAAAAGACATTAAGCCAACTAGGTTAAGGACCAGATTAAGGACCTGGGTTAAGGACACAGATCCTGAAATTGTTTTTGGCCCTAAATCACATGCTTCATGAGGTAGGTTTTGAGCATTCAAAATTTCTGTCACATTCAATAAATTCAATTCATTTCAGAAATGACCACATTTCTGAAACTTCAAGGAATCAACAATTTAGAGACTGGATTAAGAAAATTTGGTTTTTTAATAAAATGGAGTGGGACTCAGCCATAAAAAATGAAAAACTAGAGACATTTATAGATAAATGGATGCACATTGAGGCAATGCTCTTAAGTGAAATCAATAGGACACACGTGTAAATGATGAATAGTTTCTCTAGTGCGAGAAACTGAAAGTGTAAATAAGGACTAAAAGGTATAATAGATAATGTGAAATAGGAAGAAAAGTGGCAAAGGGGAAGGGGAAGTGGGAGGGGTAGGGGAAAGGAAAGACGGGATTGGAATTAATATGAGAAAATGAAAACATGGAAACAAAGTCTTTGTAAATAGGGAGGGATGGAGGGGTTGAAGGGAGGGCAGGGGAGGGGGGAAAAAATTAAGAACCAAGAGAGATTAAGTAAAGGTGTAAATTTCCAATGATGAATGTCATTATATTTTATGCCTAAAATGTACCAATAAAATATGAGAATGTTTTTTAAAATGATATTTAAACAATTTAGTAACAAAAGGGTCAATGACTTGGTAATAATACATTACCACATTTTAAGAATGTTCTTTCCTCAATTTGTGAATGGAAAAACTATATGATGTCTCCCGTGATTTTTTTTGTACATTCACTCCTTACACTTGCTGTAACTAGAGCTATAAAATTTTAAGCCATCTGGATATGATTTGTGATTCTCTAGATTTCTTTTGCTATCTAGATATCTTTTACTAGGCTACAAACTAATGGTCTTGAGGAGAATTAGATACTTTCCGTGAGTACCAGGATGGCTTTGAATAAACTTAGTAATATTTTGGAGTCTACTCCTCAATGTTCAGAAAAGTTTTATACAAAGAATGAAAATTTTGTACATTAAGAAGTAATAACGTTCTTTAATTTTCTTCAGGTTTTTCCAAACTGGAAAATGTCCCCATTTTCCAATTTTTTTCTGAAGTTATTTATTTGTTTTGTTAATTTCTGTATTTCAAAAATATCATATACAAATTCTCTTCATCTGATATTCCTTTTATATGCTGAAATATTTATTAAAGGCATCTGAATATCTAGGAAAGACTGATTAACAAATTTACTCAGTAGTACAGTTCTTGCCTAGCTTGCTTGAAGCTCTAGGTTTAACCCACAGCACCAAAAAGAGAGATACATAAGACATAAATATACTCAAACTATTCTACCATTGACATTAAGCAATATAAACTTTACAACTAAATACAGTACTGTAAAAGATTCTAGGTATAAATAATTTAATTTAAAAAGTGCTGTTTTTATAGATTTATCATATTTGAAGAAAATTTATTGATATTTTGATTAATTTAAAAAATATTGGTTAAAATTATTTATTCTAAATTTAAACTACATCATAGTCACTGTTATTAAATAATATAATTACTTAAATTTCCTCATTTGAGCACTGTTGGTATGCTAGTTATCCAGGAAAAAAATAAAAACAGAAATTCAGCCACCCAATAAGCTGAAAATATTTGAATATGAGATAGCATGTTGAAAAATATTTGGAAAAATTTGGACATATAGCAAATCTTTTTTGATATAAGTATTGAGAAATTTTGAATAATTACACATAAAATCCACTATGCACACACACTTAGTACATAATTTCAAAACTATTTTCAAATATTTTTGCCATCTTGTTAGAAAATACATTTGTGCATAAATGAATACAAATGCATCATGTAGAACCAGACAGAATATGTCAGTCCCCTCACAATCATAATGGAATCAAAACTCCTTCATTCTTCTCAAAAACTTACCTGCATCAGAAAATCTGTACTCTATGCAATCACAAGATTTATCCTTAAATTGATTACTATTCAGGCTTTGTCAAAGGGGCCTGCCACCTTTTGATTGATAAATGAAATAAGGAGATAGATTTTTTTGAAAAAGGGAAGGGTACCTAGAGATGAAGAGAGAGGGGAGTGGGCAGAGGGGAAGGGGATGAAAAAAGAATGAACATATGTTATGCACATGTACCAACTCCTCATGGGGAATGTAATTGCTATGTACTGCAAACATACACTAATAAAAAAATAAAAGTTTGAAAAAATCCCCAAAAGATCTAGAAATAAGTAAAAGTGTTCCTAATAAAGCCACTGTTATGGACATTGTCCATTCTGTGCCTACTGTATCTTATGGAAACCCTTTACACATATCCCCCCTGAAATCTTCTTTTATGAGATCAAGGTTAACCAGGTGTTAGGACATCCTAGACACACAGCACCTTGCTGTTTGAGAAGACTGCTGAAATAGAAAGAAATCTCTGGCCTTCTACACTTTCTCCCCAGATCAGGTCATAAGACCTAGAAAAAGTTCCTTTGGCTTTCCCTGAAGCAGGTCACATGATGCTCACATGAGACACGTCTACCTTATATATGAGAAAAGAAGCATTATAACCTCTCAAGACCCAGAGACACAGAGAACAATTCAACTAATCAGACCTTACCAATTTCCTTCAGGTTATTATTGTTAAATTGTATATCAATTTTCTCTTTTTCTAATCATATTTTGATACAACTAACCAAGTCTTCATCAAACCTAACTATAAATACGTACAAGTTTTCTTGTTTCTGAATTTCTGAAGGATTATATGTCAAGTAAAAGATGTATTATGTAAATTTGTACACTTTGTCATATTAGTCTGGTTTTTTTTTGTTCAAACATGAACCTAGTAACGGGCATAAAAACGTATTTGTTCCTTTTAAAATATATATACTTGTTAGGTGTTTCGTATTGTCCTGACTTTTAAGAAATCGAGTTATGTTTCACATTGACAACAATTATAAAGTAATATATTTGGTTTAAAAGAATTTAAAGTACAGATTAATAGAAAATAAAAAGTAAAAGTCACATATTTTACAGACAAGAAACACACCTATTAATATTTTGTTAAACAACTACATATTTTCCTCTCATTAGAAGAACTTGCATTTCTTGGTAGATAAATTACTTCTTTTTAATGTCCTTTGTCAATTTTTCTATTAATATTTGATGATTTTCCTTATAAACATATAACAGCTCTACATTTAGTAATAGCATTTGATATGTTTCTTTCCAGTATTTTCTCTTCTTGCCCTTTATCTTTTCTGTCATTCAAATGTCCCATGTATAATTATTTAATAAACCAGTCTCCTTTTCATTAATAAATATATGATAAAATATTTTTATACCTTATAATTTTTTTCTAAAACTAAGATCACTTTTGCCTTTCTATTCAACTTAGTTGTAAATCAAATATTTAATTTTCATAATTATGTGAATATGAATGGTTAGAATATTTGTTCATTTTATTTTCTAGACAATTTTTAATGTTTATTTTTACTTAAAATTATTATAGGCAGGCACAATGATGCATACCTGTAATCCCAACGCTCTGGGAAGCTGAGGCAGGAGGGTCATAAATTCAAACTCAGTCAAAACAACTTAGCAAGACGCTGTCTCAAAAAAAAAAAAATTTAAAAAGGGCTGGGAATATAACTCAATGCAGAAGCCCTTGGTTCAATCCCCAGTGCCACAAAATACACAGTGCCATAAAATTATTTTTAGGTAATTTAAATAAATGAATTCACATAACAATATTTTATTAAGATAAATTATATATCTTAATATATTAATTATATATTTAATATCTTAATATATTGCTTAAATATGTTAAAATATATTTAATATCTTAAATATCACTATATTTATTGTCAAGACTTCAATATTTATTTGCCAAGAACTTTAAAAATATGTTTATATTAATTACTTTTTTTTTACTTTTTTTTTCTACTTTTTACTTTTGTGGGTGGGGGAGATGGCCTTGCTTTGTAGTTCAGGCCAGCCTTGAACTTTATGTAGCTCAGGCTGGCCTCAAACTCACAGTCTCTTTCTTTTTTCCTTCTACCTCAGTCTCCTGACTTCTGGGATTTCAGGTGTCCACCACCATGTCCAGCTATATTAATCACTTCTATAATTACTGTATCATGTGGGGATATAAAGGTTGTGACTACACTAATGTATTAAAGACATGATAATTCCCGTTAACAAGGAAAATAAGCTCAGAATTCATAAACTTCTATTCCATAGTTAACCTATCATCAGTCTTTTCCCCTCTTATGTCATATCCACAGTGCTAAGGAAAATGACCATAGACTGAAACTTCTGAAATACTGAGCTGAAATAAATATTTTCCCTTTTAAATTCATTATCTTAGGTATGTTGTCACAGTGATGGAAATCTGACTAAAATAATTATGATGCAAACAGATACCATTCATGATATGCAAAGAATCATAATTCACCCATTATCAGTTAGAGCAATTAAATAAAAATATCAATTAGAATGAATCAATCAGAAATCTAACATGAAATTTCTTTTTCTTTTTCTTTTTTTTTAATTATAAAGGGCTCATAGTAGAGAGGGAAGAACACCGGCTCTGTAAAAATTCTGGATTTTGGTACTTAGATCATTCTACCAGAGCTGCGACCTCAACTGCAGTATTTCAACACCCTCATGATACAAATGGCAGTTTCAGAAAATGATCTGAGTCCTTCTCATTCTAAATGCACAGCTCTTACTCATGAGCATGACATATGGTTAGTGCGAATGAAATTACTCTTTCAAAGAGGTGATGAGAAAAGTGATCAATCCTTTCTCACAGCTTGTTCAAAAATAATGACTTAACTAGCAAAAGATTATTTGACATTATCAAGCTCTTTTATAAGATTACTATCTCATTCTACTAAAACTGCAAGGATCTTTCTTTGTAAAGAAAATTATTGTAAATAGTAGAGGCATTTATACCACTTTAAATCTGTTTCTTTTAACAGCATATGGTATGATTTTATTCTATAAATGTTAAGTTCATTCCTTATAATTAAATATATGATGAACTGTATAACTAAAAAAAATCATAAAAGTCCTATGACTAATAAACTCATTGAAACTTTTGCTATCAGGTACATGATTCTAAATTTTCAAAACTTACTCAACTTGGTTCAGCAAAAAATTTATTCTGCTCAGACAGATACAGAATATTGAACTAAGTACTACCAGGGTTACCAAGATGATTAAAGATAAATATTTCTACTCATCAAGGCCAACAGGAAGCCACATGTGTTGGCACATGCCTGCATTCCAGCACTATAGAAGACTGAGGCAGGAGGATCACAAGTTCAAATTCAGCCTCAGTAATGTAGTGACTTAGCTCAAAATAAAAAGTAAAAAAAGTCTGAGCATGTAGCTCAATGTGAAGGACTGGGTTCAACCCCCACCCTATATGTCAGAGAGAGAGAGAGAGAGAAAGAATTATGCTTAGTGTTGAGTGTGGAGAGGTCACAAAGAAGAAACTAGTATTTAAACTAAGTCTTAAAGGTTGTGGAATGTTATTATACAGATCAAGATGAATAAAAGACAGAGCTAGTAAAGCATGAGATGTTTCATAGAATGACAATATTAATGTCATATAATATATATATATATATATATCACTAAGTCCTTACACTATTCACAAGTGTAAACAAAACAAGTATTTCATCCTCTGTTTAGATAAAGAATCATACAGCAATAGTTTCTATGTGTCATTGACAAGAAAAAATTCTGCAAGCCCCATAATCTGGAAAAGCTCACTACAGTCAAAATACTGATCAGTCGACTAGAAATCGGGAAAGTAGCTATTACTCAACTACAATAAACATATAAAAATTTGCTGTAGAGTTAGTCAGGCAGCACTGATTTGAGTTCACAGCCCATGTCAATTAAATTTGTTGGCCCATTATGAAAGAGAAAGGCACAGGAGAATAATTTGGGTTATGGAAGGATAAAAGGAAACTGGTAGAAGATCAAAGGGACAATAGAGTCTAAAGAGGTTGCATGTATGCTTTTGAAATGGCTGTCCCTAGAGTACAAGCTGAACACTGAAGCAGATGAACCAGAATGAATAAGATATAGAGGGCATATGAGAACAACAGGACTCAGAGAAAGTCATAAATGAGAAGTTCCTTATGGAATCCGTGGTAAGATATAGTATTCAGAGAAAATGCGCTGAGATAGAAATCTTAGAAATGGATATGTTCTAGTGTGAGAATGTGATCACAATGATGCAAAGCTCATACTGGCTGAGACTGCATAGAGTCAGATGCCAAAGTGTCTTAAAAGTTACAAATAATGAGAGGCATGAATCATCAACATGAATACTAAATCTATAACAGAATGGCTATTGAAGAAGACTGAACAAAATCCTTCAAGAAGAGAGTAAGATAGTGGAGAGAAAGGACTATTTTGAGCCTTCCTCTTAGTTCTAAGATTATCTGAGAATTGATGGAGAAGCAGCCCGCATAGGAGAGGAATTCCAGGGATATGGTCACATGAAGGGTAATATAAGGCGGGGGGGCATCTGAGAAAAAGTTCAATGCTAGGATTAGCTTGTTCCCAATAGAATATAACATGCATGCAGGTAAAATAGAGGAAACTGTAAATACCAGATGGGATAGAGTGGTAGTGAGGGGCCTGCAGGCCTTAGCTGACAAAAGTATAAGAAAACAAGATAATAGTAAAACAGAGAAGCTTTTTTATACAAGGCACACAAAAAAGTGCTCTCAGTTCAAGAATGAGACAGAGAGTAGTGATTCGACTGGGAGAATTTAATGAAGAAACTTTAAGCTCCATTAATCATGTGGGACAAGTAGATAATTTTTTTCAATGTGGAAAAAGAACAGATTTTCAATAAGTAAGATGGACCACAATTCTCAAATTTGAAATTTTTACCCAGTGAACAAATTGTATGGTCCTCTGACAAAATGCAGTTAAGGTGTACTTTGCATATAAATTGAAAGGATTTTGTGAATTTGGATCATCTTGACCTTTAAAAGGAAACTAAGATCCAGCAGTCATCACAGGACATTTTCTTCAAAAAGTTTTCTGTTCTAATTCCGAAACCATAATGAATTTTAAAAATAGTATTTTAAAAATCATATTGTCGTATAGCAAAGGCTTAAAGATGAAACATTTTTATTAAATATATTACTTACTATAAGCCTAAAATATTTTTTAAATTATTAGATTAACAAGTATACTTGTTTAATACAAGTATAACTTCCATCCGGACTTTGCCTCACCATATTGAAACATTCTTCCCTAGGAAAGGAAAACAATAATTTTAAAATGAATAAAATTTTAGGTTGAGGTAAATAAAATTACTTTATTATAGTGCAAACATTTTCAGGTAGGAAACATATTCCTAGAGTAAGAAATCAAGAAAAAGAGAAGTGTTATTTGGTTTTAGTTTGGAATCTTCCAAATATGTGCACTTATTCAAAAGCTCTATCTTATTAAAATATAAAAATAACTTTCATTCATACAAAATAATGATAATCTTTAAAATGCTTTTAAAAAATATTTCCATTCAATTCAAGTTAAATTGCCCCACTTCACATTTCTTTTTGTTTCAGACTATATGGCTAAACAAAATTGACTTACATAATTAAAATTCAAAACATGTACCCACTTATTTCTCTTAAGAAATATTCACAAAACAACAACATAATTCACTTTGTTATTTAACATTTTATGCTTTTTATACCAATCAATGATTATTTTTAGTGCTTTTCTATATGATAGTATTTTCATCAACACTGGAATTAAATTTTATTCAGTTTTTGAGATATTTTTTGTTTAAAGACATTTCCTTTTTCATTTTTTCACACATGATCTGTTTGATTCATGAAAAGAAAAAGTGATACTCTAGGATATTATTAGCTTTCCTAGTTTCTTAAGGATATATTTCTTTTATTATGGGTGCCTTTTCTTGAAGGCTTCTTTCATAGTTTGGATATTTAAAAACAGGAATCAGCCTATCCCAAGATAATCACTCTGTGATGGTTCTATCACATTGAGAAAAGTGATAAAAATGAAAAATATAATGCAAATGGAGCAGTACAATCATATGTATTCATTTCCAATTCTACTGTAAATATGAGTCAAACTAGAAAATTATCTTCTGTTGTTTCTTTGCTGATTCATGAGACATGGTAATTGTATATGTGTTGCTACAAGTCTACATCTAGCTAACACAGGACATAGTAAATATGCTGGTTCATAGATAAGTGGGAAGACAATCTAATCAGGGAACAAAAATTACCATAGTTAGGCCAAATTTATCCATCACCTACTTTTGTAAATAAAATTATTTTAACAGATATCTACAGTGTTCCACGTAATAATAGCAGAGTACACACTTTTTTCAGCAGCCCATGGAACTATCCCCAAAATAGATCATATTTTAAGCCAAAAAACACATCTTTAAAAACACAAAAATGATATCATACATCCTATCAGATGACAATAGAATAAAACTAAAAATCTACAGGAGAAGAAACGACAGAAACAACACAAACACAAACAGATTGAATAATATACTCTTCAACAATCAATGGAAAACAATCAGAGGAATAATATACTCTTGAACAATCAGAGGAAATTGGGGAGAAGTTTAAAAATTCCTAGAATCACAAGACAATGAAACTATATCAGTATCTGTGGAACACAATTAAAGTAGTCCTACAAGGGAAGGTTATAGCTACAGTTGCCTACATAAAAAAACAATTCAAAGGATTGATGAATAAAAGACGTGGTTCTTTAAGATAATAAATAAAATTAATAAATCTGTTACCAAATCCACATCAATAAAATTAGAAATGAAAATGGTGAAATTATGACATCACTGAAATCCAAAGGATCATTAGAAATTATTTTTTAAATTTACATTTTAATTAATTGGAGAACCTGAAAGAAATGGATAAATTCCTAGGCACATATAGCATACCAAAGCTGAACCCAGAAGATATAAAAATCCAGAATAGACCAATAACAAGCAATAAAATTGTGGTAATAATCAATACTCCACCAGCTGAGAAATGTCCAGGACCCATAGATTCACTGTTAAATATGACCAGAACTTTAGAAAAAAATGACAATTCTCCTCAAAAGGGAAGAAGTGCTTCTAAATTCATTCCATGAAGCCAGTATTATCATTATATTAAAACCAGGTAAGGACTCAACAGAGAAAAAAAAAACCTATATGCTGAAATATTTGATTAACATAAATGCAAAACAAAACCTCAATAGGATACTTCCAAGGGAATTCAACAAATCATTAAAAGAATCACATAATCATGATCAAATTGGCTTTATCCAGTGATGTAAGGGTGATTCAACATACATAAATGAATAAATAAAAGCAAGGACAAAAATCACATGATCATTTCAATATAGATGCAGAAAAAAACCTGTGATAAAAATTCAACATCCATTTCTATTAAAAACCCTGATGAAAATAGACACAGAAGAACCTTACCTCAAACTGATAAAAGCCATAGATGCCAACAATGTAACGAATGGGGGAAATTGAAAACATTTCCTCTAAAAATCAGGAAAATAGGAGTATTTCGTTCAATACAGTGCTCAAACCTTTGGCCAAAACGATCCAGCAAGAGAAAAAAATTAAAGGGATCTTTAATTAAAGAAGTCAAATAATCTTTACTTTCAGATGGTATGATTTTTTGCGTAGAACACTCAATAATCTCCACTGGAATACTCTTAAAGCTGGTAAATTCAGCAAAGTGGCAGGATATAAAATCAACACACAATAATCAATAGCATTCCTGTACCCCAATAACGACCTCACTGAAAAAGAAATTAGGAAAACAGTTCCCTTCATTATAGCTTTAAAAAACCTAGGAATCAGTCAACCCAAAAGGGTCAAAGACCTCTATAATGAAACTATAGAACTCTGAGGAAAGAAATTGAAGAGAATATTAGAAAATGGAAAGGCATTCCCTGATCTTGGATGGACATAAAAAAAGTTTTTAATCCTACCTACAGGTTTAATGCAATCTCTATTCAAATACCAACAACATTCTTCACAGGAATAGAAATAACAATTCTAAAATTTATATGAAACCAGAAAAGACCCCTAATAGCCAAAGCAACCCTGAACAAAAAGAGCAAAGTGGAAGGCCTCGCATTTCTGAATTTCAAGTTACACTGCACTGCAACAGTAACAGTATGGTACTAGCACAAAAATAAACACGTAGACTAATAGAACAGAACAGAACACACAGAGACAACTCCATGAATCTTTGGCCATCTGATTTTTAACAAAGGGGCAAAAACATACATTGGAGAAAAGATAGCCTCTTTAACAAATGGTGTGAGAAAATCTGGTTATCTTCTCTCAGATGATTGAAAATAGATCCATACCTATTATCCTGTACTATTTCTAGGATCAAAAACCTACAAATAAAACCAGAAACTTTAAAATAGTTAAAGATAACAGAGGGAAAAGACTTGAAGTCCTTGGAAAAGGCAAAGAATTCCTGAACAGAATTCTAATAGCATAGGAAACAATATAAATAATCAACAAATGGTTACATTACATTTCAAAGCTGGTGAACAGCAAAGGAAACAATCAACACTGTGAAACCACAACCTACAGAATTGAAAAAAAAAATTCCAGCTACTCTTGTGATATAGACTATTATGTAGTCTATAAAGACTATATAAAGAACTCAAAAAATTTACCCCCAAATGACCCAATCAAAAACGTTCAAATGAACTGCACAGACACTTCTTAAAAGAAATACATGACAGTAAATATTTATCATCTTTGTTCACTGGGGAAATGCAAATCAAGACAACTCTGAGATTCAGTCTTACACCAGTCAGAATAGCTACCATCAAGAATACAAAAAAGCAACAAAGCTAGAGAGAATGTGGAGGGGAAGGAACTCTTCTACATTGTTGAAGTAATATAAACTAGCATAACCACTACAGAAATAAGTAAGAAGATTTCTCAAAAAACTAAAAATAGAAATTTCATTTGACCCAGCTACATCTTCCCTTGGTATATTCCCAAAAGAAATAAAGACATCATACTATATTGACACATGCACACTCATATTTATAGTAGGTCACTTTGCAATACCTAATTCTAGAAACAGCATAGATGCCCATGAATAGACAAATGGATAAAACAATGCTGTTTGTGTATACAAAGGAGTAATATTCAGCTATAAAGAATGAAATCATTTTATTTTTAGGAAACTAGATGGAACTTAAGACCATAATGTTAAATCAAATAAGTCAGACAGAGTAAAATATCATGTGGTTTCTTTTATATGAGAAAACTAAATAGAAATAAATAAAAAGAGTAAAATAAAGAAGAGATGGTAGGAAACAATAAGACAGACCTTTTTATGAATGGCGGTAAATGGACTGAAAATCATTGACATATGTTATATATAAATATCAGTTCCCCAAAATGAATATAGCTTTTATGTATCACAAACATGCATTAATGAAAGAAAAAACAGAGAGAAAGAAACAAAGAAAGAAAAAAAAGAGAGAGAGAGACTGAATCTAAGCTGTGCCCATTCATTTATGTATTGGCTATGACTTATTTCATGCTAGAAAGGTGGAGCCAAATTCTTGAAACAGAAACCATATTCCTCACAGCTGAAAAAAATTATCTGCCCCTTATAGAAAAAGTGTGCCACGTCCACCAGTTCTAGGATCAAAGGATCTCTCTGTTAATCTGTGCTTTTGTTACTTGTGTGTCTCACACTTCCAAACCCTATGTCAGCATTTAGAAAACGTGTTTCATGCCTTTCAAGGCATTTGGTATCAGGTCAGGCAAGCAGCAAGCTTCCGGACTCATCTATGGCCAATGCTAGTGCTTCATACAATCATTTTTTTCTCTTCCAGAAGATTTACAATCTCAGACAGCATTTCTTCTCTCTTTAAAATTATCTCCACATTCTTATCCCATGAAGTTTTCCCCCAAAACTGTTAAAACTGCTCTTCCCATCCTTGTCTCACAGCTTTCAAATAACAACCAGATACATCTTTTCATTAAAAGAAGTTTCGCCGGCCACTTCTTTGTACTTGATAGCTCCAGGAGCATAATGAAACCATACAGGCTCCTTATTTCATGAAGGACTTTCCAGATCTTCAAGATGATTAAGGTAGAATTATTGATGTTCCATTGTCTCAAGTGAGTAAATCACATCCTAAACTGGGTAATAGTAATACCATGTTCTGAGTAACACAAGCTTACTCAGAGATAAGACAAACAAGTAAAAACCTTCTAACCTCACTAGATACATGGAAAACTTACAAATTTTTTAGGAAAATGGAAAATTATGATTACTTTTTTTCTCGATAATATGATACCAAAATAGAATTTTATTCACTAATAGAAATACAGATCGGTCTAGAAGGACCTTTCCCTTCAAAAGCAGTAACACTGTGAGAACAGGAGGTAGATACTAGACTCTTCAGGAAGTATGACAGAGTGGGAAGCAGCATGTGTGGGAACACGGGCTTTTGGAAAAGGTTAAACTTGGAGAGGACATAAAATTGAAGGCTTGCAAGACAGAAGATAGCCCATCTGCAGTTGAATGCTCCCCCCTCCATGACTCTTCAATAGCTTTTTTTTAAGACATTCTTTCTTGTGGAGTCTACCAGAGAATCATGAGCCTTTAGGTCTGAGACTGAGGAGGACCATGTTCTCAAGGTATTCGCATATGGGGGGGGGGGCATAGGAAGGTAACTGTTGTAAAACTAGGAAAAAGCTTTGACTTGTTATAGGACCTCAAATGAAAGTAGAAGGAAATGTGTCATACTGAGGGCATAAAAGGGCCTCAGTTAGAATTCAATCATCATCAATTTCAATTATTATAGTTAATTGAAAAAAAAAAGCCTAGGAAGTGAAGTTGCTAGTCAGGCTTCATGGATGTAGGTTCCATTACACAAGCAGAAAGATGTGCAGCTTTCAGTCCTCCACCTGTTACTTCCAACTGGGCATAATAATCTTCTTCAAATGATTTTCCTTCAAAGTTGACTAGACTTAGAATTTGCTGGCTAACCAAATTGACTGTACAGGCATTTGTCTTAGGGTTCTTGTGGCTTCAAACCATGGAGTAAAGAAATAGAAATTCAAGTACCTCAGCATGATGATCTTAACTACTGGTAAGCTTAATGTACTGAGTTAAATTACAAAATTATTCATTTCTTCATAAGATGTAGTATTTCTCTCCAGTTTTTCTGACATCAGTTGACCCTTGTCAAGTAAGATTTTTCCAGTCTGTGTCTTATACCAAATTCTGTTGAATTTTTGTCTAATTTCACCTTGATGATTTCATAGTGTTTTTTTTGTTTTAGTAGATTCTTTTTTCAAGTATTTTTCTATGAAAAGGTTATTTTTCTTTGATATCTTAATATTTTTTCTATAGCTCCATATGTATGATCTTATATACATGTCTTGGAAAGTTTCTCCTGACACTAACTTTTATTTTTCTCATAAGCATTTTCATACCATCATTAAAGGGCCACTTGTCAATAGAAACATGATTGCCAGAGTTGTGATTTTAAACCCAGATTGTCACTAGGATGAATATTCCCTCAGGAGTGTCTTCAGGATTCTTTTGCATGACTCACTAAGCCAAAACATTGCTTATTTTTTTTAATTGTATTTAAGTTCAGAGTGACTAGGTATGCCCATATACCAAAACTCAAACCAGATGTTTATCTTAACATAATCTCACAGTAGATAGAATGATGACTTATAATACCTGCATTTCATAGAGGTAGTTTCTTGTTTTGTTATTTTAACCACAGTGAATCATATTTCTACTTTTTGTTTAATGTTCGGTATACATATTCACATGTATAATAATTAAGGAAGTTGAAGATAAGAAGAATATTACTGGAATCAGGCTTATAAAATGAAAAGTCCTCATGTCTTTGGAGTCATAAAATTCTGGATTCAAATGCTTATTTGTGAGAAGTTTTGTAATTTACTTGGATTTCAAAGTTAATTTCATCAGTTAAATGAGTATATTGAGAATCATGGAGCCTATGAAGCAGACAATGATGGTTACAATTGTGCCTACCTTCTGAGGCTGAAGTTGCCCAAATGCTCTTTCTATACTTTGATGTATAGGCACTCAGTGACACCATTCCTGCTCCTTCCTAAGGCAAAATTAATTGGCTAAAGTATTCTTGTCCATCTATGGATAAATCTAAGCTCATGTCTGAGATGGATTTCATGGAACAATGAACAGTAGGGATGTAAATACCAAATAGTTTCTCTAGTATGAGAAACTGAAAGTGTAAATAAGGGTTAAAATGATTAAAACGAATAATTGATAATTTGAAATAGGAAAAAGGTCCAAAGAGGTACGGGTGAAGGGAGAGGAAGGGGAAAAGAAAGAAGGGAAAGGAAAAATTATGAGAAAAGAAAAAAAATGGAAATGATGTCTATGTAAATAGGGAAGGGCACACAGGTAATGGGAAAAAATAAGAATCAAGATACATCATGAGCAGGTACAAACACCCAATGATAAATGTAAACATATTGTATACATATTTGATGATAATATTGTATAAACATATTGTGTGTTTATGGTATAAACACACACAGACCTAATAAGACTTACATTCACAGGAAGAAAAGGGGCAAAGGGAAAGGGGAAGTAGGAGGGGTAGGGGAAAGGAAAGAAGGGAATGGAATTAATATGAGAAAACGAAAAAATGGAAACAAAGTCTTTGTAAATAGGGAGGGATGGAGGGGTTGAAGGGAGGGCAGGGGAAGGGGGAAAAATAAGAACCAAGAGAGATCATGTAAAGGTGCAAGTTTCCAATGATGAATGTCATTATATTGTATACCTAAAATGTACTGATGATTAGAATGAATAATTGATAATGTGAAATAGGAAGAAAAGGTCCAAAGGGGTAGGGGAAGTGGGAGGGGCAGAGGAAAGGAATGAAGGGAAAGAAAAAATGATGAGAAATGGAAAAAATGGAAACAAAGTCTTTGTGAATAGGGAGGGATGGAGGGGTTGAAGGGAGGGCAGGGGAATGGGGAAAAAATAAGTACCAAGAGAGATTATGTAAAAGTGCAAGTTTCCAAGGATGAATGTCATTATATTGTATACCTAAAATTAATTTTTTAAAAAAAAGAATACTCAGTGCTCCAGCCAGGTGTTCAGCAAGATCTATCTGTACACTGAAAGCAAATGTGCAATTGTTTAAGATACCTATGTAATCTATTTTACTTGTAGGTCTAGGAACTCTAAGATAAAATTGAGATTCAAGGTAACTAAAATACATTTAATCCTCTTAGTGCTATAAATTTATAACAACCTCAATAATCATGTTCTAATTGTCACAAAAAATCACTACAGCTTACAAAGGCACTTATTGTCTTATACTAAACATAGATCTGTACTGACACAATCCAATCTGTTCTCAGGAATTCAATGGCCATCCATGTGATGATAATTCTTAATGGCCCCTCCTTTTTTTTCAGGCATATTGTCCCCTATCAGTTCACTGAGAAAAATACTAATCACATTTGATGTGTCACTTTTATGTATTATTCTACCTATATACTTATCTGTACTTATAGATGTTGAGTATGTGTTCGTTAATGGTGATCTCACAATGTGGCTACATTATTTTGGTCTTTCCAGCGGACTCTATTTGAAAGATCTATGTTCCATTCAAGAATTCCACATAAATACTTACTGATAAGGGTAATAATAATAATGCTATTCACAGGATACATGACCATTTTTAATTTTAAATCTCTTAAAACTCACTGAAAGAATTAAAGCAATTACATTAATGGCCAGTGTCACTTTGGAACAAATTATTATCGTCAATTATGTGATTTTTGTGAAAAATTAAAACTTTCAGTGGCTAAGTTCAAAACACTGAAAACAGCAACAAATAAATGTCTTCTCTTGAGCTAACCAAACTCCAATCAGTTTCTAAAGTCCATGTCATTTCCCACATTTTCTGTATTAACTTCCCTTAACAAGGAATTTCCATCCACAAGGACCACTTAACATTAGAATTGGAAGGTTTACTGCCTGTTCACATTTGACCTTAAAGAATATCCAACTCAAGCTTCAGCTGATGGATAAATGGAAACACAGGAAGACTTTGTGATCAAATCAAAGCTATTTGGTGGCAAAACTTGACTTCCTAGAATTTAGGGGGTTTCTTGCCATGTTCTTTTTCTTACTATATACTTTTCTTTCTTATGTATTATATATACAACATAAACATAAGCTCTCATAAACATAAGCTGTGTGTGTGTGTGTGTGTGTGTGTGTGTGTGTATACAAATACTGAGGATTGAACCAGTTGAACCAGGGCCTTTGCACTGAGTTGTATCCACAGCCTCTTTTATTTATTTTTGAGACAGGGTCTCTTTAAGTTGCTAAGTTGCCCACGATGAGCTCAAACGTGAGATCCTCTTGCCTCAGCCTCCCAGAGAGCTGAGACTACAGACACAAATCAACACACAAGTTCTTTGAAGAAAAAAGGATGGTGTGTTGGAGGTGAGCTGGGAAATGTACATACAGGAAAGTAGTGGGCATCCCAGTAAGATGTTTTACATATATAATTTATTCTATTTATTATAGTAAACTTGTATTTCACCCTATTTCATAGGTGAGGATTCGAGACCCAGAGATTGTTTATTGCTCAAGGCCACTCCGATGACAAGTTGGAGAGTCTGGCTCCTTTGGGAAATATAACTACCATATGTACCATATGCACTACAAGAAAATCAATATGCTACTCCCACTCCCTAAAGTGTTAGGAATGTATTCCTATTTATTTATAACAGTTTCTTATTCTTAAGAAATGTCCTGTGAAATTATAAGTTCTTAAAAAGGTAATAATAGAGGAATAGAGTAGAAAATTTTTAATGGTAATATTTACTGTATATCAACAAAGAATATCAGAAAAGGTCTTTGAAATAAATGGAAATGGAACAACCCTTTTTGTCTTAATTGGCATCATTGTTGGCAGTTTTGGATTACATTCGATGCTTGCCACATTATGTTTCTATTATGTAGCTAGACCATTATCAATAAAAGGGAGAACATATTTGCTAAGATTTCCATTAAGTAAAGAAGTCTCATGAAGGAATGCAAAAGGACATTATTTTGCTAATGCCTTTCCCCTTATAGTAATGGAAAACTGAAGGTTTTTTTGAATATGAAAATAAGTCATCACCATGCCCTGTAGATTGCTTGAATTTACAAGCTTTATGTCTCTCCTTCACCCCTTAATAAAAGTGGGGATATTTGTTTTTTGCCAACTGTTGGCTACAATAAGGACACTGAGAGGTTTCTGCTATTAGTAAAATATAATCTATAAGCATAAAATTATATTTAAATCTAAAATTATTTCAATGATTTATGCAATTATCACAGAATTATAAGTTGGATCAAATGTTTATTTTAAACAGTATGATATAGACTATATCTAATTTTAACCTAGAAAAAAAATAAAATATAATTTTAAATTATCTAGGACATTTTTTAACTTTGTCATTATTGATTATGTAAAAACTCTACTTATAAAAATAAGAAAGGAAAACTATAAGATCTTACATCAGATGATTTAGTTCTAGGAAAAAATTATACATGAAATGAACTGTGAAAAATCTGAAAATTTGCAGAAAATACCAATTGCCTAAATTACATATTCTTTATCTGTACTCGCTCCCACATTAAAAAAAAGAAAAAGAAAAAGAAAAACTTGCTCCAATAAGAGCAATGATAACATAAATCATAGGATCTAAATATGGAAAAAACCTAATTATCTGCCACACCCCCACGCTATTCAAGCTTTATCACAGAACATTTTTCTCACAAGGCAAATGCTAAATGTTTCAGTACATGGCCTTGTAGCTGAAAAAAAAAAAAAAATTTAACAATGTCACCAAGAGTTCAGCATAAGGAAAAAAAATTACCTCAGTCAAGCTTTCTGTTTTGTAGAATATTCTGAAATAATAAAATACTGTAGGAATACAATGTGCACAAACTTCCAAGACTATCACTGGAAAAATAGGTTGAATTTATCATCTGTTTATCTCATTAAAATGCAGCTAAATATTTAGCTTAATAGTCAAATCCTATTTTAAATGCAGTAGGCAAGATTATACTTATAGATAACCTTAGATTGAATTTTGAAAAGGATAACAATAGATCCTTTTAAAACATACATATACTGTATATGTAGATTTTAATATTTCCACATGAAATAAAAGAAGCCAGGAATGAAGCTAAAGAAACAAATTAGTGGTGCAGGTCTGTAATTACAAGTACTCTGGAGGCTGAGGGAAGAGATCATGTGACAGTTAAGTGAGAAATGCTCAACTAAACTACACTGGCATAGTTCTGGATGTGGTTGACGGGATTTATGGAAGAAGACCTTCCCTGGGTGTGGGTGTGAGTGACACCATGTAATAGGCTTGTCACCTGAATGGAGTAAAAGGGAAATGAAGAAAGAAGGCTCGCTTCTGTTTCTTTGGAGGAGCTCCAGTCTTTACTTTCACCTTGAATGTCCTCTTCAGCCTTCCAGTAGAGACTCTTCAGGTATCAGCTCAAAACCTTTGGATATGGACTCACTACAGTGAGCTCCAGGCCTTCAGCTGCATCCTTCAGGTTTCCAGTGCACAGACAGCCCTTTTGTACTCTTCCACATCTGACTCTGTGGGCAGTCATTGTAAGCCAATCGTGTAAATTCTAATATATTTGTATATCTTGCACTAAATCTGTTTTCTAGTAAGCACTGGCTGATAGAGACCTCCAGTTTGAAATCAATCTGTGCAACATATAATTCCTAAAGGAAAAGAATAATAAAAAGTGCCAGGGACATACATAGCTTAATGTGAGACGCAGGTTTAATCACCAGGAGAGAAAGAGAGACAGAGACACAGAGAGACAGAGAGACAGAAAGAGGATTAGGAGACCACTACAATCGTCCTTATAAAAGAAACTAGAAAATTGGCTATTTGTGTGAAGGCAAGCTAGAACCAGGAAGCATTGAAAATGAAGCAACTTCAAGGCTGGAAAATATTTAGACATGAGGGTAAGGAAAAGAAAAACTCAAAAATAAACCCAAGATTCTGAGTTAAGTCAATAGAGAATGCCTGTGTAATTAGTAAGCATAAAAAATTGGAATCTAGGAAGAACAGAACAAGTGCTGTTTGTGCATATTAATTTTGAATCAGGAGTTTTGTTTTGTTTCTTGAGGTAGGGTCCTGCTATGTAGTCCAAGCTGTACTTGAGCTTACTATGTAGCCCAGGCTGGCCTCAAACTCCCAGTGATCCTCCTGTGTTACCCTCTTCAGTTACAGGGATTACAGGTGTGCACCACAACACGTGGCAAGATCGGGAAATTTTTATGGTACAGAAGAGACTAGAGATTTAGAAAGCATGTGTTTATATGTATTTATAGAGATAGAGATTTACGAATCAAGTGCGCAAAGGAAATGTCTTGAGCCATTGGTATAAAGGCAATGGAGAAAAGAAAAGCTTAGACATGTCACCTGTGAAGTGGGAGATAGATGGTTTCTGGACCATAATGAGAAAGTGAAAAGAGTGAAATATTTGGGACAAGGAGATAAGGAGATTGTGATACCCTGCTTTAAAATGTCTATCTTACATATTTTTCAAATACCAAAAATTATTGCTGCATGCCTTCATAATGTAACAAGGAGAATTGTCTAATGCTTGGTGTGGTTCAAACAGGAGAGATTGAGTCTGCACGAATATTATCTGGCTCTGAACGACAGAAAAGGTCAGCATCCAACAAAGGTAAGAGTTATCCCATAGTTCATAACAGCTACAAGACATTATGACTGCTGCTGAGTCACACTATGTTTAAAAAGACAAACAGAAACTACGCTCAACAATTTTGAATGAAAGAACTCAAAAATCTGATCTAAAAACTGTTAGTGGGGGTGTGGCATCAATGAAAAAGAAAGGAAAATAATTTTAACTCTAAGAACTAGATCTATTATCTTTGAAAATACAGGCTCAGTTTGAAGAGCCTAAATTTCACTGGACAGAATTTGGTTTTGGCCTCAGGAGCAAAAACAGATGTGCCAAGTACCCAGGGTTCCCCTAGAGTACCTGCAGGGAAAAAAGCAAATACTCTATTTCTTATGGTTTTTGTTTCTTCTTCAGGAATCATGATCACCAGTTGAGGAGAGAAGTGTATGGTTCATACCGGTGTCTCCACTGACATGTTCAACCTTGGCAAGAAAGGCAGCCCACCACCAGGGGCCAGGTTTGTGATAGATGAGATTCTACAGAAGAGCTGATGGAAAATTCCCCACAAGTGTAAAATGCTTTGACTCTTTTCATAAACTGACAGCGTAAGATAATATTTTAAGTCTCTGTATCTAGAAAGTGACATTCAAACCATTAATTTAAACTCAATATAGGCATGAAGTTTTACCCAAGATTCACAAACTTGTCAGAAAGAAAAATATATATATATAAATGATCTTTTTTCTTGCCTCTTCTAATTAAAAAAAGACAAATTAGTGAAAAAATTCTGCATGTCAGAGCTTTCTGTTCCCTAAGTCAGACACCTACAAGTCATCTTAAAGTTTCAACTAGATATTCATTGCTCAAAAATCCTCCCAACTGAGATTCTACTATTGAGTTTACCTGAGGACAGGGACACTTTTACAAGAACTCTTCTCTAAGGAGATGAGCTGGGTCATGCCACCCTTTAAGATTTCCTCACAAATGGCTCCAGCACATGTGCTCCATTGTTTAGCTATTTTTCACCTCCAGGTAGAGCTTCCACAGAATGTTCTAGAATTCTGCTGCTGGCCCACCTTTCCCACAGGAATAACAGCAAGCATAAAAGCCTTGTTTATACTATTTGTCTGTTATTGTCTAAAAACCTCAATGGCCAAAAGTTTTTCTGTATTTAAGGGTAACCTTTAAGCCACCTGTAGAACCTTATGTCCATGATCTACAGTAAAATTGGGGACCACTATTGCTCTGTGATTGGTCATGCACTGTTTATTCTAGCACAGTAAAGAGGGATTTCAAATCTCCAGTCACACTTTAAGATCTATTCCTGGCTTGGAAGACTCACAAAGTGCTCCTTAATCTATTCTTGGGACTAATTTGCATAGGCAACTGGTGATCATTATTTGAGTGACTACAAATGTGAGCAAATAGGAGGTAAATGTAGAGCCTTCTCTTTTTATTAAACTGCTCACCTCTGGATTCAGAATAAAGTTTTCATCTCCATGGGTCATTTGCTCTATTGTGGAGTTTTAAACACATTGTATATCTTGCTCCTGAGTATAAAGTAGGTAGAACTGGAACAATAAGGAAAAGCACTGAACACTTGAGGTAGGTAACTTTTGATGAGGAAAAAAATCGAAGATAATTTTTAAACACACGAGATAGCAGAAGAGGAAGGAGTAAAAATGTAAATTTCTATTTTCACATATAATAAAAACATTTATTGTACTTCTACCAAATCTAAGGCACTGGATTAAGCCTATTACATATGTTATCTCTTTTTGTTCTCATAATCATCCTACAAAGTAGTTACTAATATTATCTTCATTTTATAGATTAAGAAATTGAGGCTCAAAGAGGTTAAACAATTTGCTCAAGGTTATACAGCTATAAAAGCAGCAAGCCAAGCAATCACTTCAACCTTGAAGAAGTTATTTCAGTTGTGCCAGAAGGCAAACTAAAAAGACAAGTGGTAACTTGCAACTGCATAGCATTTTCTATATATCAAACCTTTTAGTGGACACTTTGCATATCTTTTGTTGTATGATTCTCATGGAAGTACCAAGAGTAGTCATTATTACCTCCAATTTACAGAAAAAATCTCTAAGAATCCTGTCTATCCTGAAGCCCTGTATAGCCTCTATATTAGATCACCTCATCTTGCCATGAGTGACCCACAGCTCTCAACTAGTTAGCAGGTGTGTATCAGTCACTCAATCTCCAAGTGTCCAAGTGCCCTAACTGCACTGTGTTATCTAAATTTCACTCCTCTTCTTCCTCCTTACAATCACAGGGTCTACAAATGGATAGAAGAACAGGCTTTTCTTTCTCTGTTTTTTGTTTGATTGTTTGTTTTGTTTAGCATGGTACTGGAGACCAAACTCAGGAGCACTCAACCATTGAGCTACATCCCCAGCACTTTTTATTTTTTATCTTGAGATGGGTTTCACTAATCTGCCCAGGCATATTATGGTTTAGATCTAAAAAGTCCCTCAAATCCACATGCACTCATTAGTGGGGCTTTTGGAAAGTGATTGGATTATATGGCAATATAGGTAACTTGCTGCTAGGAGGTAGGGTCTGGTTGGAAGAGGTGGGCCACTGAAGGCATGACCTAGAATGCTGTATCTCTCTTCTGAGCTCCTTGTTTTATTTTTTTTCCTTGCTGTCTGCCATTAGGTGAGTAGCTTTCCTCTACCCAGGCTCTTACCCCATTCCTTCCTAACTAGGAGCCAGCCAACTATGGACTAAAAAACATAAGCCAAAATAAACCTCTCCTCCATTAAATGGTAGGTGTTGGGTATTTTGTTC
Organism: Heterocephalus glaber; assembly: GCF_053883595.1. NCBI lineage: Eukaryota > Metazoa > Chordata > Mammalia > Rodentia > Bathyergidae > Heterocephalus > Heterocephalus glaber. The sequence goes on from NW_028258327.1 coordinate 5,562,798, forward strand.
CAGCAACAAGGAAAGTAACTAAGACAGTTTTCCATACCAGAGATGTGGAGTCATTGCTAGACACTTAACTGCTCATATAGTTCTGGTGCCTTTGAAAATGGTTCTTAAGAAGAGTTTGGAAAGATCTAGAAATGCCAGTTGGAGAAGCAGTCCTGAAATACTGTGAGTGGAGCTTGATGGGAGATCCTGGCCAGAGCTCAGAAGACTAGAATGCTGATAGAAAATCCTGCTGGGAAATCACAGGTGCAGAAGGTTTCAGATGTACGTAAGGACGCTATTGACATTTGGACCCCAGGCCATTAAGTGTGCTCAGAATGAAAATCTGTCTACGTTTTGGTGATGTCCTGAGATTTGTGGAATACTGAGAGCTTGACTAATTAATTTGGCAGAGGAAATTTCAATGCAGCCCAGAATGCAAATTGTGGCATGGGTACTGTTGAGGGCTTTTAGCCAACTCTTCATTAGAAAATAGGAGCAAAAAGCTCACTTTAAAAGTTTTCACTTTTCCAGAAAGAAAATATCCACAAACATGGAGAGAGGAGAGTTTGGTTGCTGAAAAGATTAGCATTAAAAAGAAGCCAAGTACTTTGGATGAAGATGATAGTACAAATGTCTTGAGGGCACAGGCATTTCAGGAATCAGCAACCCCCTACCATCCCTTTCACAGACTCAAGGATCCAAAAGGGAAAGATTTTTGCTTTGAGAAGAGAGCCCCAGGCTACCATCCTCTAGAAAGGCTGAATAGAAAATCAGGTTCCTGGGTTTAGTTCATAGTGCTCAGCACTCAGAGGCCCCTGCAATCATGAGACAAAAATGTCTGGCTACTGCTGGAGTCAGTGGCCCATGTTGGCATCACTCACGAGGTGCTGCTTTTGTAGGTATGTAGAATTCAAGAGCTGTGGGGTCAGGAAGGCTTCCTCTCAAATTTTAGAAAAAGTCTGGAGAGGCCAAGCACTGTGCCCCTGAGAGGAAAATTCATCAAGAAAGGTACAAAGAATTAGAAAGATGGCATAGGAACGCCTTTCTAGCAAGCACATTGGACAGGTTCAGGCCAGAATAGTATTCCAGTAAAAATGAGTTGAATGAATGACTCAAGAAGCAACTTTTGGGCTGGGATTTAGCTCAGTGGCACTGTGCCTGCCTTGAAAGTACAAGGTCCTGAGTTTCATCCCTGGTACTGGGTGGGGCGGGGAGTGGTAGGGGGAATAAGAAGCAACTTTTCCTAGGAGAAGCAAAAGAAAAAAAATCTCAACTATGATAAATATTGGAAAAGGAGCCTGATTAAAGTATGGTAGGTAGCCCCAAGAGAAGGCCCTAAAGTATCTGGGAAGGAGCAGGACAGATTCTACTGAGAAGAGCACCAATTAAACAGCCCCAAGAATCTTACTGTGTGCCAGAGTATTAATTTCCTTAAAGTTTTCTCAAAATGGGTTATTAACTTCTTATCTTTCGACAGTAAGAGAAAACAGATTCTGCTTTTTAATGAGGAACTACATTTTACTGGAGCATTCCTCTGGAGTTTGAGATAATCCGTCCACATCTGAACAAAACTATGCATGGGACTGCACTACACAATAGGGTTATTATGGGCAAGAAGTTTTAGGCCCTCAACCTAATTCAGTGTTGGGCATTTCTTCACAAAGAATTTGAAATCTTTGAAATCAACAGTTTTTTATATAAGAAAGTTGGACTGTTTTCTTGATAAAGTATGTTCTATCCATGGAGGCCATATCACAATGTAAAAATTAATATTCCTATTTTCCACATGGCCAATTTAATATGAAGCCCAGTTTTATCCTAAAGTGAATATCATAAGTTAACTTTGTTTTGGTCATACATTCCTCTCTACATGTGCACAGACATCCCAAGCTCACACCTAATGTAAAGCCTTCCTTTCTGTAAGCAAGTCTGTTTCCTTCTACTGTCTTCTGAGAGGCCTGTGACTTTTTTATGGCTCCACACCAAGAACTTTTCCAGGTTGCCACTGAGAGAAAAGATGTTAATTATCCAGTTAGTACTTTTTCTCTGGCTTTCAGTACTAACTGATCTTAGTTTCTGTGCCAAGGTAATTCTCAGTCTGTTATCAAAGCTCTGAAGCCCTTATGCTACCATTCTGATTCACAGCTGTGAATTATCCTGCTCTAAGTACTGTACAAGAGAAGGACAGTGCATACATAGTAAGTGAGCCACATCTCTGTCTAGTTACAAGTAAATGAAACATTGAAGAGTGACAAGAGTATGATTTTCCTGGGTCTTGTATGAATTCACTCATTCATCTGCAAATATGATTCTCTTCTTACCATGCTAATTACAAATCAAGGTTTTTGTGCTGCTTGAGTTAGCAATAAAAAGTAAATAGCTATTTGTGCCATATTTTGACTGAAGAAGATTTGGTTCCATTCACATATCCCACTTCTACTAGATGTTGTTGGGGACCTGGAAGACACCATGACTTTTGCCGTCCCTAAGACAACTTAGGATGAAACAGCAACACACTAATAATTTAGTAGTATAAACTAGGGTTGAGGTATAAATACCAGCATTTTAAAAAATTGTTGCTAATTTTAAAAAAGCACTTAACCTTTCAATAAAGTTTTATCTAAGAATTTCAGTATCATCAATTCTCATAAGTGGTTAGCGTAGGAAAGCCTGAAATTCAATTCTCAGCAGGAGAGAGGGTGAGGAGAGGAAGAGGGAGAAGAAGAGGAGGAACAGGAAGAGAAGGAAAAGAAGGAAGAAGAGAATGAACAAGGAGAAGAAAGAATCACAAAATGAGTTTAAAAGAATGGCAGTGCGCTGCAGTGAAAGAGAACAGGATTGGGAGCTGGGAGTCGTGGGCAGGAATCTATTCCATGCCACCCACCTGCAGACTATACTGAAAGATTAATTAGTTGGACACCTACATTCCTGAGGGAGAAAATGATCATTGAAAATAATTATTTTTAAGGTGCTCTTTGGCTTTTAAACTATGATTTTATAGGCATTATATTTGTTCTTTTTTTTTTAAACTAGCACATAGATTTTCATTGAAGCTTTATAAAAGTAGAGATTTAACTGCTTAAAATTAGCAATTTCCATATATAATTTATGTAATTTTCTTTTCTAATTGATATTGATTTTCTTATCTATTATCAAAATTTCCATGAGTCTTTTAAAAGTCAAATAAGAAATATTCTACCAGAATTTTTAAATTGTATTAAAATATTGAAGTTTTTTAAATGCCAAAGCTTTAAGCTTTTTCTTCTCTGTTGGTAAGTGACTGACAAACTACGTTGTTCTCATTTAATGCTGTGAAAATAGCTACAAATTGCATAAATGCACTTTTCTCACTTTGATAGGAGGACAGTATAAAAGAGGTGTATGGTAACAAAGTTGCACTAAAGAACTTAGAGCATGGCTAGTCAACATAATTGATAACAAGGCAATCACCAAGCTCAAGAGAACACTGAAGTTTTGTTTTTATTTTTCATGTCAGTGATTCATATTCAGAAATCATTGTGTCTCGATCACATCAAAGAAAATCACTGAGGTATTTATTTATAGAGAATAAAATGTGAACTACTTCCAATACAGGTACAATACACCAACTTCTGGTGAACTGATTAAAGAACGTCTCAGAAGAGGAAGTGTGGTGCAAAGATGATTCCAGAACTATTTCCTAAGTAGATAACACAGAAGGGTAGAAATTAGAAAGAAATTATGTTGCCTGTGTGACCACATCATCTCACACACTCCACAACAACAGAGACCATAAGTATTTTTTAACTGCATTTCTGGTGTTCATTAAATTAATGAGTAAATGACTGGGTGAATAATAGAGAAGCAGACTAAGGACAGAATGACCCACTGACAGGCTGAATTATCAGTTCACTGAAATTAATCATTTAACTTTGCTACACATTTCAGACTTTCATTTCTTCACAGAGTCCACAAATGTAAAATACTGCCATAATCCAAAACTGATAACTAGCAATCCATATGCAAAAGTACTGGGGAGAACAAGAACCTTCTCTGCCTGTAAAAGAGAAAAAAACAAAAAGGATGGATTGCTATCTCAACAAATACGTATGTATTTGTATCTCAACAAATATTGACTGGTTGTTCACTAGGATAGGAGAACCAGGGTATGGGTGCAGAAATGAGAGGTGTGCAGTCTGCCTTCAAGCAGGTTTTCTAGCTACTTAGCCATATATAACTAGGTGTGTTTATGTGTAAAAATATCAACAAAAAAGGCAGACAAATGTGTAACTTCTAACACAGGGTTATCTGGAAGTGCTATGGGATTTCAGAAAGGTAAAGCAATAAGAATGAAAGTGGCATCTCATCTTAGTCTTCCTGAATGTGCAGCAATTTCAACAAGAGTCCAATGAGCAGCAGGAGGAGAGTCAAGAGGAACCTTCCTGGGCTGACATTTAGTCAGTGTGCCTCAGTTCAGCCACAGAAGTTGTTACAATATTGAGATATTTCCAGCCATACTAATTGGTCACTGGCCTCTGCTTCCACCTTCCCAAGGGTGTTTCTCCATCCCAGCTGCACAGGCCGTTTTCATGGGCCCCACAATGAAGCAACTAAGATGTTAATGCATGGTTCCCTAAACCCTTGCTCCAACTTGGACTATACTGGTTCTTTACGGGGTATTAAATATGTTGTGTGTCATCTTTAAACTAGGGCTTTTAAGGGGGAAAAAAGCCTTCTGTCTGAAGTGTCTAGAGCATAGGGGACATTGGAAATGGGTCTTGAAATCTGATTATGTAGGACTTGAAAGGCCAAGACGGGGAGTTTGGGTTTCATTCAGCAAACAGAAACACAGGAGCTTGAGAGTAAGAAGGAAAAAAGAGAATTCATAGGAGTAAAATGGTATTTTAGGAAAATTAATCTGGAAGCAGTGCACAAGATAGGGGAGAGAGAGAGACAGAGGGGGGAGGGGGGAGAAAGAGAGAGAGAAAGCAAATGTGATGAATGCTCTACTTTTAGAGTGCTTAGCATATGTTAGATACTCTAACCCTCACCACAATCTTGTGAGTTAAGTATTATTGTATTACTCATTGTACAAACAAAGGTCAAGGAAAAATATGAAGAATCTCACCCAAGGTGACATAGTTAATATCTGGCAGAAAAAGCTGAGGTTTTACGCAAATGATCAAGCTTCAGAGCACAGTGCTTATTGCAGGTCAAATAGACAAAGTGGAAAATTTGAAAGACTTGAATTAGACATTAGAATATTTAAAGAAAATAATTAGTGATCACATTACTGCCATCTCTCAATGGATGTCAATGAAGAAGAGAGAGAGAAATGCCTCTGAACTTTCATATCTAAAAGAATGAAAAGCCCATCAGCAGCAACATGAAGAAAAAAAAAAGAAGAAGCAAGTCCACTGGGAAAAGCTAGGTTGAGAATAACAGATGATGACTTTATGATTGTTCGTACACATTTCTGACTTCAGAAAGGCCACTGATGCTCAGAAGATAGGAGTGAACACTTCAGGAATAACCTCCGAGGTGTGTCAAGTAGCCTGGTTGTGGTGCCCATGTGGACAGCAGAGCTGTCAACTCTAGAAATACTTAGATTTGAAGGCCTAGAGAAGAAGTGAACAAAGCCAGTGAAAATGAATCTGTCGTAAATTTGAATTTTCCTGTGATACATTGGGTTGTTAAAAACTTAATTATTTAAAAATAAATATAGGGTGCTTTATTTAAAGTTTTAATCTTGTCCTTCACATTAATAATGCTTTAAATTTATAATATAATACAAACTGGAAAAAGTAGAATAAAATTTTCTATACTCATGGTAAAAATTTTAAAAAGCTGCATATTGAGAAAAATGGAAAAGAGTATTCTAAAATACTATCAACAGTTATATGTGGTATCACTTTTCTGAGTGATGTGTTACTATTTCAATTTTCTTCATTTTATGCAATACAATTATACAAATTTATAATAAAATGCATTTGTTAAAACATTGTTAAATGAGCACAACACAGTACTGTTAACATTAATATAACTAACTTTTCTACAGTGTTGATTGCACCTAATGTCCCTACTAATTTTTATGCTTGACTTATAAAAATTTGGGTAGAATAAGATTCATAATGTTTTCTATACTAAATACTTTATTGCAGTTTTAGTATCCCAATTCTTTTCAGAAAATAGTAATAACACCCAACTTCACTTGTTTTCCATAGGAGAAATCATGCGTAATCATTACAATTTTTCTTCTGACTCTGAACAGGTACCACTCCCACATCTAGCTGCATCCTAAATTTGGGGAAACTCTGCAAGGACAGGGATCCAGACTAAGAATTGAAAGCTTTAATGATTACTCATTAAAACTAAAGATCTGGCCAAATTTGTAAAGAGCTCCATTCCCTGTAAATGCCAAGGGTGGTTCTACCCATAGACTAACTGTATAAATCAGAATTTCTTCAATTCACTTTGGAGCCATCTCATCTCCATTCCTAGTGGGGGCAATGTCAAAAGAGAAAATTTCTCCGGGCTCTCCCACTGAACAATCTCTCCAGGTTTCACAAATCCATCTGTTTCCACAGTCCCATGACCTATTCTTACTGTTCCTGATGTTCCATGCCTGGAAATGCCCTCTTCTTTCTCCACTAACCTCTGTCAAAATCAGAAGAAAGCAGTCAGATTAAGCTAATATGACAAGTTTTGAACAAGAGGAAGTCATTCTAGGAATATTTTCATTTCTAATTTTTCCTCCTTGTATTTTTTAATTAACTTTTTTTCTGAGATATGATCTCACTGTGTAGTTCAGTCTGGCCTTGAACTCACTATGTAGCCCAGGCTGGCCTGAAACTTGCAGGGATCCTTCTGCTTCAGCCTCCCTAGTGCTGAGATTACAGGTTGTGCACCACCACACCTGGCTAATTTACTTATTTTTGCATGTAATGACACCATATATATGTAAAGTTTTATATATATATATGTATCTTGATATTATATACTCTATAATATATATATACATAGATAGATAAGTTTGGTCATGGGGATTTTCTCCCCCCGCCTTTTCCTTTTATTTCATTTTTCCTTTTAGTTTTCCCATATACACTTAAATTCCTCACATATATCCATATCCCTTCCATTCCAGATATCCATCTCAGTAATCAATGAGTTTTTCTCCACATTTAGAAAATTTTATGATGATCTATACTTACTAGATAATGATCATGCATACACACACAGACTCACACTGTGTACACATATATATGCATATATATTTACACAGGATTTTGCAATTGCTGTACAAAAAAGGAAGATTATACCATACAATACATATATAATACATATAGTATATATGAAATATAACACATTATATATAAAATATTATATATATTACTTCTTGTCTTTACTAATTGAATAATATATTTTGGAAAGCCCTTCAACTCATCTTGTATAATCCTAATTTGCTCCTTTTAGTATGACATATCAGAACCTATTCAGTTATTGTTCTCTTAACGGAAATTTACCATATTTTTTCTACAACAAGCAACACTAAAATAAACATCCACTTACTTGTACCTTTATATGTAGTGCTTTTGTACTTATGGGATAGGATCTTATGAATATATTGTTTGCACGTGTATATTTAATTTTAATAAATATTGTCAGATTGCTTTCCAAAAAGGCTGTATTGCTTCACATTTCCACCAGCAATGTATGAAAGTACTCTTTGTCCACTTCCTGTACAGCAATAGATGCCACACTTCCATTCTCTTTCCACCAGCTAGTGAATATGAAGTGACACATTGGTTGTTTTCAATTTACCTTTCCCTGGCTGCTAGTAAACACTGAGCATCTTTTCGTATGCAAGTTGCCCAAGTGCTGTGAAAAATGAAGTTCATCTTTTTCTCCTTTTATGCATATCCTCCTAGGCCTTCATTTTTTCTTTTTTTTATTGTGGTGATAAGAACATTTAACATGAGGTGTATCCTCTTAACAAAATTTTAAATGCATAATATAATACTGTTAACTATAAGCATAATGCTGTACAGTAGATTTGTAGAAGCAAGTTGTCTCGTATAATTGAAACTTTGCACTTGTTGAATAGCAAGCAGCTCCACATTTCCTCAGTTCCTCAGTTCCTGGAAATCACCATTCTATTCTCTGCTTTCATGAGTTTGACTATTTTAGATACCTTCCAGAAGTGCAATCATGCAGTATTTGTCCCTCTGTGACTGTTGTATTTCACTTAGGATAATGTCCTCAACATTTATCCATGCTGTCATAGACAGCAGGATTTTCTTCTTTTTAAGGCCAAATAATATTCCATTACATATTATTCTACATTTTCTTTATATATCTCTCCACAGATACTTAGTTTATTTCTATATTTTGGATATCACGATAATGCTTTGATTAACATGGGAGTGTAAATATTTCTTGGATATTCTGCTTTTAATACTTTGGATAAATACTCAGAGCTAAGATAGATTTTTCATATGGTAATATTATCAAGTATTAAAATCTAACATATATAAGCAACTCCTACAACACAATAACAATAATCCTAATCCAATTAAAATGGACAAAAGACATTTCTCCAAAGAAGATGCGTAAATGACCAACAGGTGCATGAAAAGATAATCAACATAATTAATGCAAATAAAAATTAAAATAAAATATCATTTCACACATCATGCTTTTATCAAAAAGATACACATGCCTGTAATCCCAGCACTTGAGAAACTGATACAGGAGGTTCTCTGTGAGTTTGAGGCCAGGCTCAGCTCCAGAGTGAGTTCAAGGCCAGCCTGGACTATTTAGGATGACTGTGTCTCAAAAAAAGAAGAAAAAAGGAGGAGGAGGAAGGAGAGGAAGAGGAGGAGGAAAAGAAGGAGAAGGAGAGAGGAAGGAAACAATGTTAAGGATGTGTAGAAACTGGAATGCTTGCATAATGTTGGTGGGACTGTAAAATAATGCAGCCATAGAAGAAAAAACTATGGAAATTCCTACAAAAATTACAATTAGGGCTTGCTCAAATATATCTAAGAATAAGCTCTAAGAGTGCTCCACACAATACATCTCAGAGTGTTCAACTGGCTCAACAGTTTGTCTTGGTGAGTTGTTGATGGAGAGATACAGAGTAAGACAAAGATGAAAATTCATTGAGGGAGTCAGCTGAATAGTCAGCACTGCCTTAAAACTTTTCTATCTCTCCATGTACTAAAGTGCACAAGCCATCTGCTCTGTGGTGGGACACATCCCATATGGTAATGAATTATAACTGAAGAACACTGAGGGATGACGGCAACATGAAGACTCATGCGAATTCCCATAAGAACCATAAGGAAAAATGTACGCTGAATCAAAAAAATATACAAAAGTATCTTTACAGAGCTCTGGGTGACATCCACACATATCTTCATATAATTTCTTTTCTTGGTTAAGTTGAAATGGAGTAATTCAGGGAAAATACTTGAAACAACTGAAATAATTTCATTTGATTTTTAATAATGAGATACTGATGAGCAGGAAATTTAATTTATATTCAAAATTTTCTGATTTTCCTTTTTTTAACTCAAGAGTAATGCTGGAATAAGTGTGAAAGCCTAGAGCTATTTCCTTCCAAAAATAAATTCAATGAAATTTTACATTTGAAGTGCTTGGCTAAAAGATCTGAAGAAAAGAGGTGGACATTATCAGATAAGTCACAAAACTCCTCAACATTGTGAAATCAAAACCATAATGATGGTCCAAATTAGCTTCCCTGAGGAGGGGATTCTGGCCAGAGCCTTTTTTAACTGCTGTAATGTGTAGTGAGTAAAATGAATTATGTATGTAGTGCTTGAGCATACTCTGCAAATTCCTGAAGGACTCCAGGAAAAAAATGATTTGTCTTTCAGGCAATGAGAAGAACCTGGATCCTGAATTCAAGCAAATAATACAAGCCAAGAGCAGCTTGTATTGATTTCATAACCTTTAGAATTTCCCCTCCTCAGTTAAAATCAGAGGAAATATAGTTAATTCAACTAAATGAAAGAAAACCTGTGCTGATTATGTGAACACTCTACTCAGTCCTCAGAGGTGGGACTTCTACTCCTAATGCATAATAAGCATCTGGCTTGCCTTTACAAAGTACACAACTAGTACACTTTATATATGTGAATCAGTTCTCCTATAACAAGGCCAGAAATACACTTGGGAATTTAATTCAAATTAAGTGTTAATAATAGGAGTAACATTTTATTGTCATAAAAAAGTCTCATCAGTACTTAAAGGGTAAATTGTCCCAAACCATTCTCCCTCTTCTTCCACACTTTCAACTCTAATCCCATCAGTAAATTTTCTGTCAACTTATTTTCTAAGTTGTTACTAATATTAGGAAGGGAACCTAAATGAGTTTCCATACTTACTGAACATTGCATAAGGATCCTGTTGTAGTTTTAAAACAGATGTTTATTCCCTCTTCTTTGGAAACTTGGTAGCATAAAAGCCTGGTGATTCTTTCAAACAAGCTAGGTTTTATCAAGCTGCATAACTTGTATTCAAATGTTATTTTGAAAAAGTTGTCTGCTAAAGAATTAGGAAAATATGAACCAAGATGATTCTGACTTCAAAATACTACTCAGCTAAAGTAGCAGTATTCTTTAAACCTTCAGGACTGATGTGCTTCAGTGAAAAGAATATTAGGAGCATCTCCCTTTCCCCCTTGGGGACGATACAGGATTAATGAATATATATTAAAGAGCACCACACTTGAGGCTGGGAATACCAGACAATGGTAAGGCTGCATGCTGCCCTTTATACTCATTCACTCCTGCTGCCTCCTCTTCCATCCATGTGACTAAACCTTAGAGAAACCTCTACATTGCTGAAGGCAGATAAATAAATCCTCCATGCCATGCTGAACAGCTTACCAAAGGGAAAAAGACAAAGTTCTGGAATGAAGTGCGCTCTGTGTCCTGGCCATCTGTTCAGAAAAATGGAGCTCCTCAGAGCAGGGAGTAGCAGGAGATTAACGCCTCATTAAGCCAGCTGGTAAAGACTGACCAACCCCTCCACTCAACACTCCTTACCTTCTCATGCAGAGATATAGACTCATTTCACCCTTTTTACCCCACCATGTCATCAAAGAGCAATGCATGCAGGCAGGATGGGGAAGGCAAGGGAAGAGGAGCAGAAGTCTGGGTTTGATGGCACTGAGCCTTGAGCCCCAACTCCACCTCTACTCCCACATCCCAGACCCTAGATCTGTGTTGTTATTCATGGTTTGTGCCCACTTGGGTGACCAGAAGATAATTCTTTCTTCACTGTAATTTTGCTCCTGAAGATTTCAGTCTTTTGGCAGAGAGCTAAAAATTCTAATAAAATATGCAGATGGTAACTGACTTAATGATAGTTCAACTTAACTTTTTTAACTAACTGATAGTGCAAAGACGTGTATGAACACAGTAGAAAATGTACACAAATTTTGAATTTTGATCTTTCCCTGGCTAACAATATGTGGTAAGAATATGTGCTAGGCAGCAATAGTGAGCTGCTTCTCCCAGCCAGCCACACAGTCACTGATGATGCATGGCTACCATACTGCTGAACTGTGATCCTCAACAGGTTAGCTGCATTAAACAGTTTCAATTTACGATGTTTTTAACTGATGAAAGCTTACCTAGGTGTAGCTCCTATTACAAGCTGAGAAACATCTGTACATAACCAAGAAAAATAATGTCTCCATATGCGTACTTCTCAAAGCTTGCCCTTTTCTTGGCCAGCATAAATTCTCTGAGGGCAAGAAGCATGGCCATCTCTGCTCATACCTTAATCCCAGTGGCTGACACAGCAAGTGGCACAGAGGACACGCACACTGCCCTCTCATAAATATATGGAGCTGACAGTCCCCAGGCTGGTCACTGTCAGAACCAAGCCTTGTTAATACATCAACTGATGAACAGAAGTCTGAGTTTGATGGCTACCTGCCTACCCACAATCAGTTTCTGATGCACTGGGTCTGGAAGGGGCCTAAGAATCTATATTTCTAACAAGTTCCTTCAACACTGTAGTGTTGATGCTGCTCCTCCAGGGACCACATTTGAAAACTATCATGTCATACTTCTTGGCCCCAAATAGTCAAACACTAGCATTTTGCATATTCTTCAAAGTAATATGTTTATGAATTGAAAGTTCTGAATGAATGGTTAAATATAAGTGTCTCAGTTACTTTTCCCATTGCTGAGACAAAATACCCTACACCCAAAGATAAAGGGGGAACGGTTTACAATTTTGTTCACAATTTGTAGAGGTTTCAGTCCATAATCGGCTGGCTCCAAGGCAGAGTGGCACAGCAGACAGGGGTTGCAGAGGAGAAACATTTGATGACAGACAAAAGGTAGCAAAGCAACAAAGGACCTTAACAGTGTCTTTCTGCCTCTTTTATCTTATCCAGGCTACTTAGGGCAGGTAGCACTCACACCCTTAATCTTGGTGCCCTTGAGCCTAGCATTACACCATGAATCAGTTCCAATGTCACACACTCTAGATCCAGCCACCTCTGAAGAAGCCCCATCTGTAACCACATGAGGCTTGGGGGACATCTAGACACAAGCCATAACAAAAAGGTAGACATTTATTCTCTTTCTTGAGCTGACTCTTATCCAAAGCCAGAATAAGTACACATGGTAGGCTAGAGAAAAATGGGCTCTACAGCTAAGCAGTCCTGCATTTAAATTCTCACTCTGGTACTTTCCAGATGTGAAGCCCCAAGAAAATCAATTACTTTCCTGAAGACTAAATTTTCTTCCACATGAAGTGGGAATGATGGACTTGCTTTAAGGGCTGAATGAAATAATGTATGAAAACACCTTCATAGCACTGGGTATTTGGCCTATACTCAACAAGGAGTATCAATTATTATTATTATTAACTTCATTAGTGTTCTCCTTGCACTGAGCTACTCTCTAGAGATTAAAATATTTCATATTCTTCTACCTGTTTCCTCCTTGTATGAAGTAAACCAGAACTGGGAAGGCTTTTTGAGAGCTACTTCAAGAAGAATGGCTCTTCCTGCTGAGGAAGATGTTCTTGGTACTGCATGCAACACCCATGCTCATTTCCATAGCTGCACTCTGATGGAACAGAAGTGAGATTCAACTAAGTTGAACTCAAAGTTGCCACAGTGAAAGGAGCATAACACAGTGTCAGAAGTCTAAACCAACTTCAAATGCCAATATTTGGGACCTTTGGAATGAATTTCTTGTCCTTTCTCACTCCCTCTTCTGTCACTTATGAAAGGAGATTAACAGCAATTACTTTGTAGGATGATTATAGAGAATAAATAGATACTGCATACAAATGTATAAAAAATGCAAAACACTACTCAACTATTATTTACCTTTCCTGTGAGGTAGTACAAACAAATATTCCACTGTCCCTCTAAATCCACCCATCCCTGTTGAACCTGTGTGTTGAGTTAGTCTACAAAAAATGGTCATTGCAGCTGCAGAGAATCTCTCCCTCAAGACCTCAGCTATCCTTGTGTATCACAAGAAGGCCCAAATGCTTTCCTGGCCTCTGCACAGGCCTGCCTGAGATTTGGGTTGTTGAGTAAAGCTACTAGCTACACAAAAAGGAAAAGAGCATGTTGAGAAAAGGGTGGTTATAGACAGAAAGAAGTAGAAGTGGATACTGGGAAGAAAGAGGGGTGATGAGAACTGATTTTACAACCATATAGGTTTGTAGAATGGGTTTCATGCTAAACCAAAGTAAGAGGAGTGAGTAAAACAGCTTGGTGTCCAGATTGAGAAAGAAGAAGAAAAAGCACCATAACTGTCCATCAACCTGAATCAGAAGAGCTAAGTTAGGGAAAGAACACTGTAAAATGTATAAAAAGTCTTTCCCCTTCCTATCTTCCTTCTTGCTACAACTGGTTAGATTCATATCTGCTCTAAAGGATAAGGAAGTCATATATTAGACATATATTAGAACTAGCACCCCAAAATTGTTCCAGCAAAGATCTTAGATCCATTTTTTTGTATGTTAGGTGACCCTGTTACTGGAGCTGTCAAATCAATGAAGGAAAATGAAAACAGCATGGATTGAAGGGTTTCTTTTAGATATCATAAATGCTATTTTGCTGATACTGTTTAGAATATCTATTTCTCACTCAATTGATCTTGGCTTTTACAATCCTTCTGTTATAAGAACTTAGGGAAAGAGGAACATAACAATTGATTAAAGGGGTTTAACAGAGAGAAAATTTTTTTTTCCAAAGAAGAGAAATGCTGGGGATTATAGTTTAAACCTAAAATGTCCCCTAGACCCTCAAGTGTTCAGATATGGGGCCTAGTTGGAAGGGGCCAGTCACTGGGGGTGTAACCTGGAAGGGTGCATTCTTTTTTTTTTTTAATTCTTTTATTGGTACATTTTAGGTATACAAAACATTTACATTTCTTCCCCCATCTTCTCTTAACTGCCCAATGATCAGCCTCAAAGAAAGCCCAAACACTCCCACAATGCCCCCTTAGATGAAGTACACAGACACCTTCACAACCAATATGAAAAAAGGAACTGATGGAACAAGAGACAATCACTTGCAAAGCTAGAGACTTAGGCATCTGCAAAGTAGTATCTTTATCTATGGAAAGCTGAATCTAAGATTTTGAAATGTCAATAGCAAAACTATCTTCAGTCCACCCCTCACATGTAACCTAGTTCCAGTCCATAAAAGGGATGTTAAACTCAGCACAGATTACTTTCTAAAAAATGGGCCCTTTTACCTGCAAGAAAAGAACACCTGTCTATCTGTGGAGATTCTAGGATTATGTTAAGATGAATAATAGAAAGACAAACACTTAAAAAAAACAAATAAAAAAAAAAGAAAGACAAACACTTGATAAAATATTGTCTGTTACTTCCAGAATCTCTATAGTAATATTCAAGCCAGGCAGCACAGAAAAGCCTTAACACACTATGCAATTCAGCCCCAACTCCTCACAGGCACTATAATTACAGGTGCCTGCCTGCTTTCCTCCTCTCAGATCTCTGGATGAAACCCTAAGGCTGCATTTGTATCTCAGCTGTGCAGAAGCCAAAACTAAGAGTCAATAAATGCATAGAACGCTGCTTTAGACAGAAAGGTTCTTGTAGACTGTAGAGCTAACCTATTTATTGTTCAACAGCTCCTCCACAACCAAATTTTCAGGACAATAAAAAATGGTGTATTTCATTTAATCCTTAAAACAACTAGAGAAGTGGGGCATTATAATTCTGATTTCTCAAAGTTGCCCAAAGTTGAGTAAACTGTCTAAGGTTAGACACTGTAAGTGATAGAATTGGTCCTGCAAGCCCACTGATTCTGATCACATCATCCTTGCCTTTTCTAGGTTAGACTAATGGCTTCCAACAGAACTAGGTTATTAACAAGTGGTTGTGGTTCTCATAATTTGGAAAGGCCTCTCAAAAGCCAATGCATGCAATATTTAAAGAAAGATTCTCTACCGACATCATTTTTAGGCAGAGATGCAGTGCTATATCCATGTGCAGGCAAATTGGAAAATATGACACTTAAAGACAACTTAAAAAGGGTTAAAAAGAACAAATAAGAATAACTAGAATGTTTGGATGGACACAGTGTGTGAACATACAGAATTTCTAGAATTTCTACCTTATTAAAATGGAACTGAAAACATTTGTACTGAGGTTATACAGACCATTTTAGAAAATGAGAATGGTGTCCACAAGCTACATGGACATTCATCTTCTTACACACATATAAGTCACCCTCAGTTGTTTTTCCTGTATTGATATTGAGACCACTTACTTCTAAATGAGTAGGAGAACATCTCCTTCCAATGACACAGGCTCTTTTCAAATATAGAACCCAGTATAATCACCTCTAATTCCCTACTCCATAATGACAGTGTTGGTCTACCTCAAAGGCTCTAGTCACATACATCATACCATTTTACTACACTTGTAAAGCTTCAGTGTGGCTAACTTTAAAAATGTAATCTCAAATTAATAGAACAAATATATTCCCTATTTAAAATTAGAACGCTTCTTAAAGAAAAAACTGGGTAAACTCATCTAGTGAGAAACCCTAAGGAATTACCCATTTCAAAATGTTAATTGTTATGTGGAAGTGGCTTTTGAAGTTCAATTAAATTTCCTGAAAGCCTCAAACGATTCTATTTCCCTACAGAAAATAATTAAGCATGGAGGATGATAATGTGATTAGCAAGTAAGACATCTAGAATTTGCTTAGCAAATCAGAGAGCAAAGAGGAGACTGCTATTCAAGCTGCTGCTGTCCCTGCCTTGTCCCATCTCATTAGTACCGACAGGAGGCAGTAGGCAGAGAAGGGTGGGCCTTGCTCCAAAGCCTCACATGGCAAATACCTAGGAATTCAAAAGTTGTTTTTCCCTCTTCTAAAACTGATCATACTTAGCCTGTAATTGTACAGACTCTCAGACATCTACATTCTGCTCTGATGTCCCTGTCTAAAAGTCTGTTCCTATCCCCACAGATCATAAAGGACTGGAACAGTGTAAGATCTGGAAATATCTTATTTAAATTAACTTAGAACCAATTACATAAATCAAGTATTTTGTGACGCAAAATACTTTATTATTTGAATTATTACGCTAACACTTATTATGTACTTATGTGCTAGATAATTCAATAAGTATTTTATTCATATTATCTTTTAATTCCACAATACCTATACAAAGTTGATAAAATTATCATTTTCATTTCACACATAAGGAAACTAAAGTTTAAGATGACTCAAAAGCATATTTGAACCATATAGCTCAAAGGTAGCAAGAGTAAAGTTCAAATTCAGGTATGTTTGACTCTAAAACTCAAGCTTAAGACTTGATACTAGAGGGACTGGAGAATAAATGATAAGCATCTATAAAATGGAAAATCAGACACTGTTAAAAAGTGTTACAGAAAAATAGTTAATGCCACAAAAGATTTTACAATAAAGCATTAAATTATAATAAAGTATTAAATAAAAAATTAACAAAATATGTACAGTAAGAATCAGGAACAGTTATTAAAATATTACATATTGTAAGATACTGGAGTATACCAGTTAATCTTAATTACCAACTTGAGTGGCTTAGGAGACTCCCAGAGATGTAACTGGATAATATGGATAATGTATCATCAAGGGGATTAGTTCACTGATGTTTATAGCTGAATGTGCTGTTAGGGGTTCAGTTGGAAGAGATGCCTTTGGAGGATGCTGCTCTTGCTCTGCTTTCTGGGCCACCGTGAAGTGAGCAGCTTTGCTCTCCCATGATATTTCTGCCTTGGAGATAGCCAATCATGTAATGAAACTTCTGAGAAGATGAGCCAAACTAAACCTTTCCGTTAAATTGTGGATGTCCAGTATTTTGTCTCGGCGATGGGGAAGCTGACTAATACACTGACTGTTTATAATTTTCTATATGCTTTCCATTTTGTACAATAAATACGTATTATTTTCATAATAAAACAAAGTTTTTTGTTTTGTTTTTTAAAGTAATGAAAAGAAACAAAATAATAAAAGTTATTATGGTTGAATGATATAATTATTAGAAGTTTTATTTTCATTTTCACTCTTCTTCATATTTCACAAATGGGCTACAAAGCCTTATTTTGTAAGCCAAAACACACATACACACACACACACACACACACACACAATGTTTAAAAGAGTTAAGAAGCTCCTTTCTGAATTGTTTAATTAGATGACTATGGCAGAGACAACCAGAGGTCCTTTATTACACATTCTTCATGTTTTCTATGAGAATAGGCCCTGACATTATCAACTGGACACATTTCCCATAACAGGGGACTCACTTCCCAGCCACCTGTGTGCTGAATGAAAACTGTTGGTCCCACTGCCTGCAAGGTAGATGAGATCGCTGGAATTCATTTTAGATCTTGAAAGGACACAACCTAAGGAATAGACAGCAAGAAGCATCATGAACACTAGGAGGCTGCTGATCTACCTCAACTCTCCAAATATAGAAAGAGAATTCATCATTTACCTTGTTTTTGTTTGGCAGGATCTGTGACATGTCATTGAATCTACATCCTAATATTGTATCTAAACATGCAAAAAAATTGGACTAATTTTCTGTAGGAAAGTATTTTACATGGTACACATAAAAATGTATGCATGTGATGTAGATGAACTACATTAATGGTATTACAGCAGTGGGATGAGAGGCCCAGCTGAGAACTTCTGGGGCCAGCAGCAGTAGAGAGAAAGAACACAGACAGCTCAGTCATTATGTGGTGTAAAAAACTGGATTTCTGAGTGAATCCTCAGTGGATTACAAGTCTTTAGTAGAGCTCAGCCTACTATCTGGAACACAGTAAATGTGTTAGTTACTTTTCTCTCGTTGCTGAGACAAAATACCTGACACTTAAAGTTAAAGGGATAAAGGTTTATTTGGCTTACAGTTTGTAGAGGTTTCAGTCCATAATCATCTGGCCCCAAGGCAGAGTGGCACATAGCAGAAGGGTGTCTTCGAGGATGAGAAACAGTTCATGGTGCCCACATTGTATCAAAAGCAACAAGGGAACCATCAAAGTATCTTTCTGCATCTTTTATCTTATCCAGACTACCAGGATTAGGGCTGTGCCAAACCAATCAGTGTACTAGTAATCACACACCCTTAATCCCAGCATCACAGACTCTGGATTGAGCCACTTCTGAAAAAGCCACCTATGACCACATGAGGCTTTGGGGGGACATCTAGACCCAAACCATAACAGTAAGCAATTAAATATTTGTTAAGTGAATGATTTAAAGAATAAACAAATAAAGAATAATAAATCAGAATATTGGTTGCTTGTACAAACTTAGATATGAACATGTAACAGATGTGTGTATGTAACAGCATTAACTCTGAATATTTTTACAATAATCATCTCCAAGTATAAATATATATTGATAAATTATACTCATCTAAATATAAATGTCTTAAAGTAAAAGTAAGATGATTATTCAATTCTAATAAGGAACTGAAGTTAAATATTGGAACAGAACCTCAATAATGGAATTGAAACACATACATTTTGATGCCTGTCAGAAGAAAACAATTAAGGTATCATTGGGCAGGATATCACTGGATTTTCTGATATATTTCTAAAAGTAATCAACCATATTTTAGCAAATGTTTTTATATTCAATGGAAGCTTTAATTATATTCTGCTTTGAAGTTACTATATTATTCCAGTAATCCAGGAACAGGGCAAGACACCAATAGTGAATAAATATTTGGTGAATTTAATGGGAATTTAAGATGAAAATGAATTCAAAATTGACAACTGATAAGAAGCTTTCAGTATCTGACTTCATAACGATAACGTAAAGTATTGCCT
The DNA here is from genome assembly GCF_053883595.1 of Heterocephalus glaber. Classification (NCBI taxonomy): domain Eukaryota; kingdom Metazoa; phylum Chordata; class Mammalia; order Rodentia; family Bathyergidae; genus Heterocephalus; species Heterocephalus glaber. Next base: position 5,582,127 of record NW_028258327.1, read on the forward strand.
TATTTTATAATGAATAAATTTAGCTTTATCTGTCTTTCTTAAAAAATGACAAGAAACTACTTACACTATATAGTTTTTTACTGATTGATATATAGTCACATTTTCCTATTAATTTGTGACTTTCTACTTAGTGTAAAACAATAAACAAATTTGACAATTGAAAGTCTCTCTACAGTTTACTTCAAAATATAACACTTTGAAATCTGAGGTTAAGATTCTATTGTGGTTTATATTTTTAAAAAAATGATATTTTCTGGCTACTTGCTAGGAAGTAAAAGATGTAGGAAGTTAAAAGAACTATGGGAAACTCAATAGAGAATATTTTCTCATATGCTACATGTATTTATAAATATATCCCACATCAATAGAAAGGTCAAATCTATAGTTTAGAGACATATAATTGGATGAATATACATGAATGAAACTCTTTGTAAAATCCACAACATATAGAAGAATTTTGCATAGTTCATCTTGCAGAGAAATATATATGCCACTTGATATATTTTCTTGAAATTACATATTTACATGCTATCAATTGCTAATTCCTTATGAGCTATTCATTATTAGAACTGAAAGTAGTTAGATACATATTGCTAACCATAGATGTCCCCAAATAAGAAAATTTCTGAAGAATAATAAAAACTTGATGAGTTTCATCAACATTTACCTTAAAATTTATACTACCATGTAGTTATGATTATTTTATGACATTGAAAATCTCTAATCTATAATCATGCTACTTTTATTTGTAATGTCAATAAGACATCTCCTATACATAATGAGATGTAAAATCTCCCAGATGGCAAGTTAAACTGTAAGAATATAATAAATTGTAAGAATATTATATAACTCCCCTAATAGTCAATATGTAAAACACTGATCAATAATTTGGATGAATAAATATGTTATTTTTTAATATTAAAGCAGTATATTCAAGATATGATATATATGTACTAATTCCACACAGTGTATGCATTTATATAAACATCACCTAACAAAAATACCAATACAGAATAGAAAATTATAGACAATATACACCCCAAACAAATATATGAGCATTTGGCTTTAATTCCAAATGCAGTGTACAAATTTCATCTTTTGGAACCATGACAAAACAATGCCCCAGCAAACATAATCAAACTATTGAAGATGGGGGTGGGAGTGACCAAGATATTGTCCAAGAGGTGTCTAAAGAATACTACCTAAGGTGGGCACTACTTTTACCCTTGGCTTTGGGCCATTCACATGTATTCTTGCCAACTGTAGTCTTCCTAATTGCAGCAAATATCTACTAAAATTTCTTTCTGATCAAGTTTAGGGAAACAAATTTTACAATGAGTGATTAGGGATTCCTTTAGTGGGAGGCTGAAAGGGAAAAGTCCCACATCATACATCATCTTAGACATTATTTGTATAACAACACCTGTTTAAGATCCCTCTGGGCTATGGGTTTGGTTATGTGAATATGAATATTCCATATCCTTAGGGTGACAGAATCTGTTAACCCTTCAGTGATGTACTGCTAGCCTAACACTGTGTGTTCTTTGAGGAATAATAAACCATCCAACCCCCAACCATTATCTATAAAACTTACTCATGGTTTTGCATAAGCTAGTCATGACCATCAATTGTCAGCTGAAAAAGATGATATACTTGCCTAGTATAGAGGACATGTAAATTGAAACATTAAAAACTCCTTAGGATTATCTAATTCAGTCATTTTAATTCATTCTCAAACTGTCTGGAAGTTTTGTTTTATTTTGTTTAGCTAGAGTTGCATAAGAGTTTCCAATAAATAAATGAATAAAAGAACTGTGTTCTAGCCTAAAACTATGAAGTTTTTATAAAATATTTAGCAATAAATTTAACCACATAAAAAGAGCCCTACACCAAAGATCACAAAACACTGATGAAAGAAATTGAAGAGAACACGAACAAATAGAAAGATATCTCATTTTCATGGAAAAGTGAAACATTTTAAACAAGAAAATCTCCATCTGAGGGGACCAGAAGTTTAAATTATTTAAAACCTTCTAGAGTAAAACAAAATTTGAGAACCACTGACCTAATCAACTTCTCTAGTCAGCACCTGAATTTATGCGACAGTATAGCTATCTAAAGTTGAACTTTGGGAGGAGGAATAACTTCATCTAGATTTAAAACATTGATTTATAGAACAGTAAGAGGAAGAGAAATGGATTTAAAAGAACAAGCTGAGGATACATGATTTACACATCAACTCTAATCTCCAGGAAGGTTCTTTAGGCCTCAACCAGGATCCTCAGAGAAGGATGACTGAGTAAGATACTACTCTGGCCTCCACCCACTCAACACTCTACATACTCTAATTTCAGTTCTGCCATGAATCCAGCTGTTTCCATGAAAAGAAACAGTAACAACAAAAATCCTAGACATAAGCTCAGAATAGGACAATGGCTTTCAACCAGCATTTAGACCATTTCCTCTAAAGTAAAACTCTTAATACTGGCTCCTCTCTGTCCCACATCTCTGCAAATTGCCTTATTATTTAAAACCTAAATATCTTCAAGAGGTAGGAAATTTTCTAATACACTTCATATTCTAAATACTTTAATTAAAAAAGTGATTTTCAAATATAAAACTGTATTATAAGTAGAACACGTTTTTCCCAAATGGTCCCTTGGATTCTCTGATGTGATGCCATTTGTTGTGGGAAAGTAAGAGTCCTCTAGCTTGGATCTTTAAAAGAAGAAAAACCAAAAGCAGTTCAGAGGAGTCAGGGATGAATGGTACAGTCAGTGGTCTAAAATCGTCTATTTTGTGTTAAAGAGTAAACTTTTTGGAGGAAGTAGCTAATATAACATGGAAAGGTTCCACTTATCTACCTCAAACAACTGTAGCATCTCTGATTATTTCTGAAATTTTCTTAAAGCAACACAAATGGCCCAAGTACAGTTACTTTCATGTAATTATATCTTTAGTCACAAACAAAAATTCATTATATACAGATAGATATATGTGAAATCGGGTACAGATTTTCAGAAAATGTTTTTACATAAACTATGCACTTGTGAAAAAGTGAAAAATCTTAAACCACAAGTCTTATCCTCATCACTTTGCTCATTATTTTTGCTTTTAGTTTTGGTTTGTTTCCTAATTATTTTCTGGACAGTTGAGAATACCAAATTCTTGATATTTAAAAAAGAAAAACACACCAATAAACCACTCTTCTAGAAAACTACGCAATCAAAAAAAAGTCTGTTCTATTAGTCAAGAAATCCTTTTCAACTTATTATAGCTTCAGGTGCATTCTAAAGAAGACGACTCAAGAATAATTTAGAAAAGCAGATTATCTCAACTGTTTATGCACAGTTTAAGAAACTGAACAAAAATTCATGAGTGATAATTAATATTATTATATTCAACACAGAGTAAACAACTACAATTTTAACTCCAAAAGAACTTTTTCTGCAAACAAACTTGGAGCTCTATACGTTTTTCTATTAATTCCAACATTATCCTTAAGACATTAAACAGGTGACAAATAATACTCATTCTTCAGAAAAGGAAGTCAAGGCCCAGTGAGATTAATTTTTCCTCATTTATGACCACTATGTGACAAAGTTAAGAGTAACATCTATGATTCAACTACATTTAGTGTCTAGGATACTGAGCTCATGCAAAATAAAAAAATACTACTAATAATGAGCCCATTCTACTAAAATTGTTCTTGGTTTAATTTTAAATTCTAATCAAGAGTTTTATGATATAGCATAAAATTACACATAAAGTTATATATATAATTATTAACTATATATCCAAATATATGGATAATGTTTCAGGTTATACAGCCCTTTTAGAACTAGGGAGCAGACAATGATTATTCACTGGAGACAGTTTACTATATCCCTCTGTATACCCTGTAAAACTGAAAGCAGATAGTACTTTTAAATTGTTCTCCAATGTATTTTTCTTGAAGTTAACTGACATTTTCCTTGTGTAATCATTTGGTCTGATTCTGTGCTAACACATTCCTTTCTTTCCTTTCAGAATTTTGTTTATGAAGTATCTGTGTGGTGGATGTGTCGACTTGACTGGACCATGGGGTTCCCAGACATTTGGTCAAACATTTTGAGTGTGTGTGAAGGTGCCTCTGGGTGAAATTAGCGTTTGAATCATAGACTGAAGAAAGCAGATTTCCCTCCCTAATGTAGTTCTGTTTCTGTGGAGACTGTGACTAATACACTCTAATTCCATACCAAGACCTTTTTTTTTTCTTTTTCCTTTTTTATGTTTTAATGGCAATCAAACCCAGGGCCTGCCACAAGCTAGGCAAGCACTGAACCAGTGAACCATGCCCAGCCCTTAAGAACTTCTTACAGGTTGTAATGATCAAGAAATAAAAATGGTCATTTGTTTTCATTTCAGGAATATATAGAGAGAAGATCACCCTTGTTCTTCATAAAGTGCTAGCAACAGACTACAAATTTGACTGCTTATTGCAAGTCAAGCCTATCCTTTCACTTTCAGTGAATTCCCAGGAGCTACGTACTGCAACTTAGATATTAAGGCTCTATAAAATTGAGGTCTTATTTATCTCCCTACAGAACTGATCCATTAACTGTCCTGAATCCCTCTTTCTTAATTAATGCCTGAATTCATTTTCTTGTGCTGAGTCTTCCACCAATGGTGTTTTCTCCTCTTCTTTCCTATCACAAAGTTTACTCAGGCCCCAGAGTCCCATTCTCTCTTATAAAGACATAAGAGACAATTCCTATGATAATCCTCAAAGAAGTCCTATATAGCAATGGGAGTATAGCTCAGTGATTGGGCACTTGTCTGCATGCACAAAACCCTAAATTTAATGCTCAGTACTGAATTTTTTAAAAACTACCATATATACTTTCTATATCATACAATTAATAATTATCTCTCATCTCTTTAATTGGAGCATAAATTCTTTGAGGTCAAAAATTGAGTCTTAGAATTTTATTGTTTTTAATGCCTGACACATAGTATGTACTCAAGTACTATTTGTTGAATGAATGGATATGGCAGAAGCTTTGGACATTGGGACAAGAAGGACCCAAACAGTTATAGGAGAGGTATGTGGAGAAAGCTACAGAAGAACAAGAGTAAAGTGGGATAACCTATGAGATAATACTCCGTGACAGTAAAGTTGAGGAAACAGACAAGTGTTTGAGGAAAGGTGGGAATAACAACATCTATGGCTCTTACTAAAACTGGTATGAAGCACAGGAAGTTAAAGGCTACCTTGAAAAACAGTGTAATTCAATAAAGCATAGGGAGCTAGGGGCTACCCTGAAAAGTAATGCAATTCAATGAAAAACATCACTAGATTGTCAGTCAAGGTACTTATGTTTTGGTCTCAAATCTGACACTAAACAGTTGTGACTAAGAAAAAGACACTTAACTGCCCTTGGAAATTCATCTCTCAATCTAGGATTTGACTTGATGATCTCTACAATATTCTTTGGTTCAGATAATCTAGAATTTTATAGTTTTTATTCATCTTGAGAATTCCCATTTCATTTCTTCTGGGGAAGAAGGGACTTGAATGCACTAAAAGCTATGCTACACTAAATGCAAAAGCTTCCATGAGTAAAAAGAAAGGCTGAAGTAAAAAGATAACATTACATGCACCAAATTATCTATGAATACAGTGAAACTTCAGATGCAGAAGATTTCTTTAAAATCTGTTTTACTTAGTTGATTGTTTTAGCCATGCAATATTCCCTGTGTGATGGGTCAAGAAATTAGAACGAACCTAAGATAAAAAACAGAAAAGAAAGCTAGGGGCAAACACCTTCCAAATACTTGTTTATTTTAATGATGGGAAATTAGCTGATTGGTTCAAAAGGTGAAAAGCACTAAAGATCCAATCAACTGGGAGGAAATATGACAATGTAAAAATATCATTGGTGTTTCTAAAAAAAATAATGACATAAATCAAAGATTTTGACTAATACAAGAAAAATGATCAATTCACATAGCCATTGAGATGGCTAAGGGTAAACCTAGAAAAGACTGTTATTTAGCTTCTCCCTCTCTCTTTGCCTCCCATTCACATCAGTGCTAATCACTGGGCCCTCCCTTAGGTACCCAGGATTCTCCTTTGTATCTGAGCATCTCTGTCACAGAATCAATTGATTTAATAAACTCATTCTAACTCTACAATCTTGGGACTATGTGCTCTCTCATCCAGAATATACTTGCCTGAAAGTAAGGCCATTGGAGACAGCAAATATTTAATCCCCCTCAAAATCTGAAAGATCCAACCTCGCTGGGTCCTTGATCTTCACACATGGTCATGCTGTCAAGTGACCTGGCTCTACATAATCCAAAAGAGAGTCTTCAGTTTTTAATTAAGAAAATAAGGTTATAAATTAATCTTCAGGCAGAAACCTAACCACCAAGTGATATATTTGAATATGGTTGTTTTGGAACAGGAGTCTCAAAGCTCAAATGCAAAACTAAAATGAAAAATAAAAAATTCCCACAGAAAGGTCTTGAGAGTCTTTAACCTCCCACTCATATTATCCTGTATTACTTTTATCAGATTAACTAATTGTCATTTTCAAAATACAAAAGCATAAAATATTTGGTTCTAAGGGTGTGAAGAAAGAGAAAGTATGGTTTGCCCATTTATGGATCAAGGACAATTGAGAAAACCTGTGAGCCTTAGTGAACCTGATGTAAAGTGAAAACAGGAGACCTTCAGGCCACATCCTACTTGCTAAATGCAAGCTAGTTTGTGTACAATTAAAATTTAGGAGAATTTCACATGAAAATTTGAGTTTCAAGTTTGTCTGCAAATTTCATAGGAAGTCACAACTCCAAATAAGCAATTCCCAGTGACAAGACATAGGATGAATCATCTCACAAGCAACTGAGGCTTGACATTTACCTCCAAACTGAACATACCTGAGTGTTTGCAACTTAAATCAAGGAATTGCTCTTTTTTTTCAGGGGGTAAAGGAACTTGAATACACTATTATAACATGATTGCAAAAGTTTCTGCAAGAAATAAAAAGTCAGGGTTACAAAGAGAACATAAAATAGATTGATACTTACAATTGCATTGAAAATGCAGAAAGAGAACATTCCTTTCCTCTGCAGTTTCTCTACTAAAACAATTTTTTATAAGAAATATTCTAATATCAAAACCTCAGAAGAAAAGTCAGATTTCATGGGTTTTTTCACTTCCGGAAAAAAAAAGGATCCATTATCAACACTTTCCCTACACACTGTATATATTCAAAGAATTTAAAATATCTTTTGCTTTTGAAATGAGACCTACAGTTCCACTTATTAAGTCAGCTTTTAAAATTATTTCCTTATTGAAACTTGGTCCTAAACCCAGGTTCACAGTACACGATGAAGGTCTGAAGAAGGCTTATTTAACCTACATTAAATCTTGATAATGCATTAATGAGTCTTTTAAGGAGATAATTTTAATTCCCCCATCTTCAACCATAAAGACTATATAGTACTAATCTGCCTTGCCCTTTCAATTAAACTTGTTAAGGGCGTTCTATTTAGTCAGCACCCTGAATGGTCCATTAAAATTCTTGTTCGGTAAGAGTTGTGTTCAGTGCTCTGTTGTTTTAAATTCCATTAAATCCAAATGGTCTTTATCGCCCCATGACCACTGTGACTTCAATCAGCCAATTTAATTACCTTACAAAATTGTCAGCAAAAGCAGCAAAGAAAAACAGGAAGCCCTATGACGTTATCAGATTGAAATCTTCCTCTTTGATGTTTAATCTAAAGGCTAGTCAATAATGATGAGGTGTACCTACTTCTTTCCCTTTCAGGGGTTTTTGACCTTCCCTTTCAAGCAGAGTTAGGGTTTACGATTCACTTGGAGCACTTCTAATACTTTGATAAGTGGACTACAAATTGAAAGGTTTTAGAAGATAAAGCCTCACCACCCAAGTGAAAAGCAATGAGGACTTACATTTCAACATATCATACCATGTTATTGAGGAGATCTTTTCCATACCCTAATACCAAGCATGAAGTAGATTAAGGATTTAACTATATTACACTTGAAAGAATGTGAGCTACTGTTGACTTCGATGGGTAAAAACAGGCTAGGGCAATTTCCAGGAAGGAAATGTTATTGAGGCTACAATAAGGCAGTAAAATCCTTAAAAAGCAAAAGGAAAAAAGGGAGTAATTTCTCTCATATGAATGTTAATTCCTACCACAAAAGACCACGCCATTTTATGAGAAAGTATAACTAAATGACATAAAATATTGTCATCATATCATAGACAACACTTTCTAGTAAGTAGACTTTAAAAAGGCTCTGATAATCAATGTTGTATCCTCCTTTGATCTATGGTATTTTCCTCCTTTGTGTGAAAGCAATTCACATTAACTTTCCTGTGCTGAGTGAATGTTGAAACAGTGTCATTTGAGAATTCAGGGAATGAACACACCATAACGATCACTTGCATTAAATAAAAAAGCAAAATTTGTGGGAAGAAATGTCCACTGACTTATATCCCCTTACACATAGCCAGAAAATATGTTGAGTTTCATGTGCCTGGGTGGAAAAGTGCAAGGACAGAAAGATCATTTTTCAAAGTCATTTTCTGAAATGATTGTGCCTCCGTTGATGTTGATGGATCACATGAAGTTATTCTTTGAAGCTTTAAGAATAAGCAAGAACTTATGAGAAAAACTGATTTTTTAAAAAGGGTGTCTGTTGTGTTGGTGATTCTTGAAAAGATTTTTCACTCGCTTTCCTCTCAGCCGAGCAGGTGTTCTTCTGGTTTTATCTATGGCTGATAGTAGCCTTTATCATTCTCCCATCCCCGCCTCCCAAGAGTAGGTTTTCATGCTTCCAGATATAAGGCCACTCCTCCCGCCCGCCCACCTCACCTCCCAAAGGAAGAAAAATCTCTTTGAAAGACCTTCTCTAAGAGTGCCAGCTTCCAAGCTCAGTCAATTCACTCCTTTTTCCATGGTGCAGTACATCTGTTACCAATGATTCTATCTGAACCACATGGGATGCTTAGGGTAATAGAGAGTTTCCATTAAGAACCCTCTCCCTTCCTCTCACCGTGGGTTTTATTTTGTGGGCCACTCCTGAGCCAGCTGGCTGCCTTCACCTTCCAGGTGTGCTCTGGGAGACGAGAGCACGCTGTGCAAGGACGGACCAGCAGTGTGGAGTACCAAAGACACCGAGTGCTTCTAGGAGGGAAGACCTCAAGGCTTTTAAGAAAGCCGCTCTCCCGGTTTGCTTAAGAGAAGAGTTAGGGCTAAACATCAGAAGGTAAGAAGTGGCCTATTCTCAGCTCAGGTCCTAGGAAAGGAAAACACTATCTTGCAGAAGCTGTCTAGGAGTTTGAAAGAAAGTTTTGAGTGGATGTCTTTGCTCCAAGCATCCTAAATTCCAAATCAGGTAAAGACTGAATAATCACCGAACCTAGAAAATCTGAAACAGTAGTAGCTTAGAGACTGTCTCCTAAAAGAAGATGCTTAAACCTGCCAAAGCCCCAGACTGAGAGCTGGAAGCCTGGCGGACATCTAAGTTTACTGGAGCTTCTTGTACTGGGGGGCTGGACAGATTTAGAAGCAGCAAGAGAAAGACGCGCTAAAGAAACAAAACGAGCAACATTCCAGTCCTGTGGCCTCAGCTCTTCTGGAAGGGCGGAATTCAGGGCCACGCCCCCGCGGACGGAAGGATCTGGCCTTCGCCCTGTCCAGCAGCTACTAGGACAGCGACGCGGCTGCAGAGAAAGAGGTGCCTCGTTGCCACTGTGGAGGGACCACCGCTCTGCCAGCGCCTCGGCCTCCCCGAGGCCTGCCCGGGGCGTCACGAGCTCTGCAGCAGAAACGTTGGCCCGGAAACCTCTAACTGGACCTGGGGCAGGACTTTCTAAAATGCACCTTGTGTCATCAAAAGTATGTTCCAAAAATATGTCCGCTGGGTGGGCGCCCCCATGATGGCAAGTTGTGCCAACTAGGGATGGAAGGAGGGGACATGCCTGCGACCCAAGGCGAGGCGCCCACACCCGCGCCTACCAGAAGTGACCCTTAGCGCTGTCCCCACTGCGAGCCGGGTCAGCGGCCGGGAAATGTGTGCCGAGTGGCTGAAAGAGCTGCCCCGAGTGCGGCCCGCCGGAGTCAGGCTTGGGGCGGGGCGGGGGCACTGGGTGCAGCAGCAAAGTTTTCCTGGGCACTGGAGAGGAGCCGCCGTGGCGAAGTCTGCGACCTCCTTCGCGAGGGCGCCTTTACGTGTGTGTGTGTGTGTGTGTGTGTGAGAGAGGAGGAGGGGGGAGGAGGAGGAGGAGGAGGAGGAGGAGGAGGAGGAGGAGGAGGAGGAGGAGGAGGAGGAGGAGGAGGAGGAAGGGAACATGGACTGAGAAAGGGTTAGTGGTGGCGCAGGCTGAAGATGGGCAGGGAAGGAAGGGAAGGCATCTGGCAAAGGTCTACACCCAGAGCGGGGACTATTCCACGCCTGGCGCGCGGCGGTCAGTTGGAGGAAGCAGAGTGGAGTCCGTTCTAAGAGGAGCGGGGGAGGATGGCACAAAGCTCTCGAGGAGGATTCCACCATCCGCAGGGGGAGGGGTCGGTGCCGGGGCTCGCGGTTGCCATGGCGCCGCGGCTGAAGCTCCCAGCTCTTGGCCCCGCTGAAGGTGGAGGATGGAGGGGCGGGCGTTCTGTGCTGCCTTCCCTGGAGAGGCAGCCAGACACTGTTCAGGGGCAGCTGCTCCACTAGGAATTCCAACTCCTTCCCTACCAAGTCACAGGGCCAGGGATGAAACGCTGGTTCGACTTTAGAGCCAAAGTTGAAAACAGTCTTTCTCAAGAGTGGTATATATGCGCTTAACCAAACATCCAGTCCACCCAGAATATGCTCACCCCAGAAGAAAGCGAAAAGCCTACTATTGCATCAAAATGGTCCCAAGAGGAAAATGTTGCAATGATTCCAAAGTACACAGTTCTTCCCCAGAACTCAGGTCAGATATAAGAGGAAATGGATCTCCACGTGGAAGTTGTTTGAAGTTAATGTAAAAATAACAGGTTATCTAGAAAGTAGGTTGTTGGTTTAAGGACCGAGGGACTAATGTGGAGGTCTTTGCATGGAATCATGTTTAAGGACGTTCTTAGTAAGAATTGGTCTAGGAAAATGTATTTTTGTGTGTGTCAGCTCTTTTGGAAAACTGCTACACACGGTGCTACAGTCGCCAAGATTTTTAATATGAAGATATGAAATGATCAGCGAATGTAACAATCTAATGATTCAGCAAATATTGTTCTTCAAGACCAGAGCAGCAATAATTAAATCTTCAGAGTATTGGTGGCAGTTTTCCTGCTCCAAGTCGTCTTTTTTTTCCACCCAGTCCACAAATGTACTAATGCACACTCATTCGAAAACACATATTAGAAACCATCTCGGGATTCCATTCAATACTGAAAAGAGTGGACAAAACCACCATACTGTAACACTTAGCGTGCTTGAAGCAAAACTGTTGAAAACACACGTGCATGCACACACGCACGTGTGCACACACACAGTTTCCAGTAATATAGAGGGACCTGTTTACTCCTGTCCAAAAAAGTGAGCATTCCTGTGGATTCTTGTTGCTATGAGCAACATGTTTAAGTACCATATAAAGGCATGAAGGAAGCAGGAAAACTACTACAGTAGGACTCCAGCTATAATCCATTGTCTCTGGTTGTGTGTGTGTGTGTGTGTGTGTGTGTGTGTGTGGCGTAGGGGTGGAGTTCTCTTTTGAAATATATGTAAAAGAATCACTACCTTATTTCCAAAAAGCCTGAGAAAGTGAATTTTAGCATTACAGAAAAAACACACATGAGGAAATAGAAGATGCTATAGGTGTCATAGAAGATGAGCAAATTACTCTTTGCTTTAAATTGGACTGAATAACTTAATGCATCTGCTTTTATCTCTAAGACATATTCTCAGGGTTATTTGGCTTTCTGCACTCTTTCCTCTAAATGCACTGGAACTGAGAAAAGACTGGCCTACTGTAGGAGTATTTACCCAGTTGTCCTCTCTTGTTGCTACCTAACTTTTCAAGACTAGTTCTGCTGCTCCTAAAACTCTATGGGCCCCAGGGAGTGGGCTAAACATGTCCTTTGCTACATCTTCTCAGGGCATGTCTCCTGACCAGGGATTCCACTGGAGCCCCATGTTTAGATTTTCCTTCAAGCTTCAATGCAACCTTGATTCTTAATAAAGCAGTAAATGCTCCTGAAATGCAACTATCTCCGTTCTTTTACCATGCCAGACTGAAATAAAGATGCAGACTTAGACCCCCCATATACAGTCCCCCACCACCACAGTTACTACTTAGCCCAGGACTTTCAAAGAAAAAGCTATGAAAGAGGAATTCAGCAGGTTAAAAACAAACAAACAAACAAACAAGAAGCCTGCCTGATTATGACACCATTTCGCTCCCACTGGGCATCCTCCTCCCCCTTATTAAGTAAATTCTTGAATTTTACAACAACTTTTTTAAAAACTCTGTATCCCTGTAAGGGTACCAGAAAACGAAGAAGCTATTGCGTTAACTGAAAAGATTCTGATAAAAGAAATCAATAGGGCTAAAGCCTTTCGTTTGCACTTGAGGACTTGCCTCGGTCGGGCGGAAGCGGACAGGCGCAACTCGCCAGAGTTTATCCGATATTAACTCATCAGCTGCGCTAGCTGAGAGGCTTGCAGCCCAGCTCTCACTTTCGCTCGGTGGCCGGCTCAAGCTTGCCAAGCCCGGAAGGCTGCGGAGTCCCAGGGTCACCACAGTCTGGGCGACTGGCTACTGTGGAGAGGTATAGGAGGGGCCAGGGGTACACACTCACTCACACTCCCTTCACCCGCCCGCGGCTACACATTTAAAAACAATAAAGAAAGATAAAGAAGAAAATAAATGCAAGCACAGGGAGTTCTTTAAAACCAGGAAGGCAGCAGAGCAGAGAGCAGCTCGGGAGGAACCGAGCCCACCGCGAGGCAGAGCGAAGCCGCCTGTTTACATCCGGCTGCGTTGGAGCCGGATACCAGGCAATGGGGAGGTTTGGGGAATCTTACCAAATCTTAACACATGTGTGGTTCCTTGCGAATATCCAATCCACAGTAAACAGAACAAGAGTCTAATAGAGCGCCTGAAGACTAGATTACTTAGAATCGGGGAAATAATCTTCATGGTGTTTCCGTGCCTACACGCGCGGCACCCACTTCCCCGATCTAGCGTTAGGCTCCCGGTTTGGGCAGGAATGAGAATGCGTCGAGTGGTGGCCGCAGACACGATCACGGCATGGTCACGGAAAGAGGAAGGAGTCTCCGCTTCCCAAACCCATTAGCAATCGCTGCATGTTCTTCACTCACTGCGCCAAGGAGCAACCTTCCACTGCAAGGGATGGTGGGACATCCATGTTAGTCGGGGAGCATCCGGGAGAAATCCAGCTCGCACACCCACAACCTCCGGCAGCTCGAGCCTGAGGAGGCAAAAGAGGAGGGAAATCAATAGGAAACCCAGCTTCGAAAACGGATGAGGTGAGAGAGAGCGACCGTCCCAGCACAAAAGGCGCTTTGCTTGCAAAGGTTTTGCCAGGCCCTATTCTACTGCACTGCTGCACGGCTTCTGACGTGAAGCCAAGATTAAGTGAGAAAAATTGAGATAGCTAGCTGCTCGTCTCTGAAGGCTCACTACCAGCGAGCTTCCCAATATCTATTACGCAACCGATCTCCTGGTCCCCTCTGAGTTGTAAAACAGAAGTCAGATTTATTTACGTGATAAAAACTGTCTTGATTCTCAAGACTCTGCTGAGAGTGACTGGTGTATACAAGCAGACTTCTTACAATCAACTGATGAATTTTAATAAATGACTGGTTAAGGCAAAGTCACTTTGCCTAGGGATTGTAAAAAAGGAAATGCTCTAAGACAGAGGAATTTACTGTAAATCTAACTTGTGGCTAGCCTGAAAGAAATTCTTACTTATGCCTTTTTATTGTATTTTGACTAGGAATAAATACAGAGTGGAAATACAGTTGGAGAGGTGACTGTAATCTTTAAAACCTTAAGAATGCCTTGATTACTACCCAGGAGTAATCAGAAATTTCTTCAAGTGGACTTTTAGGGAGAATTTTGAATTAAGTGAGGGACTCATATTTTCCTACCCATTTTAGCTCATCTATAATAATTGCACCTATACCAAACCCAGTATTTGAATTGGTGCATCAAACACCAAGGGCTTTTTATGTTCATATTTCTTTGTTTTTTGGAAAGAAAATCTTTAAAAGAATATGGGATTGTAGCTTCAGCAACATGAGTATCACACCTTTGTCTGCAAAAATATTATCATTTTGCCAGTGTTCTGGTGAGAATATTTAGAATCCACTCTCTGAGCTTTCCTAAGTAGCAATTTATTCTGGGGAAAATGCAGAAACAGATGTTTATTTTAACATTAAAATTGAAATTATTTTTATGGCTGAAATAGGTAATACACTGTCTATAGATTAAAAATAGTCAATGTTAATATTTCACATTAGTAAGTAAAACTAAAATGAATAGCAATAAATATAGAACTGTTAATATTTTTTAAACTGACTAAGCAGTACAAATGGCAAACTGTTGGACTTGTATTTTACAATTAGTCTTTTTTCATTGCCAACTAACAAAGGATTAAAACATGAAAATTTATAAGCTGTCCTTTTTAAAGACAATCTAATTTTAAAATAAGACATGATAGGAATATTATTTAGCTCTTGTTATATTTCTTCCAAATAGTGAGTAAATACTTTAATGTAGTCTTTCCATTATAGTGATTTTTAATCTATATTTTCTTAAGATATTATGAAATGCTGATTTGAAGAAAATCTACATTTACAAAGGCACTAAGTGGCATTGATTTTTTTAAAGATGGAGGCACAACTGCAATGTCAAAAATAAGTTATCATGAATGGCTAGTTCTGCAGTCTAGTAGGCAATTCAATCAAATTCGACTATTTGAGCAGTTTCAAAGGAACACCTACTGTTAAAACCAAGGGTATCTAGCGACTCCTTCAGTCCATGTTTAAAATATCTCTCATAAAACATTTACAGCCCAACATGTTCTGTCTTGTATTTGCTGTCTTATTTATTCCATTCTACTTGTTCTTTTTATTTTGATCCTACCAGAGATAATAATGACTGCCAGGGAAAAATAAATATTATTAGTCTTTCAATCTCCCAATATAATTGATATCTACTACCTGGAAATAGTATGTTCTATTGTGGCTAATCAAAAGACTACAAATTTTTCAGTGTAGCTGGCTTTTAGTGAAACCTGAGAAAACAAAAATGTACTGTAACTCTTTGTTCATGTATTCTGTTAACATAATGGTATTTGTCATAAGGATTAGAATGTATCTACATAAAACTAGCATTTTAAACTTGTAGTTTGTGTGGGGTTATTTGTTGGACATCTAGTTAGAAAAGCAAAAGATCAATCTTCCAGATTTACAAAGTTCATACAAAATAAACAGTAAAAATGTCTAGTATAAATTTTTCTTACTACTAATTGGTCCCCAAAGAACAAAATTTGCACATATGCTACATTAGGTTCATTTACATCCATTAACTAAGTTGAAAACCTTTAACACAAGAGACATCAACTTCACCTGTCTTAATGGACTTCATCAAAACTAGGGAAGACCTTCTTCAGGACCGCGGACAGCGCTCCCAGCCTGGATTTATTTGGCAGTTGTTACTGAAACTAGTACAATGAATGGCTAGTATGCCATTTGAAGTGACAGTGTACATATTTCTACCACACAGAGTCAAGTAATTTGAATTATTGCAGAATACATAGTAAGAGGACAATTTGTCAACTGTGTTGTATACATTTTTCAGTATGAATAACTGGGATTGCTTGACACACATAGGATGTGCTGTCATCCCTTTCCAGGACATACTACAGCAAAAGCCACTGTGAGATATCTCATGAGCACTAAACTACTTGATTCTCAGTACAAAAAACTGCCCATATAACTACAGAGAATTTAGGGTTCTAAAACTGCTATTGGGATCCAGTGGCTAAAGACATTTCTGAAATGTACAAATAGTTATCATGTTCAATTCTCCACCTCCAGATTTCCATCTGTTATTAGGGTAATCAGATTAATGCTTATTCTTTCTAATTAAACTTCAATCATTCCCCAGAACAGCAACAATAAAACCTACTAAATTCACCTCCCCAATACAACAAAATGATTTGGTGGTGTAGGAGATGCCTCATTGTATGGCAATTTTGAATGATTGTAAGTTTTTGTCCAATACCAGCATGATAAGCATAGTACTGTGGTTATAAGGATGAATAAGATCATTATGCAATATTGCACTAACCAAATTTAACACTTTTAAAAATTGTATCAGTTCCATAGTTTGCTCCTTTCATAAAGGGGAAAAAACACTGCAAACAGATGTCAGGTGACCATTTATACTGAGTAATACTGAAATTTATATACTTTATTCTATGATCTCCATTTGCTTCATTACCAGTTTAACCACATGAGAACCTTTATTTCTAGGAGTCAAGGCTCTGAAGGTTTCAAGGTCAAAGCAGAAATGAAAAACTGGGAACAAACACATGTGCACACACAGTGAGGAGTTGTGCTAAAAGTAAAACTTGACAAAAATACTATAGACGGCTGAGAGGAAATAAAAAGTCTATGATAAATACTAAAAGAAGAAAATACAAGTCATGTTCATTCAAAGCATATTCCAAACAACAACAACAAAAAGCTATTAACTTCATCTTTCACTGTATTTTTATATTTGCTGACAGTAATGACCTCTTATTCTTGGGCACTATTACTTGAGAAGCAATTTTAGTTTCCTATTCTCCTGGTGAAAATGAATCTTATTCTAGTTAGCTGCCACCTGCTGGGGCATGAACAAATGTGTAATAATCCTTATAGCACAACATTTAAAAAGACAATGCCTATAGCTTTTGCTGGAAACAGCAAATATATATCCCAGATCAATCTGAATTTCCAAAGTGCTTCAAAGGTTCTTCCACACCAGAACTATATTTATATTTTTTCACATGGAATTCTTACTAAAGATTACACTCATTAATGAAGTTTTGCTGCTATGTGACATTTGAGAAACCTCATCTTAGAGTAACACTCAACCTGTTCTTTAATGCAAGTGGCCTATTGTATATAACAGGTGAGCTAAAACAAACAAACTGCTCACCCATGTCATTAAAGAGGCCAGAAAATAAAATCAGGGCTGAGATCTGTTGAAACTACACTGTTGCATACTTGAAATCCAGTCTTCTAACTATGAATGCTATGGCATCCCTTGTGGTTCTGAATACAACCACTCTGCTGCACTGATGATTAATGACACTTAGAATTTTAATTAATTTTAGATGCTGAAAAGAAATGTATCTTAATTAAGAAATTGAACTAGAATAGATTTATGTGTCCTGGAACATTAAAAAAAAACCTCAGCTTGTGCAACCTTCAATAGAAGAAAACAAACAGGTAGAATTGTAGGCATCTCCAATTTCTCTATCACCTTCCTCCTGTGTGTTTTTTTGTTTGTTTAACTCATATATGTCTAAGACCACAGAAAGGAAGTTGCTAAGATGCCTTGCTTGTTACGGAAATGTGTTCTGCAAAAAGTTATAATGTAATGAACTAAGATCCAGCAACTAAACTACAGATTAAGTTTCAAATGAACCAATCTTCTCTTGTGAAATTAAAATAATCATTAATCTATAAGGTAATTCTTGATTGTGGAATATTTACAGTATGAAGACGAAGACATGATAGAAGATAATCTGTGTAATACCCAAAGGACCATAATAGTACGTTTTCTAATACATACTCCCTATTCTCTACATTGGAAAACATTATCTAAGAAGCCTCAGACCAGACGTGTTTGTTGGGAGGGGTGGGTGAGAGGGAGAGAGAGAAAGAGACTCCTCTCTTTTAGGATAAAAATATTAGAAGACGCAGCTCATTAAAAGTTCTTGACGTTTGTGTTCCACCCCAGAGACAGGACCCACTCCTTACCCTAATCGGACGCCTTCGGAGTTTTTCCAGGAGCGCTCAATACTGGCCTCAGTTGAAATACTGTCTGTGCATCTTCAGCACAGAGCTGAGGGCAGGGTTAAAGGAAGGATGGAGGGACGGAAGGGGGAGAGGGGAGCTGGAGACTTCCGTCAGACCCGCAGGCAGACTCGCGGCTTCTTGCCATCTGTCTCACTCTTCGCCTCTCCCGAGTCCCCGCAGCTGAGGCCACTTCCGGACACGTCCACTTATTAAATTATTTTGCGGGAAGAGCACGAGCTCCTGCAGCCCGAGGAGCAGCTCGCACCCTCGCCGGAGCGGCTGAGGCGAGGGTACCAGGCCGGCGCGAGCAGGTTCAGCAGGTGCCTGGGCGCCGAACCGGGCTCCGCGCCGCCCGCTCTCTCCCTCCTCTCCTGAGGAACCGCTTCGCCCCCACCCGCGCTCCTCCCGTCCTCGTGGGCACAGACACCTCGGGCCGAGCACAGCCCCCGCCGGGCAGTCCTTACCTGGGGCCGGGAGCGCTGGGCAGGAGGGGGTGGGGGTCCTCCGGGAGGAGCCGGGGCGGGACTGCGCGGCGCCCAGACCCAGCGTGTCTGCGGGCGCGGAGCGAGCGCGAGTGACGGCGGCGGCGGGGACGGTGACCGCGAGCGCGGCGGCGGCGGCGGCGGCGGGAGCGGAGACGGACACGCCTCCCGCCTGGGCTTCCTCGACTCCCGCTTTAAAGGAGCCGCGCTCCTTTCTCGCGGCGGGTGCACGCCCCTGGCCTAGGGGCTGCCCAGGTGCAGTGCCCGCCCCTGCGCTGCGAGAACTAGAGCGAGAGCCTTTTGGGCGCTGCCAGATCAGGGTGTCCTGGGCCCTGCGCCCTAGACTTCACCCTCTGCTCGAACACCCGCCTCCTGGGAAGGCGAGGGTGGGTGGGGGACTGGGACCGAGACGCTTGGTCAGACAGCGAGGGATGCAAAAAGCCCGAGGAATTTGCCTCCACGGAGTGGTGACTACGCGCAGCCCCAGTAGCCCCGCCACGTTCGGGTCTGGGTGGTGGCTTTTATACCTCTCCGAAACCATAGCAACGAAACTTCTCTGCTGCCAGGATTTGGAGAGCAGCTGGTAGTCTCCAAAGTGGCCCTCTTCAACTACTGCATTTTCCTTTGACGTTTGCGGGAAATATCTTGATCTTTGCTTCCATCCACCACCACTACCACCACCACCACCCCGCTTCCCCCGATCACAACACCAGAAACGTGCCCTGTTTCTAGTGCTCCCACGGGCACCGGAGTCAAAGCACCTCTCTCCCTGCCTCCCTTACTCAGGAGCACAAATCCATGGAAATAAGCTCTTCCCGGGTGCCAGAAGATTGGCGGGCCATCTTTGCACATATGTGGGGTCTCAATACCAGACCCCCCTCTCTCCCCTCTAGGGCATGGCTGCACAGCCCAAGCACATTGCAGGGGGAAAGAAGTTGAGGTTGAGATCCGGTAGGCTCCAAACCCGAGGACGCAGACTCAAAGGATGGGAAAGGAGCCTCCGGAGCGATTTGAGTCGGTGGCCCGCAGTTCATCCGAGTTCTCCGAGGGACTTTTTAAAGCCCAGATGTGAGGAGGGGGTGCTGGGGTGCCAGGGTCCTCTGGCAACTAGGCTCCCAGGGAGGGACCCCAGAAGAGGGCACAGCAGCTTCCCTCCAGCTTCTCCGTGGAAGCGATTAGCTTCTGCAAACAATCCGGGATTCCCGCTCCTCTGGGTCAGAAAAGTCAACATCTATTCAATGTTGCCGCTATTTTCTCCTCAGTCCTCCAACATTAACTAGAGCAGAGACTTAACAGTTTCCTCCAGAGTACATTGGAGAGCTGTGATTAGCGAGGAGGCTTAAGTGAGGCTGAGGGCAGGCCCTGCTGGCTGGACTCGGGAGGCAAGTTTCAAACCTGTGGTACAGGGAGGGAGCCGGGTGGGATTCCGAGGCACTGTGGGGCCCCGTACCTTAGCACCCAGGCTGCACTTCAGTCTCCACCGCCAAAGGAAGGCCCAGAAGCAGAAAGGCTCTGAACCCCTGGGGAGCAGGGGGACGGAGAGGAGCGGGTGTCCTTCGCTACCTCCTCGCCCCTCCAGGGGCCCCCTCCCCTGTGCCTCCTCCCCTCTTAGTGTTGAGCCTTCCCGGGACTCTGGCACGGCAGTGTTCCCTTCACAGTCTGGGGTAGTGTCTGACTCAGCGCAGCTCTGAATCATACAGAAACTCAGTCCTACCGAAAGCACCGGTCTCTACGAATCACCACCGCGCAGTGCTCTAGGCGCCGGCCGCAAGCCTACTGCGCCGGCTTGGACCAGGAAGACCCAGGGCTTAGGTTAAGGAGAAATGAGTTAGAGGCGATGGAGTGTCCGTTAGTCTTTTAAAGATCCCGGGGGTGGCTGGGAGGTTCCCGTAATTAAGTCAACAGCAGCCTTGTTGTACCGAGTAAATAAATAGTCAATGACTCCTTTGTGAATCCTGGAGCGGGCAGCACAGACGCGTGACTGGCTCCAGGCGCCTGGGATCCAGCTGCTGTGACCTGCAGCCTAATGGGCCCTCCAAGCTCAGCCCAGTTGAGGCCAGGCTCAGAAAAAAATGCCCTATTCAGTCCCATTCCCCCAAGGGAGTAATGAAGACAACTTGTCTAGAGCCAAAGACCCTTTCTTTGCCACCCTGACTCTCCCTGGCCCCCTCCCCTTGGGAAAGGAGGAGGAGAGAAACATCTGACACAGTAGATTCCAGTGGAAATCCCTTGTTGGAGGCATCCACCTTGTTTTCTTGGTGATTCTGAGAGCGTAGAAGAGGGAGTGTGTCTAATTTTATTTAAGGTGTTTAGCACATGGTCTGGCATGAAGTAGGTGCTGAGGGAAAGGGAGGTAATAGGTGAAGTAGGCATACAGAAAGTGAATAGAAGAATGGTGATACCTTCTGCCTTCCACACTGCTGTCCCTAGGCCCACGCAGTATCTGAGGAGAGATTTATGAAGCAACTGCTTTGGTGCTGTATGTAATCAGAAAATCTAGTTTTGGATTTCTTTTCCAAAACAAACTGGATACACTTACAAAAGTACAACAAGCCCTAGCAAGGGCAAGGAGAAGGGGACAAGGGGAAAGAGCTGAGAGAAAAGTGGAACAAATCAAAACTATGCATGTTTTGACAAATTCATGTCTTCAACAGCAAATATTATCTGGAGAAAAGTGGAGTAACCAGAGAGCATTAGAGTGTACACATCCAACTCTGCAAAATATTCTTCCATACTCTAAAGAGATAATATTCATAATTTATTTCAGGATTTATAAGGTTAAACATTTAAAAACTTGGAACACAATTTGTTTCTGGGCAGCCATGACATTTTTCTCTGTACCCTCCTAGTCTCCCTAATACAATCTTCCATGTTTGAGAAGGTCAGTAAGTCCCCTTTTCTATAGTCTTCTGCAGGATGCACCTCCCAGACCTCTGTTTTCACGTCTCAAAGTACTCTTAGCACATTACCAGCTGTGGAATCCTAACTCCTTAGGCCCCAGCAGGGACCCCTGTGTACTTCCAAGCTCACTGCTGGGGTTGGTTCATTTCGGCCTGGGTTGATCTGAATGCTGACCTGGAAGATGTTATCTTGGATCATCTCATCCAGTGCCTTCATTTTGCAGGTGACAAAAATCAAAGTGAGAGAAAAGGAGTGACTTGTCCAGGATGTGGCAGAACTGAGGCTCCTTTCTAGCTGCTCAGTGCAGCAGCAGGCTATCTTCTGTCATTCCTATTCAAAGTTTAGTCACATATGAAGTGAAGACTAAAGGAAGCTTCAAGGACATTTCAGTTTCACAGAAGTTTCCCATAGCTCAGAAAGAAAGAAAACATACACATGTGCACGAGGTCTTGAAGTTTTGCCTACGACAACTAATAGAAGATGCACAGATACCCTGAAGTCTAGTGGTTGGGGAGGAACTCTTAGATCCCAGATCTAGTCCAAAAAATGTCATTTTAAAAATGAGGATAACAGATCAAAATGACTTATGATTCAGAGTGGTTTACGGGTAGTGCCAGGACTATAGACCAAGTGTCCTGATTTCTACCTGTTTCCATTCTCTCGGATCCTTTTAGCTACAATTAGGCATACATTATACTGAGGTGTTAATAACTTATAATTGCCTACAGGGATTTTTCTCTAGGAATAATTAATGTCTGTTATTGAATGATGTGATCTATTATTTATTTCTGAAAGCTCTTGCTATGTTTATTTGGTATATACTACATGTCACATATTGTTCTAGTAGTAGCAAAGCAGCCATGAACAAATTAGACAAAACCCTTGCACTCATGAGGTCTTCAATTTAGTGGCAGGAAGATAGATAATAAACAAATGTGCAAGCAAATACGTAAGATGTTATTTATCAAAGAGAATTAAAAATAAAGCAGAGTAACAATTGTAGTTTATTGGGAAGAAAGTGGTAGGGGAAGGTATTATTTTATAGAGCGCGGGCAGGAAGATCTCCCTGATTATTTGACACTTGAGTAGAAACTTGGGAGAACTCCGGGAAAGTTACAGGAGGAAGAAGTTTCCTGGTAGAGGAAATAGAAAGTGTAAAGGTCTTGAAGGAAAAGAAGGTCATGTCCTGGAAAGTGTGGAATTTTTCTCTGAAGTCAAAACAGAACCCATGAAGGAAAATTGACTAGAAGAGAGATATAATGTGACACATGGAAAGAACCATGCTAGCTGCTCTATTAAGAGTAGGCTGGGCTTAATAGAGGTTGAAGGAAGAGAAGCAAGTCAACTAGCTGGGAAGCTACTGTAAAAATCCATATCAGAGTGTAATAAGAGTGGGACCAGGTTAGTGGCATAGAAATGATGAAATGTGGTCATATTCTAGATACATTTTTAAAGTACAGCTGACAATTTGCATCAGATGAAGAATGACTCCAAAGTTTGTTTTTTTTTTTTTTCATTCCGAGTAACTATGGAATATAGTCATCACTTATTGAGATAAAGAAAATTACAGGAGAAAAGGTTTGGAGGATGTCAGATAAATAATATGGATTGGGACATATTAAGTTTGTGACATGTGTTGCACATCTAGATAGTGGTCTACCATGGATCTGGAGTTCAGAGGAAAGATTACATTTATCAATCATCAGCTCAGAGAGAGATATGAGGCAAGTGAGATAATCTAGGAGATAACTGTGGGCAGGAAACTAAAAATTTCTCATGACTGAACACTGAAAAACTCCAAAATTTATACATTGAGGAGATGGGAAGGAAATGTCAAAAGAGATAAAGAAATAGCAGCCACTGAAATAGAAGAACCAACTTTGATGACAGGAGTCTTGGACTGGTACTGGAGATTAAATCAAGTGTGAAATAATTTGATAAGAGAATAGGGGGACAAGAATTTAAGCTGGAGAATAAAATCACTGGTTTCAAAAAATTTTTCTCCCTAGAGAAGTAGATAAATGGGGTTATAGCTAGAAGACAATGTAGGCAAAAAGGATTTTATTTTTAAACACAAGATAGTAAATACCAGGTAATAACAAGCATGCAATCAATGGATGGATATCCTTGACTACTCAAGAAATAATGGGTTCAAGTATAAACACGATTACCTTCGAGTAGAAGGCTCACTAATCCAAATACTCAAGTATAGGCAAAGTATATGTCAATGGGTTTCTAAGTGTGGTGTTGAGAATCTACTTTTGTGAAATGAGCCCCAATGCTCCATGTGGTCTGCTTTGTTTCATAGTCACTTTCCATACCACTTTCCATCTCTCAACATCTTAACTCCCTTACAGGTGTTGCTCTGCTTAGTCCCACTGATGGATTTAGTACCATACTTTTTAAGAAGGGTGGGGAGGAGGAAAAAAACTAGGAACAGAAAGAGGATAGAAGATCCTCTTGTAGTTCTTTGTCTTTTCTTCATAAAATAGGAATGAAAAACAAGCTGAGAGACTTGAGAAGGAAGAAAGTATTAGATATTTAAGGAGAACAGAGAAAGTGAGACATTTTTATCTAGGAATATGAGAGTATGAAAGATTGTGAAATGTTGTTGGATTCTTAGCCAACAATTAAGTCCACTCTATCTCTATAACTGGCAAATCTTCAAATGTTCCAAAGACTCTCACTCACCTATCAGTGTAAACTTTAGGGCCAGCGATTTAGCTCAGTGGTTTCGCCGCTTGCTGTGCAAGCACAAGGACCCGAGTTCAATCCCTGGTACAAAACAAAACAAAACAAAAAAACTTTAGGATCTCGAGATTTTAATCCTTTGCACTGTTTATCCTCAACCACTCCATTGTTGTTGCCCCTACTTACGTGCTTAAGTCTTATTTCAATTGCCAACGAATACATTTATTCTATTTGCAAGTATTTTTAGAACTCTTTGACTCACGCGTTTTTATTTTTATTCTCATGTTACTACATGTTTTCAGTGCATAATGATTATATTCCTTGTGTAGAGTCGGTTCATGTATATAACACATCTTAATTCACTTTTTCATCCCCTTTCCCTTCCTTCCTATCCCCATCCCTTGATCCCCTTCCCATCTGAGAAAGATCTATCTCCCTACTCCTTATTATCCATCTCTTATTTTACTGCTTATTTATAATTTGGATTTCCCATGTGGTATTTACACACAATACTTTTATCGAGTATTTACTGAATAACTACAGTGATACAGGAAAATGAAGATAGGATAATACATAAAAAATAGGGACAATACACTTTGTATGATATTTCTAAGGACATATGGTAACTTTTGTTACCAAGATAATGATTTTCTTCTTCCTCATTTTGTAGAAAGCACTGACAAAAAAGCAAGAGTGTCCTGATACACCACAAATCTGTGGCATCTGTCAGAGAGGTATGCTGCACCAGAAAATACTTTGTACAGGACTGCTCATTTTACCACCAATGAAGAAGGAAAGAAGCAAATAAGATTATTAGGAATATGGCAAAGTATAAAAAAATCTTCACTCTGTGTAGGGTAGGAAGGCATACAAGATAAAAGCACATATTTCCTCAAAACACAGGGCCTAATTGGCTAGAACCCAAATACATATTTTCAGAAACATTGACGAATGGTCTCTACTGTTTTGGAAGTTTAATGCAAAGATTTGAGGGAGAAGACTATAATTTATATGGCACATTTTTCCATAAAATACCACATTAAATTTTTGCACAGTTCTATTAATTGCAAAATTTTCCTTTTAAAGATGACAAAACTGCCAGGGATTTAGCTTAGTAGCACTGCATCTGCCTGGCAAGTGCAAGGTTCTGAGTTCAATTCCCAGGACCAAAAATAATTTTTTTAATTAAAAAAATAAAGAAGAGAAAACTAAAATACAGAGAAGTTTCGTAAATTGACCATGGGTATGCATCTAGTAAAAGGGGAACTAGAGTTCAAACCTTTGTAGTTTATCATGGCCTCTAGTCCAATTCCAATAAAATTCTCAGACGCATCTGAAAGCTTCTGAACCTGGCCTATATCGTACATATTTATATCAGCATTCCAGTCTTCTGAGCTCTGCCAGAATCACCCTTCATGTTCTGCTTACAGCATTTTTGGTTTTCTCTAGACCAATCCTCCAACCCTGCCCAATATTTTTGCACCAAACATATCCAAAGGTTTCTGAACCACATGGTCAGATGCAGTCACAGCAACAATTCCACTTCTCTGGTACCAATTTTTTGTGTTAGCTTTCCGATTGCTGAAACAATGCCAAACACCACAAATTAAAGGGAAAGTGGTTTATTTTGAACAGTTTTAGAGGTTTCAGTCTATGGTCATCTGGCTCCAAGGGAGAAATGACCTGGCAGAAGGGTATGGTGAAGCAATGCTGCTCAGTTCATGACAGCTGGGAAACAGAGTAGGGGAACAGTGCCAAAGAGGAATGGACCAGGGGTCATGTGTGCACCCAAGGTTATACCTCCATGAGCCACCCAAGTCAATCAAGTTGACATAATTAAGGTTAACGGTCACAGCAGCATACAAGATGATATTATGATACGCACATACATAGGAAAATGTTTACTACAATGAAGCTAATTAGCATATCCATCTCCTTATATAGTTACCTTTGTTTTGCAGTGTGAACACTAAAGAGCTACTCTCCTAGAAAAGCCTGAGTGAAACATTCTACCATAGAGGAAGCTGCTTCAGTGCAGAATTATGACTCTTTCTTTAATGGGCCCTCCCTGGAGGGGTTGTTCATGTTGTATAAAGCTACAATGCAGAGCCTTTGGGAACTGACTAGGATATCAATAGGTTTCCCTCCTCTAAATTAATGAGGTGATGCTAATTAGAAAATTCTTCTAATTATCTTGTTGCAGATAAGCTGAGCTTTAAGGACTAATGTTCATGAAGAATTTGGATACTGTGCTGATAACCAACATGTCACATTTTTTCCTACCAAATGATCACATATGATATTGCCATGGCCTGGCATGAGTGTGCACTGTTGGAGAGCATACAACAGATGTAATAGAATTAAGTTATGGTTTTTAACTCTGAAAATTAATGGATGAGGAAGCAAGTTTAAAATGCAAAGGAAATAGACAGGAAGCTAAAATAAAAAAAGTAGGTTCATATTCTGAATGATAATGAAAAATATGAGAAACAGAAAATAAATTTATATTTTCTAATCTGTTGTCCCAACAAACTTTAATATATAACCAATTAAATCTGCTTGCAAATCAACAACCATTTGTAAACACGTTAAATTTGAGTACAAAGAGATGGACAACAGCATCGCATCACTTAGCTATGTAAATATTTCATGTAGTTGATCATGTAAAACTCAGAAGCAGATTTAGCCTTTTCTGTGGACTGTAGGGACTAAGGGTTTGTGAACCATAATTCCATTTCATAAACAGAGTTATCCAACCAAAACTTGTTTACAAACTGGAAATGTAGTTAAACACATTGTGCCTGATGCTCTTTTAGGCTGACAAGTTGATAGCTTTACAATTACATCTATAAAATTAGATACACGTTATTTAGAACAATGAAAGAAAAGAGTTATGTAGAAACTAATAATATCTAATGATTAGGAATTGCTATGTTAGCAGATAAATCAGAAGAAATGTACTAAATTCCACATTATGTTTCAATATTCACACACTTAAAACAAGGTGCGAGTTTCATAGTTATATGCACTTCACTTCATTTATAACATTACAACAAAGAAATTAAGAATTACTCTCCAAATGTCATAGCTGGAATTACTGAATTTGGTCCTCATTATAGGGGGATAGAATCTACAATTTATAAATCTTTCTCTCTCTTTTTTGCTTATTTCCCATTCTATATAACTCCTAAAGAGTATGACCACATATATTATTGTCATTTTATAAATTAGGAGAAAGAGTTCAGATAAATTTTGTGGGACAGAAGAAAGCAATACTAGATTGAGTTCCACCAAATAAACCTCTATTTAAAGATATCACCTTTGGTAAATAAGTTAACCCATTTTGTACTTCTTTTTTCTACTTATGTATTTGTTTTGAACTATGAGGTCTCTGAAATTTAACAGAGTGATGGTTTTTTAACAGAATAAGTAAATGATTATGGTCACTGGTGGATTGAAGTGAATACTTAGACACCCCTGGATTGTCACGACTGAAACATCTGAAATCAGGAGCTAAGCTACAGCAAGGTTTTGCTTTGATATTTTATTCAAAGTTACATGAAACATGCAGATCTTACAATCTAAGTTTAAAATAAATATTCCTGCAAAAAAATAAATTTTGTTCACCTAGCAAAACTCACTAAAATATTAAATTAATCATTTGTGCATAAAGTTAGTGTACACAGGAAGCAATATCATAATACTTTCAATAAACATCATTCTGATTAAACTCAGTCATCCACTTACTTACTTAGAATTTGGACCCAAGCTGCTAAACATTTGTAAAATAAATCAGACAACTGGGCTGCGATGGGTTGAGCAGTGTTTCCCCAAATTCCTGTCTACCTTTTACCTATTAACATGAATGAGACCTTACTTGGAAAGTGGATCATTATTGACCTAATTAAAGTAGAACAAGGTCATATTGGATTGACACAAATCCTAAATCCCTTACTACTTGCACTTCTATAATAAGAGGGAAAATCAGATGCTTACACACAAAGGGAGGAGTAACACAGGGAAGTGGAGACAGATGTAGAAGTGATGTATCTAATAACACCTAATAACAAAGATTGCCAGTAACCACTAAAGTAAGGGGAAGGTATGGGACAGTTTCTCTTACAGAGCTCACATAAGGAACCATTCCTACCCAATATCCTTTTTTTAAAAAAAATTATGAGCTCCAGAACTGTGAGAGAATAAATACTTTTTTTAAAATTTTGAGCTTCTCATATTATGGTACTCTGATATAAGCCCTAAGAAACTAAGACATGAAATTTACCAAAGCTAATATTAATAATTATGCATTTAATTTGAACTTGCAACACTGTCCTGCAAGTTTGCTTTCCCACTCTTTTAGATAATTATTTCTCATTGGGAGAGAATGGAGATAACATATCTTTTCTTCTCCAAATCTCCATCTCAGTTTAAAATATTTTGTCTACAATTCTTGACTGTGTCATAAGCTCTAGACTTAATTGTAAGCAAAACTCCAGGCCTACCCCAAACAACTTACTTTTAATCTATACTGTATCAACAAATAACAGCAAATTAGAAACACACCATCGTCTGAGTTAAAATTCCAAGTCACTCATGATTCTCATCTTTCTCTTACTACCATCACCATAGCCAAAATTCTGTTTGATTTCCCACCAACACATATCCAAAAATCTATCCATCCCCCCATGTTTTTTATCAAGATCTTGCCCCAAGCCGTCATCATATATCTCTGATGCTATTGTTATAATTTATTAAGTTATGCCCATTTTTCTGCTCTTGCCCCTTTTATCCATCTTCTACATAGCGTCAAATTGATCAATATTACATCATCTCTGTGCTGAAAACCCATACCTGTCCCCACTTAGTGAGTCCTTATAATACTTAACTTCAAACAGTTCTGCAAAGCCTAATCATCTTTCTAACTTAATTTCATGCTAAATGTGCCCTTTTTCTTACAATGGTCCAGTCACACCAGCTTTTATGCCTTTTCCTGAACACATTAACATCCGTCTGGCCTGTTATGGACTATATCTGGATGTCCCCCCAAAGACTTTTGCAATCATAGGCAGGGCTATGAAAAAGAATTAGATTAAGAGGGCACTATAGCTGACTTGCTGTCAGTAGATGGGGTCTGGCCAGAAGAGGTGAGTCCCTCCCTGGAGGAAGGGTGTGTCTCCCTTCCTGGCGCCTCCCTTCACTTTTTGTTTCCCCGGTTCCCAGGATGTACAGTTTTCCTCAACAGCAAGTCCTTCTACCGGGCCCTTCCAACATGCCATGATGGAACCTCCCAACTAGGGGTTTAAAGCACTAAAACATGAGCCAAAATAGACTTCTCTTTTAATTTGTGGATATTGGATATTTTGTCTCAGCAACAGTGAAAATGGCTAAGACATGGCCTCTTTACTTGTTCTCTTTGCTGTATTACTTGTTCCATCTACTTGGAGTTCTCTCTTGTCTTAGATCTTCATGTAGTTGAGTTAGTCTCATCCAATGGATCTGAGTTTGGTTATTACCTTCTCCCAAATGACTTCCCTAGCCATCTAATCCCACCTGTGACACTCCATCATGTTCTGTTTCATTTGCTTCTCAGCACTTACAACTATTTGCTTCATTGGAATATAAACTCCCTAAGAACAAGGCTTTAATTTCATTATTCATTGTTCAATCCACACAGCTTGTCAGAGAATAGACAGACAACAAATACTGCTGAAGATTTATTATTCTATAAGTTCAATGCAGTATGTAGCCAATAATCACAGATATCATAATTTCTAATATGTGAATTTACAAATTATGTTTATTATATTTTTCTGTCCATTTGTAATTTTTAGTTAAACTGTAATAAAATTATTTTTTCAACTTAAAAACTTAATGGCTGTTAAAGATTAAAACTAGACCCCTGTCTTTAGCCATGCACTAAACTACAATCAAAGTGGATTAAAGATCTAAATATTAAAGCCGAGCACTAAACTTGCTGGAAGACAAGTTAGGTAGAACTCTTGAAGACATTAGCATAGGAAAGGACTTTATCAACAAATCCTCAGTAGCCCGGGAACTAGCACAAAAATCAACAATTGGGATCTCATCTTATTAAAAAGCTTCTGCACTGCAAGAGAAACCACCAACAGAGCTAAGAGACAGCCTACATTGTGGAAAAAAAATTTTAGCAGCTGTTCCTCAGACAAAGGTCTACTATCTAGAATATATAAAGAACTAAAAAAAAAATCAGACCCCCCCCAAATATAAAGACCCAATTCAAAAATGGGCATCTGAAATGAACAGACATTTCTCAGACAAAGAAGTAAAAGCAGCAAAGAAACATAGGAAAAAATGTTCAACATCACTGGTCATTTGAGAGATGCAGATGAAAACAATACTGAGATTCCACCTCACTCCAGAAAGAATGGCTGCTATCATGAAATCAACCAATAACAAGAGCTGGTGAGTTTGTGGGGAGAAAGGAAACCTTCTTCATTGTTGGTGGGAGTGCAGACTGGTGCAACCACTGTGGAAATCAATATGGAGATAACTCAAACAACTAGGACTGGAAGTTCCATTCTACCCAGCTATCCCTCTGCTGGGTATCTTCCCAAAAGAATTAAAAGAATCATACCACAGTGATACATGTGCACCCATGTTTATAGCGGCACAGCTTGTAATAGAGAAAACTTGAAAACAGCCCAATTGCTCATCAACTGAAGACTGGATAAAGAAGATGTGGTCTTTTTATAAAATGGAGTACTGCTCAGCCATGAAGAATGAGAAACTAGAGAGATTTATAACTAAATGTATGCACATTTAGGCCATACTCTTAAGTGAAATAAATAGGACACACATGTGTAAATACCAAATGGTTTTTCTGGTGTGAAAAACTAAAAGTGTAAATAAGAATCAAAATGTATAATTGATACTGTGAAATAGGAAGAAAATGTTTAAAGGAAGTGGGAGGGGTAGGGGAAAGGAAAGAAGGGAAAAGAAAAAATATGAGAAAAGGACAAAGATGGAAACAAAGTCTTTGTAAATAGGGAAGGGTGGAGGGGGTGAAGAGAGGGCAGGGGAATGGGGAAAAAATATGAACCAAGATATATCATGTAAAGGTACAAGATCCCAATAATGAATGTAACTGTATTGTATACCTAAATTGTACCAATAAACTAAATGAAAAAAAAATTTACGGCTGTTTTGCTTTGCCTCATTTTATCTCAAAAGCATAATTCCAGAAGTAGGTAAAGAAATAAAGTAATCACCTCAGATAACCAATTTTTGGAGGTAGCCTCTGTTGCTATCCCTTGAACAATTTCTGATGGTAGTAATGCCATCTGATTTGCTAAGGCGGGCCAGGGTTCTTAGTGTCTGTACTAGCAATTCACTGTCACCACAGTAAAATAATTAAGACACCATTTATATTCCAATTAAGTCTGTTTCCCCCCCAAGATTATTCATTGGTGACTATTTAATGCTCTGGCAGGTAGTCCATACTCAACTTCTCCTAGAAAATCTAATGGGAAGGAAAAAAGAGATAACTCATTATTTTTTCTGAGTCCTTATATCTCTTTGAGGATGGGAAGGAACAGATCTCTAGTGAATAACTATGATATGAAGACATTTGTACATTTTATTTCATTTAACCCTCCTAAAAGAATCCTTCTAAGAAGACAGGAAAATTGTTGCACAGCAGTTTTCAGATCTTCTATCTTTTTGGTCATTGTTGAGTGCAGCTCTGCTTACTTCCAAAGTTCATATCCTTTCTCTCTACTTTCTGGGTGTGACTCTAATAACAAAGAATACTATTTTAAAAATTAGATCTATGTTATATAGGAAACCTTCTCCTGACTGAATATATACTTTGATAATATGCTTGGTTTCATATCAATGCCTCAAGGAATCTTCAAAATAGTCTTCCTTCTTTTCTATAAAAGTGTTTTTTTAATCCATAAGAACTCCCAAACAGTTTGAAAGTAAACTAATTTTCAGGACTTTATTTCAGTATATTGTCAAAATGTGTTTATACATCAATTTTCTTGTGCTATTTCAGACAGACAATGAAAAAATAAAAACAATGACTGATTTTTTTTCCTTGTTGAAATACCTTTTACAGAAAAGAGTCCCAACTTCTAATTCCATTGACCCCATGTAAACTCTTCAAATTCAAAACTGATTTTAAGTTTGGCAGTTGTACTGCCAGTTATATAAAGGTGAGGGAGATTTAAGATTAGTCTTTCAAGTTTTGGAAAGGAAGGTGTAATTGATAGAATTCAGAAGACACATGTTCTAGCTCACTTTTGGAAAACAAGTACTACTTGCTTCAAGTAAAGATATTTTTGAAGACCAGAGAATATTGTTAAAAAATTACAACTCTGGTGAAATTTCTCTTGAACACATATTGGTTAATTTATATATATTTTTGTATATTCCCTGATGTACAATTGAAACACATGATCTGAATATAGAACAAATCAACTGAAATTGGATAGTTTCCAGAAAATTTTAAATTATGTTCATAGAAGAATGCATAATTTTTCCTACTAAAAATCAAGAACATTTAATAAAATGCATGATTCTTACAAGTATGTAATACTGTCTGTATCTTCTCCTTAACCTTCTCTATCTCCTTTAACAGTACACAGGTACACAGTGATTTTTCTTTTTGTGAAAGAAAGTGCTACAATTTCTAAAGCTGCCCATTGAGTGATTCTGAGCCATAGCCAAGAGCTATTTCAAAATGAGGACAGATTTCTTTTCTCCCTGAGGACAGAAAGCATGTTGCTCCCTCATCCTTGCATTCCAAGGCCCTTCTCTCTCAGATCTTGTCCAATACCAGAAGTAAAAGGATACTTTTGCTGTTAAAATGCTGACAGCAATCAAGGTGGAATGCAGTCCACTTTTATTCATTTCCTGTTAAATCAAATGATCCGTCATTTTGTAATATTGAATTTAACCATTCACTTAGAGAGAAATAAAGGAGATTTCAACTACACCAACAGAATGGAAACAACTACCAAATTGTTCTCAGAGATGGGTCAACAATAGGTCATTATGAGTGTAGTTGAAGATAATTGTGACATACATTCACAATTCCTGGCACTGCCTCCATTTTTATCAAAGATCATTCAAAGAGGGTAGCATAGATATCAAAGGTTACAACCATCTCATCTTCCTGACCCAGCACTGTTTTGTCAAACCTGACTTCCATTCTGTTTTAATTGCATCAGCTACATTAAAACAACAGTGCATTTTGTCAGTGTTGCAGTTTTCCAAATATAGAGCCTTTTTCATATTTTCATGGAATTTGAGCAACTGACAGATAAATTCTCACATCTCTTCAGACTTCCCATGTAGATTCAAACACAAAACACAATTATGTCATTTATATCAGAGAGAAACCAAGAAAGGTTAATGTTGCAATACTTTCAACAGAGTTCTTTCTGAATCATACCATTGTATTCCCTGTGAAAGAAATCAGTTATAGATGAAGACAGAAGATCTGAACCAAATAAATCTGGATCATATCAGTGATATTGATTCAAGCCCTGGATCTCAGATTCTCCCAAATTTGCTAAAGTTTGAACACATATGAAAGTATCAACATTCTTCTACTTTAGATATTTTTACCTACTTAATCCCCAGGTTGGGGGATTATAGGAAGTGGCACAAGGAAGACAAATACATTTGGGATGTGAATCACCAGCTTTAAGCAGAATGAGAATGTTAATTGATAAGTTTCAAATATACCTAACACTAATCCCATTTTGAAAAGAAAATGATAAAAAATATTTTAATATTTTACTTCAACTATTATATTAGTATTTTAATGTGCTAGTTTCTTTTTTGGAAAGCAATGATTTTTTAAAATAGTATTCATATTGTCATTGCAAAATTCTCTTGTCAAGACTATGATTTCAGTTTGCTGACTGAAACAGGCTTAAATTTAACAAGGAGCAAATGCCTACAAATTTTTGTATCACTATTACTGATCCCTGCCTGTTGATTGCTAAATCAGCTCAAGCAAAGGTAGAAAACAAGGGAAGGCCAAGCAAATCTGTGGGGTTGAGTAGAAGTCAGAGATTTAGAAAGGGACAGACGCCAATGAGGTACCAAGCTATGCAGAATGAAGGAAAATGGAAATAAATTGAATTTAAGAAGGATATCAGACAAAACTCTAGTTCCTGAAGCTGCAGTTTAAGATCCCACAGATGGGAAATTGGACTTTAAGAGAGCATTTAGAAATCCAGTTACCCAGATACTTGAGGTCAAGGCAGGAATCTAAACAACCAAAGATTCCACCATATTCAGAACAAAAAAAGAAAAGAGCTACAAGCCATGAGAAGACATAGAGGAATCTTAAATTTTATGACTAAATGAAAAAGTTAATTTAAAGCCTACCTACCAAATGATTCTATCTTTATATTGTTCTGGAAAAAGCAAAACATAGTAGGGAAAAGATTAGAGTGTGCCCTGGATTAGGAAAAAGGAAGGAATGAATAACAGTGGGTATGTTCCACTAGACATTAGTTAAAACTCATAGGAACTCCAACCCAAGAATTTACCCTAATGTAAACAGTAAATTTTAAGTAATGTTGATGCTTCAATGCAGACTCATTCATTATATTAAATGTACCAGGCTTATATGAGATACTGATAGTGGCATAGGTTAGGTGATGGGAGTGGTGTAAAAAGGAGCAGTGTAAACTGTCTATATTCTGTTCAATTTTGTTGTGAACTAAAAGCTACTCTGAAAAATAAAGTCTATTTTTAAAATGGTACCATCAAGGTTAGCTCAGAACCAGTAGCAAAATAGTTTCAGCACTGACCCAAAACATCAGGCAAAAACGATCCCAAGCATGCCTTACTGTCCTGAGAGCAGTGCAAATATAGCAATAAAAAGCAAAAGTGACCCTAAGATAGGGTGACGTTATGGACTGAATTGTGTCCTGCACTCAAAGCCCTAGTCCCCAGGGTGATGGTACTTGGAAATATGGCCTTTGAAATCACTAGGTTTAGAGGAAGTCATGATACTGGGCCCATGGGATAGGATTAGTACCTTGAGAAGAAGTTTTTTTCTCTGCCATAGGAGGACATCCCAAGAGGGCAGCTATCTGCAAGCCAGAAGTAGAATACTAGATAACAACTGATGTATGCTGGCACCCTGATCTCAATCTTCCAATCTCCAAAGCTGAGAAAATAAATGCCTTTTGTTTAAGCCATCAGTCTGTGATATTTTGTTGTGGCAGTATGGGCAGAATAAAACAGTTAATACCTGCTGTTAATCCCATTTCTCCTGAAGCATGACTCCTAAAGCTCAACCTAAAATTTGAATGTGATAGATATCGAGTGTACTATTCATTCCTTATAAATTTCCAGGCCTTTCTCTTTTTGGTCTCCAGACAGATGAATTTAAATCTCTCACTAGATGTAGGAGAAATTGATGAAGGCAAGAAAAAGTAGTTATATATCTACAATCCAATTTACTTTGCAAATGATTACTATGTTATTCTGAATGAATACCTGTTCTTTAGCATAGAAGATGTGAAAATCTTTAAAAATACAAATTTAACTAAGATAGTGAATAAATCCACAAATACTCACTGGGCCTCAGTGTTAGGTGCAAATACAAAGGAAAATAAAGAAAATATGGATAAGGATAATGCTTTATTTCAATTGTTTTAAAACTCTGTCATTAAAATATCTTCAAAAGAGAGTCGTCCTCTGGATTTCTAGTCTCAGATTTTACTGAATAATTCCACATTCATTATAGTCATTCTTCACTTATTCTGACTCTTATTTTCCGAGTAGCTAAATAATGTTCTAGTGTTTTGTTGTTGTTTTGCTTTTCCCCCAAGAGACAATGATTAGAATACAGTGACATGCCAGAAGTAAAGTGCACTGAGAGGCTCTGGGAAAGGTTCAGAGAAAGTTGCCCATTTCTTTAATTCTGTGGTGAGGGCCTGGGGAAGGTTATGGGAGGTGAAAGTCCTGCCTCTATGAAGCAATTTGCATGGACCAAAAAATACAGTCACTACCTGTGCTTTTGCTAGTATCAGTAAGAACACAAAATTGTAAAAATTCTTTTTTGATGCGATATCTAAGATAAAAGTAGCAATAATAAGAACTAAATATGAACTAAGTTTTAATTAAAGGAGAATTGATATTTCCAAAGGCACCAAGAGAAGGAAATTCTGAGGACCTCAAGTAGGGAAGGAAGGGTGGAAGAAATAACATCCAGGAGCAAAGGCAAAGTTAGAAATCATATTAACCCCATTCTGTGGTAGCCCATTCTGTGACTACTGCAACAATAATGTGAATCAGAGGTTGGCTGCCATGTCTCCATACTCTTACATCTACTTAAACTATCTTCAGAGGCACTTGACTCTCCAAAGAGATTATTTTTTAGAAGTATCTATTTCTCTCCAGTACTGTAATTCATTAAAATAACAACCTCAACAACTTCTTATATTAACACCATGTATTGAGGGCCTACTAAGTGCTAAACACATTCTCTCATTTAATACAGCCAACTTCATAAGTGCCCTTTTCTCCATATCTCATATAGGACACAGAGATTTGTAAATAATAATTAACTTGACCAAGGTTACAAAAGCAGCAAGTACGAGAGACAGAATTTTGGCTCATGTATCTGGAATTATATCTCATTCTTTCAGAATTATATGATGCTATGTTAAATTTGTAATATTTTTAGAAATTTCATACATTGTTTTATGCTGAAATAAGCATGTGTAGCTATTGTATATAAAGCAACACCAAGTTTATATGAATTTTAAGATAAGACAGAAAACTTCAAAGAAATTTGTAGATGTATTTGGCCACTGTGGGATATGCCCCAGGTTCTTTCTTAGTTTCATTATCCTTTATTGTTAGATATTGCTGAGTTGAAAAATGAAATGATCTTTCTATGCATCCTCTTGTACAGTAGTCAGAACTACAATTTTTATGAATAAAATATCTGGGGGAAAATTGAAAAAAGTATGCCAAATAAAAATATGAAAGCTTAGGCACAGTAAAATAAAGAAACAGAAATCTTTGTGTTTTGATTGACACACACCCCAAGTTTGCACTTGGTACTTATCACATTAGGCACTAGAAAAGATGACCTGATCCAGCAGCCTGAGGTGAGCATGAGCTGCCTCTGTGCTGAGGGCTGGAGAAATTCTAAGACTCTCCTCTCCGTCTCCTTCCTTGTCCCTTCTCAGGAAAGGGCGCCCCATCTGGTCCTCACTCTGCTCTAGATCAGCTTTACAGTGGTCTTGACCTAAGGAGCCATCTCTCTGTATGGATGCAGATATTCCTCCTGCTACCTGTTTCACCCCAGCTCTGTGAATATCCTCTTAGCAGTCTGAGAGCCAAGAACACATGCTGGCAGATTCTTCCTCAGAGTGCTTCCTGGTTGCAGTAATCCTCTCCTTGCTCAGGACTCAGCCCTTCCCACTTTCTTCACTCCTTTCAAACATGAGTACTAGCCCTCCGCTACACACACACAAACACACACACACACACACACACACACACACACACACACCACTTTAAGAGGAGCTAGGTAAGGGCAAAAAGTTAGTTTCCTGAGCATTCAAGTGGCCTCATTGTCCGCTGGGAGGCATCATCCAGGCAGAATTCCCATCTTATGACACTCTCGACCAGGCTGTGGCTCTCAGTAAAGGCCAAGAATCTCTTATCTAAGGTTTGACTATGACAGCTTTGAAATCCTAGTTTTACACAAGTTTTCTGTAATCCAAAACTAAGTGGAAGCCTATAATACATAGTAGACACATTTTAAAAATCAAAACCAGTTATCTCCAGAGGCACAATCTTCCTTTACCTCTTTTTCCTCTTCTGTTCACCATGGTCCCATTAAAATTCCCAATTACTTCAATAGATCCTATATCAATTTATGGGAATTGGTGGATGAACAGAGAGCCTAAATTTTGTTCTCAAACATTAGAACTTACTGATTCCAGTGGCTCTCCCATGAGTAGAAAGGGTAAGGAGACCCCAGTGTGTGCCCCCGACTGCTGCCCTGCTTCCATGACCAACGTACAAAGCAACAGAGCTGGCAGCACAAGCCATAGAACCACATCACCCAGTGCCATCCATCTGCTGCCCTTCTGCCATTTAAAACATCTTCATCATCCTTACTAAAACAGTAAAAACAGTCTTTCAATGGCAAAGAATATATGTAAAAACGTATAGTGGAAAGTATCCAAATTTAGAGGTTTCTTATTCTGATTTTTTTCTGTTTGCTTTGTAGCAAATTCTATAATGAAAAACTAGAAAGAAATAATTCTTCATTGTCCTCATCTCTTTCCAAATGAATTTACAAGTCTTCTGTTCTGTCTTTCCATAAAAAATTTACAGATTTGAAAGCCTGCACGATATGACCCAAATTCACCCCATTCTTTCTCCAATCACAAAAACATAATTTTTTCCTTTTTTATAGCAGAATATGACTTTGTTGTAGAAGTTCTTTCTTTTGATACAAATCTCACCCAGCAAGAAAACATCAATAGACAATATTTCCTATGTATCATACTGTTCATCTACAATAACCAATTTATTTAAAAACATTTATAAGCTTACCACAAGCCACTGCTTAGCACAGACAAAGCTGATAAGAATTTCTCTATATTTATGAAACTACAGCTCTTTTGGTTGGATAAGAAGAAGGTATATATAAAGGCATGCAACTGAGTACATTCTTACATCAGTGCAGTTGGGATCACAGGATGGTGAAATTGCCATAGCCACCTCAGGCACTGAGCAGGAGCAAATGTGGCTGTGGTTCCCTTGGGTTTCCATTCAGGAGCACTTCTTTTAAGCAGAAACTGTATGTATGAAAATGCGAACTCCTTTATATCTTTGACAAGTGTCAAGTGTTAAGTTTCTATTAAATGCAAATTTGATCTTTTATAAAATCATGTTTAAAGTTAATATCACAGTGGATCAATTAGACATCTGTGGCTTTTAAGAGATTGAGTAATTGTATTCATTTAGAAGCTACCTTGTGATATGTTTAAAACAGAATTCTCATCAAGGTTGGCTAATTATAACACAAGTCAAATTCTACCCCCAAAAGGTAAATAAAGCCATCCCACTATTTGGTTACTTACTTGGTTCCTTTTCCCTCAGAATTCTGGTCCTTGAAATCAATAGTAACCAATTTATCTGCAGAATTGCTTTAGTTTCAATGCATTCAAAATGAGTGAGATATTTAGGAAAAAGGAGGATTGCAGATCTTTTCAACTATATACTCAAATCTTAAATTTTTAATCAGAGTAATATAGTCTTTCAAGTACATATTTCAGGTATGTAGAAATTTTGACTAAAGAGAGGGGAAAATAATGAAAGCTATGAGAAATTAAATTAATTTTTCAAAGACATTGATCTCGTGAGTTAAAGACATAATATCAGAATATGGGCCTTCAGATTCTACAAAGTGTTCTTATTGTTAATAAAATCTTTAAAAAATATCACACCTAGTTCTCTGCCTTATAAAATAGAAGTTCTTGGAAATAATTTAAAATTTTCTTGATGAGACTAAAAAAGTTTTAAACAACTGACCAATTGAACTATATAATCATATATTGTTATTTTCTATATCTGGATTATGAAATACTGCTTTTCCCCAAATTGTGCCATTTCAGAATGCTTTTCTATTCCAATCAGTGGGATTTATTCTTAAATTGGCACTAAGAATCCTCAGAGAGTAACTGAGCCATATAGAAGTTAACCTGCCCTTACCTTGAGTGTCCTCTGAATAGTGCAGTGCCCTAGCAGATGCTGCCCTCTCTCTTGTCCAGTGTGGTCTCTAGACATTCCCACCACTCATCAGGTGTGAACAAGTTGTCTCACTTGCCACTATTTTGTAATTCACAAAGGTCCATGAAACACCATCTTTTCCCACAGCTTCTAGTTTCTGTCTCAATTATATGTTATCTTATTAAGATGTAGGTTATCACATGTAACACTCAAGCAGCAGTGTTACTTTGCTCAGTTTGATGAAATAAATAAATTACATTTTCTTTGACCATTTTATCTTTGTATCAATGGTGCCTTTTCAGCAATTCTTTTCACTGTTGACACTGAGAATATATCTAAGTACATGCATTTATCTTGATATTTGAATCTGTGGTTGATCAAAGCTGGGATTACAGATAAACATGAAAGCTGATTTTCTAAGAACAAATTATTCTGAATATATACATCTTAAATGTCACTGCAGTAAAAAAAATGAAAGAAAATAACTCTCAGTGTGGTAAATGAGGTAACTTAAAGGACATATTGTTTATTTATTTATTCATTTATTTTAATTGCACAAATTTATGGTTTACTGTGTGGTAATTTGATAGAAGTAGACAGTGCGTGATGATCGAATCAGGGTAGTTAACATTTTCATTTCCTTAATTTTTTTTTAATTTAAAGGACATTGTGTATCTCTTTGATTTAATGAAGGGACTGTGGAATGTTGTGAAGCAGAGAGACTTAGTGACCCTGAAATTCTCAACCTCTTTTTCTGAAGCTTCCTGTAAGATGATGTTCAGAAGCTAGACTCCTTCCCAATTTTATTACTGGAGCACAAGCTTCAAATCTACTCTTTTGTCTCCTACTCGAAAGTTAGCACATAGAAATGAAAATGAGCATGAATTACATTATACTAGGGATAACCATCTCCCCCAAAATGTAAGTATTTAGCAGATTTGGTCCTTTATCAACCATTTTAAATAAATTAGTAGCAAAACATATTTAGATTTTAATAAAGGAAGATATCAGAAATAAGGGTTCAAATCATCCTGCAGCAGTTGTGTAACAGAGAGGTAAAGCAACTTATCTAATACCACACAGTTAT
This sequence comes from Heterocephalus glaber, assembly GCF_053883595.1. Classification (NCBI taxonomy): domain Eukaryota; kingdom Metazoa; phylum Chordata; class Mammalia; order Rodentia; family Bathyergidae; genus Heterocephalus; species Heterocephalus glaber. The sequence goes on from NW_028258327.1 coordinate 5,623,138, forward strand.
TGGTGGTATTTCTATATCTCTAAGTCCACAAATATATGAGCTATATCATGCTGCTACATAATTAAAATTCAAGATCAAAGCATATTAAAATATTGGAGATAAGCAACCTAATGATTTTCAAACTGTATCATATTATTGGAGCAGAATATTACTTCTCTTAATAATATAGACATAAAAGCTATAAAAATTCTTAATAGTGATCACAGCCAATGAGAAATATCTAGCATGTAGAAATAATCCAAAGAACAAAATAAGGAAATCCATGAAAGATCCTTAAAGCAGAACTAGTTAGAACATTCACTCTTATACACATTTGATTTTTATGCCATATTAGTCAAAAAACATTCCTGAGAAATAACATCATAATCAATAAATATTCATATGACACAAGAGATAATTTTGATGCTGAAACAAACGGTTTCCAGTAAGCTTATATCTAAATGCTCAAAGCAGCTCATGTAAAAGTAAAGCCATTTTTAGGCAATTATTTTGTGTAACTGCTTTAATTCATTTTTAACTAAATTGTCACATAGGGTTGAAACCAGGTGGAGCCCTAACCCTGTAGGTACCTATAGTTTTAAATAGACAAGATCATTATGAGTGCTGATAGAACTCAAAAATTAAAGAATGTACATCAATCACATAGAAAAGTCGGTGTTGTTGTTTAGATCTGACAGGCCCTCCCACCCTCAAATCCTCATGTGTTCAGAGGGACTTTTGGAAGGTGATTGGATCCTGGGGCACTGTAGTCATCAGTAAACTGAGTTCATGGTGAGTGTGCTGTTAGGAGGTGGGGTCTGGCCAGAAGGGGGGAGTCACTGAAGACATGACCTGGAAGGATACACCTCCTTTCCTGACTCTTTCCTTTACCCTCTGTCTCCTGGTCATGATGATATGAGCAGTGTTCCTCTGTCTAGGCACTTCCACCATACTGATCCTGCCTGGGAGCTGGCCAACTATGGACCAAATCCTCCAAAATCCATGAGCCAAAGTAAATCTCTCCTCCTTTACTTTGTGGGTGTTAGGTATTGTATCACAGTGATGAGAACTTGACTAAGACAACTAGTATGACTTTTATTACAAAGCTATATAAACTGATCAAAAGAGAAAATTTGTAAAAGTTTTATAGATCGAAGTATTATGTATTGTTATTTAATGGTAGAAGTAGACTTTATCACTGTTTATAATTAATACCCACATACATATATGTTCCAAATATTATTTTTTAATACAATATACTGGTATCTCGCTTTTTCTTACAGGTGATTCTTATCTCCATTAATCTAAATGTAAACAAATTACTTACCAGACACATTAAATATCCTATGTATTTCACACAAGAGTCACATCCTCAGTAATAAAATTAAATTCCACACATTCTTTGGGGTAAAAAAATCTTATCTTGTTGTTTATTTGGTTCTGAATCACTTCCTCAGTGATCTGTTAGTGCCTAATACATACTCATGGGTGTTGATGCAGAAGGTATATATGCATATAATATATATGCACTTATCAACAAGTAATTATATAAGAATATTTGTGTATATATTATACATGTGTATGTATGTGTGTATAATTATAAAGTAAGATGTACTTGAAGTCATTCTGTCAGTAAAGCAGTATTTACTGTTGCTTGCCTAGCTTCTCTTTTGACACAGGATAGACAAATCTTTTCAGCAGTCCAGCTTGTCCGATTAGAGGATAGCAAACCAGTATATTACGGGAAAACAAACAGGGCAAATCAATGAAATTGGCTGTAATCAGTAAAGAGCTTGTAGTTGGTCTTCAGCAAAGATTTTGAAAGGAAAAATATCTATCTAATTTAGAGATAGAGTTACAAACTGTAAGGTTTGTTTGAATTGAAGATTCATCTGAACTGTCTGTGAAGAATAAAATAATCTATAGTCATGCAACTGAAAATTTTCTCTAAAAATGAGAGCCAAAACTTGTGAAAAGTTAGTTGAAGATGAAGAGTTAAATGGTTTTTGTGAAACCTGAAAGCAGATTCATTTTAGCAAGCTTTCTCTTTTAATGCACATTAGGGAATTCAGACTAGGCTTTGTATAAATAGATGTAAATGAAGAATGATTTCAAGTCTCAAATGTGCATCTAAAATCTTGATGCTTTATGGACTATATATGTCAAGTACTTCGAACTTGCAGACAACCATCAACGAACAGCCATTCACCATCTATTCTGGAAAAAAATAAAGAAGAAAAAACAAAAACATTCTTTACTATTCAATCTCCTAAATATGTGACTTTTAATAGAAAGCTTTAAGTTTAATTGGAGATCTTAAATAAGTAATAAGAAAACTTGACTGTCAACTAAATCACTTTTTCCAAAGTTCAATGCAGTAGATTTTTTTTCTTTAACTATTTAGGTTCCACTCTTTTAAATTGTGTTAAGTAGGATTATGAGAAAAATAATTTTAAAAGTCCAATTCCCTCTGCATAGAAATATATGAGAAATTTAGCGAATTTACATAAAATAATTTGAGGAGTGTTAACCAAAATGAACATGTTAGAAAATCAGTAAGTGTCTATCCTCAATTCCTTTCAATTCCAAATTCCAAACTTAATATAAAAACCCAATATGCTAATGAAATTTCAAAAGAGCAAATCTGAAGTATAGAGTATTTTTAAGGTATAAATTTTGTAATTCAATGCATAAAAAATTAAAATATCAACTAACTATAGTTTACAGAGATTCTATATCTAATCATTATAATGATATCAATTTGCTGTATATTAAGCATAAGTTTATAAGTGTATATTTCTTAAACATTTTCAAAACTTTAATTATAGAGTAATTTAAACATTACTCAGCTGCAGGTTTATTAATGTATATCTTTAAAGGAGATATTTCTGCAAAATACAACAAATGGCCTCTGCTCAATTATCTAAATCTAAAATTCATTTAGAATCTAGGAATTATTATTGATGCTGTTTTATTTTCAAGACTGAAAATTCCAAGAGGATGTTTTTCACCTATTTTGTTCACCACTGTTTTCAGCTCTAAGGGTAGTGTTGAGGATTGAATGAGTTCCGCACATCTTTGTTGAAAGTTGAATGAGTACGTTGAGTTTCACTTTTCTCCTGGAGAGTATGTTGTACTCTCTTGTAGAGTAAGACCTGTAGGAGAGAGGCTGTACATTTTTATTCTTCAACTGGTCCAGGCTTGTCTTGAATGTACAGTTAATATTTTCTCAGATAATTGCATGCTGTGATTTTCAGAAATAAGATTTTATTATATAATCTTGCTTTTAATCTGGTTGAATTGCAGAATCTTTTAGAATGCATTATGTCACTCAGGTATAGTGTTTTAAAAGTTCCTTGCAAAGATTCTTCCCCAAAGAAGTTAACTAGCTAAATGCAAATGTTCCAATTTATTCAGTGTAACTAGGAGACCGATGTGAACTGGAAATTTTTAAATGTTCTAAGGATTAGCATTTCAAAAAGACATATTACTCAATCTTTTTTAAAAAGCTTCTCTCACTCAATTTACTTTGAGAACTTTTTTGAATATTAGTAGAAATAAAACATGTCAAAAGATGAAATCCAAAGGTTAGATAAAATCAGTTTTTTTTTAAACCATGCCCATTGACAGAAGTTAGTAAAACACTGCATGAAGTTCATCTCCTTCAAGCCAATATATTTCAGAACTCATAAAAGAGAGCTCACATTGCACATTTTGCTATTTCCCAGAAATAATCCATCATTTTTTGTCTCCCAAACTATGTTTAGAGATGCCATGTATGTTGTTTAGCTTGATTGTAGTTCTGAATCCCTGTTAGATAAAATAAAGACCTAAAATATGTTTAAGGAATATTTGTATATTTATAGCTCCCTTTGCATATTTTAAGAATGTGATGTTTTAATTTGTTTTTTTTTAAAATACACGTGTTTGCTGTTAAAAATGCAAACATTAATAAACTTTATGACCTAAAAATTGAAAATATCCACACCCACAAAGTGATGACTATCAATAATTATATTTTCGGTTTTTAACTCTGTATATAATAATGTGTATGCATATGAATGTGCAATTCTATATTGTGCATTTAGATACACAGCTACATGGATGTTTTATAGAAATAGAATCCTATGAGATATAGTATGCTGAGGCTTGTTCTTTATATTTGATTATATGTCTTCAAACTTTTCCATATCACTGTAAAAAATCTTATTTTGTAGAATAGCAGCATAGTATTTTATGGTTATACTATAAAATATTTCTTATTCCAGATTTGCAAACAAGCTTATCTTTCCTTTTTGTTTCTCTTCCAGTGTATACTCCTGGACTTAAATATTTCTTTTGAAATTTCTGGATCAAAGGGTATGTATTGAAAAAAGTTCAGCAAAGTTTTTGTAGAAAAAGATTATATTCACTTATATTTTCATTAACATGAGCATACCTCAATACACTTTCACCAGCACTATCACTGTTTTTAATACTTAAAATATTTGTTGAAAATACTTAAAATAGTTAATTTCAAACATTGCTGAAGTTACTGGAAAGTCTATGCAGCTTATTTTTTTATAGGTTAGAAAAAACCTATTTGCATAGTAGAGATTTTGGCCTTATACTATTACTGCAAATATTTTCCCAAGTTTTAAAAATTTAACTCAAATAAATTGTACAAATCAATGGTTTCTGTGTCATTTCCGAACATACAAATTTCATGCTTTGTTCAAATATACCCTTCTTGTCTGTATGTTACCCTCCCTCTCTCTCCTTTCCCCTGGTCATCTTTCCCTTCCCTGTTATTCCCCTCTTTTACTTTCAGATTATCATTTGTTTTTTTGATTTTACATATGAGAAAATACACGAAAAAGTTGTCTGTGTTTAGCTTATTTCACTTAGCCTGATCTCCAGTTCCATGCATTTCCCTGCACAAGACATGATTTTATTCTTTAGTTGAAAAATACTCCATTGTAAATATAAACCATATTCTTCTGATCCATTCATCTGACAGAGGCGCCTAGGCTGATTTCATAAGGTGTGTATTGCGAAAAGTGTCACAGTACACATAGGTATGCAGGTTTCTCTTTTAGATGTTGACTGTTTCTTCTGGATATATACCTAGGAACAACATAGCTGGTTCATATATTTGTTCTGTTTTTTGTTTTTTAAGGAACCTCCAGTCTGTTTCCAGTAGTAGCTCTACCAAATTACATTACCAATAACAGTTAATCAGGACTCCAAGCTTGCTTATAATATTTATATACTTTTTTGCCTCAGAGATTTTTTTGGTACTACACTTAGTAAGGGCAAAAGTGAAAGAGTAGAGTCAAAATATTTAACACAGCTGGAATGGTGGTCCACTCATGTAATTCCAACACTCAAGGATAAAGCAAGCCCAAACCAGGCTGGGCAACTTAGTGAGATCTTCTATTAAATATTTTAAATAATGGATAAGAATCTAGTTTAGTGCAAAGGCCATGGTTTCAGTCCCCAGTACCATAAAAAAATTAGCAGTACCCCACCTTGAGTTTACATTTATATACTAAAATGGGGAAAAAGAGAGAGGCCAAAAGATAAGGTATGTGTATTCTATAACATTATAACTGCATCAGTTTTTATAAACTGAGTATCAGTCTCGAACCTAGGTTTATTTTATTTTTTAGAGCTTAAATCTTGATTTTTCATTTTCTGATCCACATAAAATTTACCTAGTGTAAGGAGTGGGACACAAAATATTACTCTAATCCCCTCAAAATGCTAAGTGAGTATTCTATTATCTATTAAGTAACCCATTTTACTTCAGTGACATGGAATGAAAGTTTTGTTTTGTATGAAGTGCATAGCTATTGCAGGGAAAGCAAGAAGATGAAAGTAAGGAAAAGAAGCTAGTGGGTCCTGATGCCTGGAGTATTCCAGCAGCAGCAAGAAACCAACCTGGCTGGAGAGAGAGGACCTAGAGGAAGAGAAGCAGGTGAGCAAGCCATGTAGGAAATGTGAAAAGAGTCCACGCCATCTTGGTCCTCCTAAGCCACCCTTTGCATCTCAAGAGTTTTTCTTTTTAATGGTTTCTTTTAATTTGTTTGTTATCTGGAAGTTAGGATGAGTATAAATTTTTTTAAATCTCATTTTTTCTCATATCTATTTGCATATAGAATTGCCCTATTTTCTTAGAATTAATTAACTTAGTTATTTTTAATTTCAGAAATTTTTGTTTCTGCTAGAATTTTCTCAAAATTCATAAACATTATTTGTATTAATGTACTGATTCTACCAATGTCATCAATTCTCTTCAACTAGTGTCTCTGAGTCGCTTCGATATGTCAGTCTCTGTGCTCACTATGTGGCATAGAAACACAAATGAGCCATCAGCCCGTCTCTATCACCAGGTGTGATTCAGTGAGAGACACTGATGGGCAATTACAAACAAAATACAGAGGGTCACATAGAAAATATGTGAGAAAACGCAGCGGGGAGAAGTTAACTCTGAGAGGAAGATCAATGAAGGCAATTGGGAATCATTGCCTTTCTCTAGCAGGATCTCTGATACTTATTGCTCAAGATATCAGCTAACCACTAAGATAAAAATAAAAACAAGGATTGTCAGAATATATAAATCAGATTGCAAAATATCATGAGGTTTGCGCTATAGATAACATGGTGTATATCATAAACCTGAAGCAGGAAATATTTTATTACATATCTTCCAATGCAAATTTTCTGGCAAGGTTTACTAAATTATTTCTTAGATGATAGCAACCCTCCTACCCTGTCTCAACCCACACACTTGAAAACGATGTGTCTGAAGAGAGTTTATATTTGAAATTCTGACTCTCTCAGACTGTAGTAAAAGTTAGTAAGAGCCATCAGAAAAGGAAAATAAGGTTTTATAAAACAAAACAGGACATTTTTATTATTATTAGGACATGCTATGGAACTCTAGGGAGTGTAGTGCTCAGGTGCAGAATAATGAGGCTGGATTTGGTAATGGAATATTCCGTGAAGGGTTCAGTAATATGGTGTGCTCCATTAATATAAGATTTTTTACATTTCTACTGTGATTTTCATCCTTAATTATACCAAAATGCCTTCTTAACTGAATCTACTAGGAAGAAAATCTTACTACTACCTCGGGAAAAGTTCTAGTGCTATGTTTTTAAATAAAAATATCAAAAACAATTTTGTTTAAGGAAAGGAGTATAAAATTACCCACAGGGAAGTTTCAGAAATATCTAAAGCCAGAAAATGTTAGCACCATCATGATTTCAAGTTTAGATTTATACAGTCATTTATTTGCACTGAGAGTAAGGGCAGGGTCAAAGAATCCAGTGGATTTGGATATGCACTTATGGTGAGTAAAATCCTCTATTGTTAATCCCTGGAACACAGATATAAAACTGCTACGTGATACTTCATAGAATCTCTGTGTGTAACTCTTCAGTCCGTCCAATCACCAGCCCTTTTCCTCTACTGAAATTTTCTTTAATACTTATAATAGGAGAAATGTGAAAAAAGTGAAGAGAGACACATACTTACCAAGGTCCTTTCTCTTTCCCTGAATATGCTAGTAAAGGAGAGATCCCACCCACTTCAGGAACACAAGTTCTGTGAACTGTTGGTGGTGTCCCTATTCTAGTTCCAAGCAGCCTGAAGCAGAGAGTCACATCAGAATTCATAGTTCTGGGGTTCACTTAGGACTGTATGGGCTATTTCCTGAGGGGTCTCATCTGGAATTGCAGCAATCTCATACACACCAGGCGTCAGGGGAGCTGCCGGCCAGGAGTCAGTGGCTTCAGGGGAAAGCATGAAAGAAAAAGCTGACCTGTCTCTGCCCTAGCGATGTTGCTATCACCTCTGTAGGCTTCTCTTTTCAATTAAGATAATACATGAAATGGTTTTTAAACAAAGCAAGTACATTTTTATTTATCCAGAATGCAATAAATTGTACCTGCTCTCTGACAGACCTCTATTGCTACAAAACCAATTCTCTAATTTGAGTGAAGGCTCTGTAGTGTGGACTCTGATACAGACAGTGTGTGAAAGCTTATTCAGATTTCCTCAGAACTTCAAACCATTTCCTGGATGGACCTTTAAATTTTTAATTTATCAAAATTAATTGAAAATAATAACTGATACATTTAATTAATAAAAATTTTACATAATAATTAATAAATTGAATTAATTAAAAAATTTAAATAGTCTAAGAGCATGGATTCTGGAGCTTATGAGCTGGTGATCAAGTTACTTACTCACTTTTTGCCTGTATAATCTCTACTGTAAAATAAGGGCAATAATCATACTTCACAGGTTTAATTAGAAAGTGCCAACCGGGTATTTAGCTGAGTGGTTCCGCTGCCTGCCTTGAAAACGCAAGGTCCTGAGTTCCATCCTGGGTAGGTACCAAAAAAAAAAAAAAAGTAAAGAAAGTGCCTAGAATAGTACCTCACACATGGAATATTTTCTGTATAACCATCTGTTATTGCCTATGGTCAGATTATACAAGGTAAAAGTCAATAGAAAATTCTGAAAGTACAAAATAACAAACTATCAAAAACTTAAAAATCAATCTATCAATCTAGTCAACATTTTAAAAATTTATATATTTTAATGCAAGATGCTACTAACCATTTTATCACATGTATTTTCCTTAACATTATAATGGGGACTTTCTCTCTGTTATTAGCGTTTCCAACAGTGGTCATAATTTTTTCTCACAGTCTGTCATATGAGGTATATTGTGATATATTTAAATTCCCCTAATATTTAAAAACTAGCTTCTTTCCAATCTTTATTATTTGAAAAATGCTAAGATAAATATCCTTACATGGAAATATCGGACTAACCAATTTATTTTTTACTTCTGCAGGATACATTTTATGAAAGGGATTTCTTGGACAATAAGAATCATCCTCAGAGTCCTTCACATGTAACTCCCAATTGTATGCCCCCAAAATTACCCTAATTTATTCCACAGTGGAGCTAGAAGATCCTTGTCAAACCACTCCTTCTTTGGCAATGAATATTACTTTTAAAGATCTTTGCCAATCTGACAGATAAAAACTATACATCTAATACGTTAATTTGAATATTTTTGCATACAGTGTGTTATGTTTTTCTTCCTCATACTAATTTTTATTTCTTCTTTGAATTGTCTATACATGTCTTTTGACCACCTTTTAATTATAATATTGTGTTTCATTATGGTATCATTACATAACTTTTTCTCATTTTCTTCACAATTGCTATTCATTTCTCATTATTGGTCTCCAGTGATATTTTATTCATTAATTTTTATTGAGCCCCAAATATGTTTGGGTCACTGCTCCAGGCCCCAAGGAAACAAGGGAATGTACTTTGCACAACAAAAAAGACAGAGAAGTCGTTGATGTCATGGAACACACAGTCTAATCAGGGAGACTGATCTTAAGAAAAGAAAACAAGTAATTGAATAATATAATAAAGTTTGTGTACTGGGAAAATTGTGTTTCACCTGCCAGAATATTGCATTGTATATATCACTTACAGGTTATAAAATTTAGACAGTGTTTCTCAGAAAGCAAAAAGTACAGGATTTTTGTTTGTTTGTTTGTTTTTCTGGGACTTCCACCCAGAGCCATATCACCAGGCCTTTTTAATTTTTTTTTTTTAAATTTTGAGAGAAGATCTCACCAAGTTGATAAATCGCCCAGGTTGGGCTCAAACTCATAATGCTCCTACCTGAATTTTCCTGAGTGCTGGGACTACAGGCATGTGCCACTACACCTGGTTGAGGATGTTTTCTTGACAGGTTACAAGAAAATGAAAGCCTCTCTCTTATTCCAGAAAGAGAATTATCAATTCTACCTTCTGGAAGCACCAGGTTTTCAAATATTCACTTCTACTCCGTGGAAAGGTCTTGGATGGGGGCTTTTAATAGACTAAGTTCCAACTTTTATATTAAAACAGGAGACACTAATCTAGGATGCTTTGGGTTGGTGATGAAAGGTCATAACTGCTGCCTTCATTCCTTCATTCTTTTTTTTTTTTTTTTGGCAAGGGGTTACCAGGAATCAAAATGGTGACCTTGCACTTTCGAGGCATGGGGCAGAACCACTGAGCTAAATCCCCAGCCCCATTCCTTCGTTCTTAACGGTTGCAAGTCAGATTTTAAATGACTTATTATTTAAATAAAAGGGCTTTGGAATAATGATTAATGGATAATTGAAGGCATAACTAAGGGAGACACACGAGGCAAGGTGAAGGGAAAACTGAATTAGAAATTAAAGGGATATACTAAGAAAAATAGAACTATGTTTCAGCATTGCTCAGATAACTAGCAGTCACAATTCTTAATGATTTAAAATAATAAAAGCTTATTTTCTGTTCAAGGTAAATATCTTAGTTACTTTTCTCATTGCTGAAACAAAGATAACTGACACCCAAAGTTAAAGGGGAAAGGGACAAGCTCACAATTTGTAGGTTTCTGTCCGTAATCAGCTGGCTCCAAGGCAGAGTGGCACATGGCAGAGGGGCATCGCAGAGAAAAAACAGTTTGTGGCATCCACACAGTAGCAAAAGCAACAAGGGAACCTTAAGAGTGTCTTTCTGCCCCTTTTATCCTATCCAGACTACTGGGATTAGGGTGGTGCCAAACCAATCAGTGGTTTAGTAATCACACACCCTCAATCCCAGCATCATACATTCTAGATTCAGCCGCCTCTGAAAAAGAGACCTATGACTGCACGAGGATTTTGGGGGGACATCTAGACCCAAACCATAACAGTAAATATCCTCCAAGAATTAGCAAGCAGTTCTATTTCATAGTCACATTCAGAATGTTAGACTAACATATGAATATAACCTCAAATAAATACTAGAAAATGAAAATCAAAGTAGAATCTCTTTCTAAGTTTGTTCCATACCAATGTAATTACTGCTTTTTGCTTTCTATTCTAAAAATAAAGAATTATAGCTGAGTAAAAGTGGTTGATAAGAACTTAGTATTATTCATGACCAGATTATATGTAAAGGCAAATTTGGGCTTGCAATTTCCTCTCTAAGGCTGAGTTCAGCAACAGAGGAAAAAATAAAATACTATTGATTAAAGATTTTTTAATGCATATTACCCCATCACGTTAAGAATATGGGTCAGGACTTTGACCACTCAAACTAGTAATTCCTTTTCATATCTTCATTGCATGGAAGTGGCCAGTGTGGGAACTAACAGAGAAGGCAGAGATGTGAAGCTATCGATTGGTCTCTGCATAGTTATTACCAGTTACCCAAAAAATGAGGTGGCAGGGAGTGTATTTTACATTACTAATCTGCCAAAGCATGTATAAAAAAAGAATCATAAGACTGAATGCAGTCAAGAAACAAAGAAAATATCAGGCAATACTGACAGGAGCAGTGTATGCTGACTTGGTGACTATAGTTGCCCGGTTGGTTCAGTTGGTTTAACGCCATGTTCCTGAAATTAGTCAGCAGTGCTATCTAAAGAAACCTCTTCCCCAAATCCCAGTGTGTCTATCTTCCTCTTGGAAGTAAAAGAGAATGAAATAATGGATTGAATGCATCAGTTAAGGTACTTCTTCTTTTCGGGAAAGGAAGTCGGAATATAGACCTTTTAAATTTTTGAAGCAACACTCCAAGAATAAAATGATAATCTTTGCCTAACTTCCACTATGTTTTTGAAATACTCTGTTGGTGCAAAATTCACTCCTGAAGAACTCGAGATTACCTGGAAATGGGTTTAGGGAATTGATGACATGAGAGGATGTTTGAAAACCCTATGAATATTTTTACACTAATACAAAAGGGAAAATGTAACATTAAATATTGGCAAGGGCACAATATAAACATTAAGTGATAATTACTAATACTATAGAACTATTTCTATTTTCTTGTCCTTCCTTTCTGGGTCTACTTCAGGATTTCCTATTCTCACTGTTTTAATGAGAGGTTTATTAATCGACTTTATTTTCGTTGCAGCTTGTAAACATACTGAAGGGGTCTAGTCCTGTAAGAAAAACGTTCAGTGTCATTCTATTCTGACCTAAATTGTTGAGTCTTGTTTCTGGAGAGCCAAAACACAAAATAATTGTGTGTATTTGACATTAAGATGTAAGAGAATAAAAGCAACAGCAGTAAAATTTTGAATCTTGGCAACTTTTAAACGTATGGCAGAGGAGTAGATTTTACTAAAGCCTGTTTTCACCCAACGCCAGCACAATTTAGTACAGCAGAATGGTAGGGCATGGTGCTGTGAAAACCTCTGGCACTTTTGAACCACTTTCCACCTAGCAGAGAAGGCTTGGCGTTGTTTGCATTATCCTTTTATGTCTCTCTTAAGACAACCTTGTGAAGCTTCCTACAGTGTGTGGCTGATCAGAGTTTTAGTAATTTATTTTTTTCATGAGAGATGAACAAAGTTCCTTTTCTCGAGCAGTGTTAGTTGCTTCTATAAAATGATGGATTCATTAATGTGTTTTTTTTTCTGCTTGATCACCTTTGTTTTGTTTTGTTTTTGTAGTCCAGTTGACCTAGAACTTGCTATCCTTATGCTTCATTCAAGCTCCTAGATTTGGAGACCACAGGCATGTGCCACCATTCCTGGATCAATCTGGTTATCTTCTGCTTTGACCAAAAAATAAATAAAAAAGAAGGAAAAAAAGGAAGATAAATTTACATGATTCCACAATGATGATTTATCTTCCATAATGTAATGTACTGTGAACAATTCTAGTATATTTCTAAGGGTTACTAGCTTTTCTTTCTGTTTAGAGCCTCAGGAACTCTACTGGGATATTAGAGCAAAGTAAGAGAATTCTCTCGCACTCACAATTTCTTCCCTGTACTTCTGGGATCTTTTTCTCTTCAAAGTATCACTCATTCTTCCAATTCCAATTTTCCACCATAAAAATTTCTCAATTTCCACCCCTACTTAGACTGAAATTCTTCATGTTGAGGAAGCATATTTTGAATCAAATTCTCATAGGAAGGAAACTTATATGAGGACAGACCAAATTAAGAGATTCCCCCCAAAATGTGCTATGGTATTTTTTATATTAAATACACAGTACTGCACACTTAATAAAATGAAAATTAATTTATCAGAATTTTATTCAAATGAAAGTATTTGTATTCTAATTTTCAGAAGATTAAAAAATTATGACTGTCTCACTTTCAGGGTTATGTTTTGAGGGATGAAGATGTACAAAATGATCTAATATTTTGATTTTAAAAGAAAAAATATTTTGTGTACTGAGTCTTATACCTGCATGTCAGGCACACTGTGACAGATAGAAGCGCATTACAGAGGTGATCTCCCTTGGGGCTGGACCTTGTCACTAACCCTGGGAAGACATAGACTATCACAGGATACACTAATGTGCTTCTGATCTGTGCCTCTACACTAACTGTTCACTTTTTCTCAGTTAAAGGGGAATCTGGCCTCAAATGATGCAAGTGCTGTTGCATCAAAAGTTCTTTGGACCATAATATTCAAGTTGGAGCTCTTTTGGGATTTCTATGAAAGAAATTTCTATGTAGGAAAGGAGCCTAATAAAGGCCTGAAGAATAACTTGGAGGTTCCCTAGACATGGATTTTTTTTAAAGACCTACCTACAATACTAGCTTCATTTTTCTTCAAAGGTAAATACTTTAGTGAAATTATTTTGTTGTTCTTTTGCCTCTAAGAAAATAAGGCAGCATATACTTGAAAACTCTAATACCTTGCAATCTCAAAAGATATTAAGCTTATAAATCAACATTACTACTAATCCTTTCAAACGTTAAGAGACAACATGCTTGCTTCTATATGTTCCTTTATGTTTGTTTTCTATTTGCTTAAAATGCTAATGACATTCATTGCTTTTGAAATTCATCAGATTAGCACCACTATGATAGTTATGGTGTTACATTTTACAAGATTTATTTAATATAATTTTAATTATCACTGAAAAATGGCTTCTGGTCATAAAAGTACTCAAAAATTATGAGCTAAACCCACCCCAAATTAAAAGTTAGGGCTCTTGCAGTTAATAATAATTTTATAAAATGCTACATCACATGCTACAGTAACTGAACATTGAAATATTTATATTTTAAATAACAAATACATCTAAAAAATATAAAATTGTCAAAGTAGATTCTTTGTAGTACTTCAGAATATTCTAAAAATTTATTAGTATTACAATTCTAGGTTATTAACAGTACATGCTGTTAGCAGGCTTGGGAGTGCTTGAGTCTGCTTCTGGAGATGGTTTCTAGGTTCTTGCCATCCTGAGCGAAAAATTAGTCAAGACAAGTCCAAATGGTAACAAAGTTTTAATTTTTTTTGAGACAAGGTCTCACCATATAGCTCAGATTGGACATGAACTCATTATGTATCCCAGGCTGACCTTGAACTTGCAGCGATCCTCCTGCCTCAGCCTCCGGGAGTGTTGGGATTAAGGGTGTGCACCACTATTCCCAGCTTGCAAAGTTTTGTTAAAGGAAGGCAAAGAAACAAGCTCTGCAGAGCGAGTTTAGGCCAAGTAAAAGTAAGAAAAGAAGTATACTCTATATCGTGAGGGTAGGCCATCAATGCAAGAGAGAACACAGTGGCAAAAACGCAATGTGGTCTGTCCTTTTTGTATCACCACTCCTCAGGGTGATGTCAGGTCTAGGCCACCCTGAAAAACCTGCTCAAGTTCTCATGAGAAGTCTACATGTAGGCAGGGCTTTGGGAAGTGTTCTGTGCATGTGGGGATTTTGTAATTAACAGATCACACCTTCTTCCCCAGCCAGTTTTGCCACACTCTAATCCCCCCTCTCAATGCTATTTCAGGAAATGGTGTTTAGTTTGGAATCTTGGTATTCTATCATCATATGGTGGCTTCCAAATATCATAATGAGGTGGTGAAAACAGTGCAAGAACTCAGATGTTAGGTACCATGAAGACTGTTCTTATATAATAGATACACCTGATTCGGAACAATCTACAAAATAGAAATTACAAAAAACCTTTAACAGTGACTTTGAAGCAGCAATATCGCTAATATGCCTAACATTTTGCAAAATTTTTAGATTTACAGAGTGGATTTTATAAATGACAGTACCAACTCTCTATTCCAGTAAAAACCATTGTCAATTTAGGAGATTTATTACTTAATATAGCTATTTCTTCCTTCTTAAACATGCTAGAGGATTTCTACATTTATAATTTTACTTTAATTGCTTCCTATACTTCTTCCTAGATGTTCTCTGTATTTTCAATAAGCCCTACCAGCTACTAAAGTATATGTTAGGTCATGTTACTTTAAAAAATTTGCTTAAGTCTGAGGTTCATAAGAAAATCAAGGGCTAAATACAGTTTCTGTGTATGCTATGCCAAGTGTTTGGCCCTGAAAGTTTGGACAATAATGGAAAAGATTGAAAACCTTAGTATTAGTGTGACACCAAGCATCCAAAGACAAATATAAAATTTGGAAATAAATTAATTAGGAAGAAAAGACAGGCAGGAATAAGACAGTAAAAAAAAATAGTTGAATGTTCTATACATGAACTGAAGTTCAAAGCATTCATTCAAGCCAGGGTGGTTGGCTATAAAAAAAAATAACAAAGGGAAAACCATCCAGTGTTTGGCAACAAATATTAGAAAACTAATGCTAGGAAGTTGGTTCAGTGACAGAAAATTAATTTTCTTTCAAGTCTAGAAATAAGAGAAATGGTATCAGTGGGGAAAAATCCATACAACCAATAGAGGTTTGGCTACTGGGAGTTTGAGGGATACGACAAAGATTAACTCTCAGATTAACAAAACAGGAACTCAGATAGTGCCTGAAGTTCTTAGATCAGAGAAGAAGCAAATGGCCGAAAACCCAGATTGGCCAAAAGCCTTTGATAGAAGCCATGCTACATTGAAGGTGAGGAATCTCTGTTCTAGTGACTCTGGAGAAAAAGTAAAGAAGCAAGAATAAAAATTCCAGTGCAATTTTAGGAGATTCTTGATGTTTGTGAAGTTCACCTGAAGTGCCTTTGGTGGCACATGGATCACTTTCACAAAGATCTGGGTCTCAAGGTATGAAATTAAAAGCTAGAAGACCACTGGCCTACTACTCTGTGGAAATTCCCGCTGGCTTCAGCTTCAACTTATGAACTCCTATAATAATTATTATTTCCCTCACTTATTTGCCTTTTAGAATATGCTACCAGGGCAGAGTTTTAAAAATATATTTGTTTATGCCCCCTCCTTGAAGTCTGAGACATCTTAAATCATTTGCCCTTTATTTCAAAAAAGTTGGCACAGAGAAATTAGTAAAGGATTAGAGGAGATTTTGAGTTTATAAGACAGAATGGAGAGAGTTGGCAAAGGCAATGACTTTGAAAATACAAAATGTCCAACAATTTTGAGGGAAAGGGGTAAATTTATTTACCCTGAAAACCGGATATTGCTTCAGTGAGTTTTCAAATATCAGATAAACAGCTGTTCAGATTAAACACATAAACTTTAAATCCTTGCCAAGAGTATCTCACACCCGTTAATATTGGGGGGAGAGAAAGAACAGAAAGAAGGAGAAAAAGGGTGCATGAGCAATATGATTAACTTAAAATTATTTAAATGAGTAGTTTTTCCAAAAATCATCTTTCAAATACTTATAGAAACAGTGATTAAATGCATTGAAAAGAGAAAATTTTAAGAGGTTTTAAAAAATGTATGATTAAATCCAAATGAATGGAAGTAAGAAGAAGGAAATGAGGCTCAAAATCAGGAAAGATTTTGGTGGTAGAGCCATTATCCTGAAGTATATAAAAATGGATAGAAAGATGAAAGATACTATGAATACACAAAACTTCCCATTGCCCTAGAGAATACACTAGATTTCTGAGTTAATCTTTTTCTCTACAACTGAGATGCTTTGTGAACTAATTGGTAGTATTGTGGTCTGAGGAATTTTTCTCTCATTTTGCTTATAAGAGTGTTTATGTTTATGAAAGGAATGATTTTCTGTTTCAGGCTTATATCTTCATTTCCCTTACGTTGGTGCATGTTCATGCACATGCTCCCCTTCAGCTAGTGCACATGCACACACAGAGCAGGAGAAGGAGAGATCTATATCCCATTAACTTTGAGATACAAACTTAGAGATATTTCATTTCCATCTCCTGGAGGACTGTCATGCATTACTCATGAGTCCTATTAACACTAAATGGACTCGCAGTTTCATAGCAAGTTGCTTCACAAACTGGCCTCAGGAATTGAAATATCCCCAGTGCACTGCCCACTGGCACCAACACTCTACCTAACTCAGCTCTCGAGTAAGGAAAGGAGCAAACAGGTGGTGATAGTTACCTGGTCAACTGAAGCCTGATGACTGAGAGCAAAAGGAGCAGAAGACCCATCTAAAAATGTGCTGAAGTGTTTCGTAGTAAGATTGTCTAGTCTGTAAACATCAGTCAAAGTAGATCACATAACACAAATTCATAGGTTATTATACAGAAAAAAAATGGCACTCTCCATAAACATGCTAGTTTGTAGCCCCTAAATAGAGAAACTAAGGCCCAAGGAAGTGAAGTTACTTGCTTGGAGTCATATGCCTAGTTAGCAACCACAGGTACACCAGCACTTCAGACTTTTACAACAAAGGTTTTTGTTAGTGTTAGAGGCACTTTGCTGACTAAACAACTTTCAGTTGGAAAACAAGGACAAGCTTTTATATGTGAATAACAACATAAAAGTATTGACTGTTGATTATTTATTTAAACTCCTTTTAATTATATAGATATTCATACCTGTTGTTAATGATATCTTCGAAGAAGAGAGAAAATATTTCATATACACAGAGGAACTGAAAAAGCACTATCATTTTCATGGAAACTTTCTCTTATGAATAGTAACCTAACAATTGAATTTAGTAGTTTTATTCAATGCAGGTCAAGTCTGAAAATACAATGTGATTCCTGGTATAAAAAGCCATTGGCCCTTATTTCATTCCATTAGTCTCTGAAGCACAGGTGCACTCATTTCTTTATCTTCTCATTCAGTAAATATTTGACATGTGTCTACCTTGTTCTAAGCATCATTCTATAATGTGGCAGCAAGTCTAATGAAAATAGAGGAGAAAAGTCATTTTCATCAATTATGGTGGGAACAATAGAGTGGACAAAATATCATTATGACCAGTTATCATTTTTTCCTTTCAAAGAGATTCAGTGTTTCTGACTTTATATCTAGGCCTTTGATCCATTTTTATTTTAGTTTCGTACAGGATGAGAGCTATAGATCTAGATTTATTCTTATGCAGGTGCATAACAAATTTTCCCAGCACAATTTCTTAAAGAGGCTATCTTTTCTCCAGCATGTTATTGGCCCCTTTGTCAAAAATTAGATGGCTGAAGGTGCTTGGGGTGTTTCTACTTCTATTCCATACCATTGGTTAATATGTCTGTTTTGTCCCAGTACCATGCTGTGTGATATAACTTGAAATCTGGAATTGTAATACCTCTGCTTTGCTTTTGTTGCTCAGAATTGCTTTGACTCTTCTGGTTCTATTCTAGTTCCATATAAATTATAGAATTGTTTATGCTCATTATGTGAAAGGTATGAGCATTTTTATTGAAATTGAATTATATTTGCAGACCATTTTTGATAATGTGGGAATTTGACAATATTGGTGCTTCCTATCCAGGAACAGGGAATGTCTTTCCAGTTTGTAATATCTTTCTGAATCTCTCTCTTTTTTTTTTTTTCAGAGCACTATAGTTTTTGTTGTTTACTTCCTTCATTAGGTTAATTCCCAAGCTTTTAAATTTTTGAAGCCTTGTAAATGGGGTTGTTTTTCTGTTTTCCTCTCAGTGGTTCATTATTAATGTATAGGAATGCTGTGTGTGTGTGTGTGTGTGTGTGTGTGTGTGTGTGTGTGTGGTTTGTTTCTGTATCCTGCCACTTTGCTAAATTTGTTTATTAGTTCTGAGAGTCATATAGTAGAGTTTTTTGGATCTTCTATGTAATGGGTCATATCATCTTCAAGTAAGGATAGCTTAACTTCTTTCTTTCATATTCAAATGCTTTTTATTTTTTTCTGTTGTCTGATTGCTTTGGCTAAAGTTTCTAGTACTATATTCAACAGGAGTAGTGAAAGTGGACATTATTTCCTATTATAGAGAGAATGGATTCAGTGATTTTCCACTTAGTATGATGTTGGCAGTGAGTTTGTCATAAATAGCTTTTCTCAGTTTGAGATAAAGTCTTTTAATAACTTCATACCCATGTTTTCTTCAGTTTTCTAAAAATCATAAATGAATGAATGATGTTAGGTTTTTTCACAGACATTTTCTGCATCTGTTGAGACAATCATCTGATTTTTATCCTTACTTCTGTTGGTGTTGTATATTACACTTACTGTCTTACATATGCTGGAATTATCTTTTCATCCCTGAAATAAATTTGACTTCATCATTCTTTATGACTATTTTAATGATTTGTTGCACGCTGCTTGCTGGTATCTTATTGAGGAGTTTTTGGATCTATGTTTGTTAAAGAAAGTGGCCTATTGTTATTGTTGTGGTTGTGGTTGTTGCTAAGTCCTTGTCTAGTTTTGTTATCAGGATAATGCTAGCTTCAAGGAATGAGTTTGGCCATGTTCTTTCCCTTTTAATTTGATAAAGAATTTGAGGAGTATTGGCATTGTTCATCCCCTGAAATTCTGGTAAAATCATCAGTGAATCCACTGGGTGCTAGGCTTTTCTTAGTTGGTAAGATCTTTATTACTGCCTGCATCTCTTTCCTGTAACTGATCTATTCAGGGTTTTTATACATTCTTGGTTCAACTTTGATAATCCATAAGTGTCTAGGAATTTATTCACTTTTTCTAGATTCTCCAATTTATTGGAATATGAATTTTCAAAATTAACTTGTTGTAATCCTCTGAATTTCTGCCATATCCATTTTGATTTTACCTTTTTGTTTAATCTTTCAAAGAACCATCTCTTTTATTCATTGATCATTTCTATTGCTTTTTAGCCTTAATTTCATTAATTTCTGCTCTGATATTTTTAATTTCTATCCTTCTACATGTTTTGGATTTGTTTTCCTGGACCTGGGGTGCATCTAGGATCAAGGGACTGGCCTGGTTCTTTTTCTAAACACCCCTGATATTGTAGTTCATGTGGTGGACTTCTCCTGTAAGTCAGATTTCTGTATTTGGGTCTTTTCTGCTTCCCATTTCTGAGCACCTGTGTTTCTTGGAGCCTGTGATCTGACCATCTCATGAATACCATTGTCTCTCGTCAGCCATGATGATCTCCACCCTCTTTCTCCACTGGGCAGTCTCATTTATAGTTTCTACAGATTGTCACCATTCCTGCCTGATAGTTTAGAATATGAAATTATTCCAGGGAAATGTGTTTAAAATTCCATCCAGGTATCTAGGTACAATTCAGTCCCAGCCAAGATCAGGGTGACCTCTGTTCATTTCCTTCATCCTCCCTCCTCTTTTTGTCATCACTTGCAGAATACCCAGTGCTCCATAAATGTAATGTTGCTGTGATGGAGACCAGAAGTCGTTTTCACAGGGGCCCGGTAGGCAGAAAATTACCGACTCTATCTGATACTAGCAAAAATAAGAAAAAAGGAAGATGGAAAGAAAGGGAAGGGGAGAGAGAAAGAGAGAGAGAAAATTTACCCACTCTTTTTTTAAAGCTAATCAATAGAGACTTTGTTGGTAACTTGGGTCAAAAAAATGTGTAAATAAAATAATATAACCCCCAATACAACACTAATTTTCTTTTTGTTTTGAGTGCTTTGGTATTAAAAATGATGTAACATAGAAGAAACTAAAATAGAGCTTTACAATATAACCAGAAAACCATTTGCTTTGCATTTACTAGCTCTGCTATTCTATAATACAATTTATTAGCATTTTTTGTGCTCTCTAATTCCACTCTCCTCAACTTGATTTCCTGAGTAATATTTATTTTAAAGCACTGTGAAGGGGCATAGAATTCATAAGAAACACAATTGTTAACAAAACAATATGTCAAAACTCAAGTTGATTTTTTTAAATTTCATGTTTTTATTGATTGCCCCTGAGAAATACTGTGTGCCTCTGGAACCCTAGAAAAGTGTAGGAGCTTCTGCTTTTCTTAACCAACAAATATTCATGTGGCAAATAGAATGCCTTTGGCCAAGAACTTGCATGTTTACTTGTATCCTGATGAAAATTTAAATAGCTGATTAAATTCCTTAAATGCATGATTTATAATGGATGCCACTATCATTTTGTGAAGTAATTTAATGCATATTTAGTGCAATTATTATGTGATCTCTTTTCATAAGGAGAGCCAGCTGTGATTCTGCAAGTACAAGAAAGAAAGCAATTTGAACAAGGGCAGCAGTTTGTTGAGATGTGTGAAGTAGGTCTTCCAAGTCTCACTTCACTACAGATATGAAATTGTACCTTTCACGATGTTGCTACTATATATTGTGTACATATTGAGAAAAGTAGATAAACAAATGTAATATCCAATATTGAAAAAAATTCTATTTTGAAGTTCTTGTCACTAATTAGATAAGCTGATTTAAATGTGCAAATTGGTATGGTATATCCCCTCCTAGACCATGGAGGAACAAAAGAATTAAAGACACAGGAAGACAGCAGAGAAAAGTTTTATTATGTGCATGAGCACATGCACACACACATACACACACACACACACACACACACACCACCGAACAAATGAAGACTAATAAAGGTCAATCTTCTTTCAACTATGTGAACCAAGCCATAAACACTTAAAATCCATCTTAAGTCAAACAAAAATTTTCCCAGTTTCCAAAGATTTTACTTTCCTCAGAAATTGTCCCTGGACTCTCTTGAGTATTAATTTTTAAATAATTATTAGTATGAACTCTCAATTCATGTTCTTCTAAGATAGTAGAATATTCTTTGGGGAGAGCTTGTGCAAAGCTTTTGCAAAGAAGCCATAGAAACTGTGATATTTCACAAGGAAAGGAAGATATTAATTAACTAGGGAAATGATGGGAAGTAAATTTTCCAATCAGACTGGTCCTATAATTTATTTCTAAATTAAGACTATAGTTTGTACTACTAGCATATTCTTATTTTATATTCCTTTAGGAGGGGAAAACAGACTTTTAATTATCATATTTTGCATACTTTCTTTCTGTTGATTTTAATACAAATGTTATCATGTTTTTTCAATGCATTTTGGCATCATTTATTCACTGTACTCACCTTTTATGTGCCTATGAAACAGCTTTCTTCCTGTAAGGTCCTGAAATTTTATTCACACTACTATTCCTCCCTAGAAGCATAATAAATACCTTGGTCCCTTGAACCTTATTTAAATTGATGTGTTTAGACTATTAACTAAAAATATGTCAAATCTTGTCTCTTTTTCAGTGAAATCAAAGATCAGCTATAGAAATTGAAAATAATTGGTGAAAACTAGTATAGAAAATAATATTCTTTATTTATACAGGAAGCATTTGTATTTTTCTATAAAGGGAATGTAATACAGGTATTATGTGCTATCTTTAGCATATA
Organism: Heterocephalus glaber; assembly: GCF_053883595.1. Classification (NCBI taxonomy): domain Eukaryota; kingdom Metazoa; phylum Chordata; class Mammalia; order Rodentia; family Bathyergidae; genus Heterocephalus; species Heterocephalus glaber. Next base: position 5,645,631 of record NW_028258327.1, read on the forward strand.
CTACTCATTTCCTTTCAGTCTGGTGGTTTCCAAAGGAAAGACACAGCTGAGGAGGAGAATCATCCCCTACCTTTTATTTATTTCTTTATTTTTCTGTTATTGGTGATTTAGCCCAAGAACTAGGGCAATCGCTCTGGCACTGAACCACATCCTTGTCTGTTTTAATTTTTGAGACAAGATCTTTCTAAGTTGCCCGGCCTGGCCTTGGGCTTGGGATTCTCCTCCCTCAGCCTCCAATAATCTGGTATTGTAGGCATACACACTCAGCATTCTGCCTTTTTAAAATGAGAGCTTAAGAAGAAAAGAGCACTAAGAGTTTTTCTGAGTTAAATTTACCTTAGTCTAAAGAATTTACTAAAGCCTGTGGAGTCTTCAGCGGAAGTAACCGCTAGTTATTTGGATTCCTGTGAACTTACACTCCCAGTCTAGTACTTAAAACAAACAGGTAACCGGGGGAGCCAAGGAGATACTAGTCCAGTGGTTCATTCATCATGACTTCTAACTAAATTCTCCAGTGTATTCCAATTTCATATATAGACTTTCACTGTACATTCAATAATTGCTGTTGACTTTTTTCAGTAAATGTTTATTTACTTGTTTTGTGCATTTCAGCAAGATCTGGAAGAAAAAGAAAAATTTCAATAATCCTTAAAAGAAGCTGAGCTCTAATGAAGAGTAGAAGTGATGAGCAAAGCGAAAGACAAACTTGACCTGTATCCCAAAGAAATCAGTAAATTGAGGCAGGTTTTTCATAGTTTTGCTCAAAATAGATCAACTTGAAAAATCTTAACACTGACAAGTGGAGAGTATAGGGGTGCTTTCTTAAAAGCACTCAAATAATAATAAAATAATACAATTTTTCCCAATTCCTTCTAAACTGTTTTCTTACAGAATACTATGGACTTTTAAAAAACTATATAATGCAGAGACATCAGATATATCCATTATAAGGAAGCAAGAATAATATTAAGCTATTTGGGAGTCAAAATCTGTGATCTTGCTTTATAAATGTCATTGCCTCACCTTCTGACTCAAGTGTGCAGTCTCTTATACACCAGCCATAGGCTATAATTGCAGAGGATGTACAAAAAAACCTGTGACCTGTAGGATGGTCATCAATCAAGAGAAATTTTCTGTTTAGTTGAAATGGCTACATCTCGAATTTTCCTACTGATCGCATGAAGGCTTGTCCCCTGTTGAGGGTGATCAGGGAGTAGATCTCAGTCAAAGAATTTTGTATGAAGAGTGCAAGTCAGTGGCAGACTGGGTCAGTTCAGTTGAGTTTTCTAGTTTTTTTTCTAGTTTTTAATATATTTAATAAAAAGAGTTTATATAGTTATCGAGAAATAGAATGGCATTGCTCTGAGCTCTCTTGACTGAGATTCAGCCATTTAGTTCATTATAGTCTCCCCTAAACTGAGTGAGTTCTACAACCACATCCCCGTTCCTATGTTTTCTGGCAAACAATGTTACCTTTTAAAGGGTGTGTAAGTAATTCTGTTATATCTCTGGAGAAGTCTAAGAGAGGATTATCATCCTACACCTTTAGATTCAAGTTTCAGAGCAGCATGAGGCATATTTAAGGGAATGGTCAAAGAAACAAAAGATCAAGCATTTAGGAATTGGAGGAAGCCTAACATTGGTGTGGACATCACATAAATATTGCAACTGAGGAGGATCTGTCAACAAATATATGACTAGTAATTGGAAGAAAGTACATTTGGGAGTGCATCACAATGTCAGGGGCTTAGAGAAGAGTGATTACTAATGTGGGCTTCTAAAAGCAAGACTCAGCAAGACTATACATAATAATCCTCTAGAGAAATGATCTTATTTGAGTTCCCTGTTCTAGGAACATATCCCTGATATGTTCAAACTCTGCTCATATTATTTTGAAAGGATGCCCAAAACAAAACGTTTCAAGTATGCACCCTGAATATATGTAAATCTACTTCTTTGTAATGTAATACTAAAGTATTTGGTATATTATAGAACAAATTTAAAGCAATGATGTAAGGATTGATCAAAATAATTTTAACACACCTTGTTTGTAGGACAAACGCTTTTTGCTTTTGCTCAATATTGTTTATAATAAATGGTAGATGATTTCTCATCATTTTTAAAAATGTTGGCTTAAACTGTTGTACAGTCATTTGAAAATCTGATTGAATATATAGTTCATTTTAACACTTAGTTTTAATTGTTTTCATCATTGAAAAACTACCTCAAAACAGTTTTATACAGAAGTACTAGCTATGCATATTAAATCATGAATCCGATTTTCCAATTATACAAAAATTTTTGTTGAAATTCACATAGTAAATTTCCATCTTCCCAGCAATGACATCAGTTATTCTAACACAAAAACAGGAAATTTATGATCTATGATTATTTTTAAACAAATGAGTTCACAATTCACTGAATAACTTCATTTAAAAGATTTTTTAAAAATAAGAGTATTAAAAAACCCGAGTATTATTTTGCCCATTTTGTAAGTATATGGGCTTTAGTACATATAAGAGTGTTTATAAGTGACACATTATCTTTGGCAATAAAATTACACAGACATGAAAATGTTCCCCAATATCCATTTTTGAAGTGTTTTCTGTATAGTGAGATTTTATAAATATAGCTTTTACTTTCTCACTTATTGTGTAAATGCTACCTTTCCTTTTAAGAAAGATATATTTGTTTCCCCTCCATAGGATCCTCCTAAAAGTAATTTACCTCCCCCAAAACTTAACAAATTTAAAGTATTTACTTTTTCATAAAATAATAATATATGCTTTTAAATTTCAACAACTCTTTTATCCACTAGATAAATGGCAAAACTCCACGTGGAACAGATTTGCAAAAATATTCCCTACTCACTACAAAGCATAAAGACATGAAAATATTTTAGGCTTTGCTGTTATGAAAATAATTTGGTGGCAATAAATACATGAAAACTTTACTTTTGTTATGAGACACTAAACTCACATGAATGGGATCAGCACTGTCAACACCCCCACGTGGAGAAATGTTCACTTTTCTGCTAGGATGACTCCAGGCTTGCTCTACTGTCTAAGATGCCAGGGAGCGTGGGAACCAGTGCTATTCATACTGATTAATATAAAAACTTATCTTCCTGTTTGAAAAGAAATATGAAGACAAACTATAATGATTCTTTCTTTGCTTTGATTAATGCCCTTGTGCATAGCAGACAGCAGATCCACTGTCAGATGACTGCACGTGGTGTGGTAGCTTTCACGTACATTTTTCTTTTTCTTTTTTTTTTTTTTTGGTACCAGATTTTGAACTCAGAATCTCAATCTTGACAAACAGATGCTGTGCTACTGAGCTAAATCCCCTGCCCATCAGGTACATTTTTCTGCATAACCACTTAGAAGACTTAAGCAGAAGTACTGAAGAAGAGTAAGGCAAGAATTGGAATTTGAACCAACAGCCTATACCCAGCACATACACACAGAGAACCTACACCTAACCATCATACACAGAGTCTCTGCAGGAAGAGATGGGAATGACTAGCCTTCCCATTCACCAAGATGGTATGAGTGTATCAAAAGGTAAAGACAGAAGAGATCCACTTCAGGAGAACCTAGGGAACAGTGGACATGGGCCATAGAAACTTACCACTCACACAGGGGCCAAAGTGTGCTCCAAACCTTGACAGGAATATTGTATTACATTTTCCAGAAGAAGTAAAAGGGAAGACAGTGTATTAAGATTCCAAATATTTTTCACTGCTATTTTTTCTTTCAAATTGAAAGAATAAGGGTACAAAACCTTCCTTTCGGGCCAACTTACCTTATCACTTTTCAACAGTAAGACCTCTTGAGAACTTCTGTCCCCCTCTATAAATTGGGTTACCTGGTGTGAGGGTTAAATAAATGTGAAATACTCTAAATGTAAAGGTGGATTAAGTGGAAGGGAATGGCAAAGTACCCTTGCAGACTCTGAGCTGCCTTCAATTCCAGAAACCAGGGGGAAAAAATAAAATATTGCTTGTAGCCAAGTACCTGATGGGTTAAGGGAGGAAGAGAATACATTACAAGTAAGATAATTTGAAAGAAATTGATTCCAATCCACAGCTTGGGTGGATATAACTGTTCCACCCACAGTCAGCCGTGCACAGAGAAAACCTAGTCCCTATATTGGGTGGCACATAGTCTGCCTACAAGGTTTGAGGAAGAGTCTATTTATGACCGTTTCAAAGCTCTACAAGCACTCCTCCACAACATGCAATTTAATCAACACTTTCCGGATGGCCTACCTTCTCTTTATTCCTATGATGTATTACAAAGCATTTGTAGACTCAGAGAATTCTCATTAACATCTTTTTGTCTTACTGAGTTAAACAAAATATGACTCCCTTTTCCCAAGCTATGGAAACCTCATTCAGAAACCAAACAAGACAAAAAAGGAAGTATCCTTTTCTAAAAATGATGTATTTTGTTCTACAAGACCCAGATCTTCATTCTTATGGAATTTCTTATGAAAATGTCTTTCAATTAAGTGCTGGGTATAAATGATAGATGAAATGAACAACATAATTCATAACAAGATATTTCATAGGTCTCTTGCCTTTGCTAAAAGTCAGAATTCTTGTCATGTTTCCCTTTATAAAATACTCCCAAATAACCCACCTTATTACAAGTCTGATGCTCTGTATGCTATATATCTGAATGTCATATATAATGTATAGATCTGAAAATCAACTTCAGATATAATTCTGAATCAATTTTATTTCTCCTAAAGCTACTACCCCCCTTATCATTATACCTATGCAATGAACAGTCAGTTTCATTTTGTCACCACTCTGTAACCTGGCTGCCTTTCTCATCCCTGACTGGAGCTAAACCCTGGAAGATCATCAGCTGAGATCTAATCCATCTTAAAGTCATGAAACCCTTGACGTTAATATCCTGTCCTAGACATCTTCTCCTCTACTGATTTGAAGTATGACATTTTATTTCTCTCTGAGTGCATTGTGTAGTTTATTTCTCTATCCCCTCAGCCTGAAATACCCCAACTAAAGGATGAATAGGATTTTAATGAAGCCCAGTACAAATGAGCAGGCCTCTCTACATCTCAGATGCCTTCATGAGTTCCTGATGAGATTCAATTTCATCTTTTCTTTTCTTACACCCCCCCCACCACATATACATAGCTTGGAGGTAATCCCTTCTAGTAAAGCTTTTAAATGATTGTACCTCATGTTATTTGTCTGCCTGCATTGCAAAGGGAGTTGTAAGCCTTTTGAACTCTCTTGCATAGAAAATGCTCAGTCAGTGTTTAAGGAGAGAATTAAAGAATGATTGAAAATCTTGAATGACTTGCTATAGGAAATTATGAAGGAGAAATAGCTCTTATAAAATTATATACAATTATTAAATAAAGAGAAGATAGTATAAAATATCAGTGTATCATAAAGAAATAATAAATAGCAAATATTAACATTTTATTTGCTACATTATTTTAATTTAAGGAAACATTTCTGATACAGTTGAAGTCTTCTTAGTATTCAACCTATAGTTGCATTTCCTTCTCTCTCTCTCACTGTAGGCAACCTCTCATGGAATTGTTCTATAACTTATCCATATAAGTTTATTTTTAACATTTTTCATACACTCAATAATCCATAAACAATGTTAATATAATATCTGGATTTTAAGTTTGAATACATGATACTCTACAACTTGCTTTTTTCACTAAATATTATACTTCGGAGATCTGTTCGTGTTAGTGTATATGAATTGAGTTCATTCACTTTAGCTGTTATATATATTATTTATGTTATAATTATACCACAATTTATTTACTAGTTCTTTTCTTGATTCATATTAAAATTGCCCCAGATTTTTGCTCCTGTAAACAGTGCTGCAGTGAGTACAGTAGTATATCACCTCTACACATATGCCAGTGTTTCTCTGGAGTTTATGCTTAGAAGAATTTTCAGTTCCTGAATATTTGCATTTTCAAAATTAGTAGATATTGCCAAATTGATCCCAGAAATAGTATTTGAAGATGGGGACAATTTAATATTTTATGAATGAAAATGACCAAACACTTATTTCTGTCATCACTGATGTTCTAACACCATTGATACTAATGGGAAATTGAGAAGTACATAAATTTTAGGAATAGGCAATTCACTTATTGCCTAATCAAGACAGCCTAATTTATAAACACAATAGCATAAGCAATTTCTTTTATTTATTTATTCATTTTATTTTTTAATTAATTGTTTATTGGTACATTTTAGGCATACATAATGATAACATTCAACATAGGGAATTTGTACCTGTGCATGATATACCTTGGTTCTTACTTTTTCCCATTCCTCTTCCCTTCCTTCAACCCTTCCATTGCTCCCTATTTATAAAACCTTTGTTTCCATTTTTTCCTTCTTTTCTCATTTTTTTCCTTTCTCTTCCCCCACCCCCCTCCCTTGTTCCCCTACAAACCTTACCACTCTAGCAGATGTGAGTCTTGATGAAAATCTCAAGTTCCTAAAAAATAAATGTTTCTTTTTTTAAGTCAGTTAAAATTTAACTAATATTAAATACATGTACAATCCAATGTTTCCAATTTTCCCTTATCTTCAAAGTTTCTCTAGTTTCTTTCTTTACACTCCAAAACACTTAAGAAAATATCCATAATTTATAGAACCAATAACTTGTCCTATTCTCTGTGGGAATCTGTTAATATGAAAGCAAAGTTCAAGGTATTTCAGGAACAATCTGTCACTTTACATTGATTAACAAAAAAAGGTAATTAAGAATATCAATTAACCAGAAGTGTTGGTTTAATTAGGTAAAATAAATATTTTCTGTAAGGCTTGGAAGAAACATGAGTAACCACTTCTTAAACTACTGAACAGTTTGGGAAGGACAGATTTGGAATCACCACCTCCCATTTCTTCCCAATTTTTCTCATATACGGTGGACACAGAGTGTTTATTCAGTGTGGGCGCCAGTATTAGAAAGTTAGCAAATAACAACCATTAGCAATGCCCCACCGATTGTAAAGAAATAAAAAAACACTAGGGCCTGATGGTTACTACAGGTTACTACAGTTTTGTGAAGAACTGTTCCCAGATTTTTAAACTGCTTAATGATCTAACTCTATTTTATAAATGCATTGTTAAAGAAAACCCAGAAAAAAACTCAACAATTTTGTTCTGGTTCCAATCCCTCCCATCTTCTGCCTTTCTTATATTCCAAGAGCTCCATGCAGATACTCAGCAGACTTCACAACCTCCTATTTGGTCCAGTGTAGCCTTGTCTTACTTCTGTTGACATGCTCCATGGTTTCTTTTTTATTTAAGTACTAGTGTGGTGACACAGGGACTGAATTATACCAAAATAAAGAGGAAATAATGGTCAAAACCATTTGTGAGTCCATCTGACTAAAAGTGAAAATTGGTATCTTATTTATAAATTTGGGATTCTGCATTAAAAGTAGTCATCATTGGCAAGAAACATGAAGGTAGCTGATCATATAATCTACTCACCAACCAGAATACTAGGTCCAAATGATATATGTATGACAAATAGTAATGGTGAATAGCCTTACCAACTGACTACATTTTCCCTAATTTAATACCCAATAAGCCTCAGTAATTAAGATTTAGATGTAGTTTCTAATTGCTTTAATTGTATGCCATTAAAATATACCCTTGGAGAGGTTCTGCAGAATTTCAGGCAGAATATATCCTTGAAGAAATTATAAGTTGGAGTTGGCCTCGGTAACACAAATATATGATGTTAGACATATCATTATCTCCTTTTTTGGAAAGGAAGTCTAGAGGAAAACCCTAATAGGTGGCGCCTAACTGAAGGAACTGTCAAGGACCTTCCTGTCACTTCTCAGAATTACTTCTCAACATATGTCTCTAACCAAGAGTGAAGAGCTGTTTGCTGCAGAAATAATTCAATTAGCTAGAATGAAGGAATGAAAGACTCAACTTCATTACTTGTCAGGTGATCAAGCAAGTAGATAGATTTAATTGAATTATGTTAAATATTATAGGGAAACACTTGTGAACAGAGAAGACAATTATTATAGAATATGAATTCTTTAGTATTTAATGAAAATAAATCTTAGTTGCCCTTAGATACATGTTTTGGAGATTAGCAAAAGAATCAAGACAGTAGATATCAGTGTTCATTGATTCTCAGTATTCAGTTCCACAAAGGAAAGCTTTTGAAAGTCACCACTGCCTTTCAGTCCACAGGCTGGAATAAGCAATAATCTGAGGTTAGCATTAATGTGAAAAGAGTTGTAAGAAGGGAACCAGAGAACTGGAAAACTCCAAGAAAACTGTAATTGCTTACATTGCAAGCAAACTTCCTTTTCACTGGCAGGAAATTCCAGACTGTTCTATGTGAAGATTTTAAGACTCCATGAAAAAACTCACTGAAAAATAGGGAGGGAATTTTTTTTCTCACATTATAATATGGAGGAAAATGTACCTGAGCAGCATGAGGAGGAGAAGTCAAGCACTGAGGTACAATAGGAAATAGGAGAGGGATTGGATGTGAACATTGCCCTTCACCTGTGCCAAACTGTCTAAACTGAAGAAACTACAAGGATGCCCTGGAAACTGATGACGGGAGAAATGTTAGGATAGCTAACTGTGTAGGATAAGAGAATTTTGCTAGAGGAATAAGCTTAAAGGATTACTAAACAGCAAGTACTAGGTGAAGAAAATATTTGAAATTTAAAAACCGCATCACTTTTAAATAATTTAGGATGAGAAAGAAAGAAATTGTACTTGAAATTACAACATATATGGAAAAAAGTGAAATTCATGGTTAAATGTTACTTGGAGAGAGCTTATAGCTTTAACTACTTAGAGAAAAAAAATAATAAAAGCTGGTGAGTTAAGGAACATACATATGAATTCAGAAAACTAAGAGTAAAAAAGTCAAAAAAGGTATAAAGGAGGAAATAAGTATGATAGTAAACATTACTAATATAGAAAAAAAGATGAACTAGAACCAACCTATCTAAAATATAGCTCTATAAAAAGTCTAAGAAAAATGACAAATAATGACAAATATGGCAGGATTTACCAGGAAATTATTAGTAATGATGAGTCATAACTATAGATTAAGAAGAAATTTTAAATATAAGAGAAATACTGATTGTATGAAATAAATATAAAAATTTAAACAAAAGAAATTTTTATAGAAAAAATTCACTAAAACTGAATCCATATGAAAGAAAAAACATGAATAAAGCTAATCATTAAAAACAATAAATCAGCCACTAAAAATCTGTCAACTTCAGTTCCAAGAGAAACAGAAACTGGACTGACCTTACCTCCTGAAATAATGAAAATCCTAGGCAGAATATATTGACTGATAACACCCAAGACATGGAAACAGCTCTATGATTAGTCTAGGTTACTGCAGAGAGAAAGTTCCCAGGATGTACTGCAGGGGCACTCAATATTGCACAGCAATCCTCCAGAGTCAGGAAGACAGAGTTATGAGTTCTTAAATGCCAAGGTGTCAAGAGTTTGAAGTGAAAACAGAAGAGAAAATTCCACAGACAGCAACTGCAAAAGATCCCCTATAAATATGCAGTTGAGTACTGATCACTGTATACATGCATATGAGCAAACTATCAAGATATGGCAGCTGGGGGCTGCTTATATGTATTACAGAGGGTAGTGCTTCAGACTTACATATGAAATAGTGGATTGTATCTAATTATTATAGTGGAAGACCGTATAATATATTGGGAATCAGAGAAAAAGGAAAGAGCTTGCTCCAGTATTAGGATAAAATTAATCATTGTACTAAATGGTGCTACTCTGGTCTTGCTTAGTAAATCTTTTTCTTTTTTTTCTTTTTCTTTTTTTGGTACCAGGGATTGAACTCAGGACCTTTCTCTACAAGGTAGGTGGCAGAACCACTGAGCTAAATCCCTGGCCAGTAAATCTTAATATTAACACCTAAAATGATTAAACTTTTTCTAAATAACTTATCTGCTTCCCCAAACAAATCTCAAAGTCTAGCAACCAAACAAAAATTATCAGGTATGCAAAGAAGCAGTAAAATACAACCACCAATAATGAAAAAAAGGAAAAACTTACAAAGAAATGACACAGATTATAAAATTAATAGATAAAGTATCAAAATTTATTGTAATTTTAATATATGTTCAACAAACTAGAAAAAAGTTGAAAATCCATGGGAGATACAAAAAAGACTAAAATCAAATTCCTAGGGCTAAATCTTGCAGTATTTAATATTTAAAATGGACTGTCAGAGTAAAGTCAAATTACATGCTCTAATAGGGAAAATTAATGAATTCAGAGATAACAGAAACTCCCAAAATAAAATACATGGGAAAATAGACCAAAAAACTCAATGAGCCATCAGTGAATAATAGGACAACCTAAAGTAGTTAAATATACATGTAATTGAAATCTAGGAGCATCCAGAAACAAAATTTTAAGAATTAATAGTTAGAGTGTCTCCAAATTTGATCAAACCATGAACTCTGAGATCTAATAGTTAGTGAACTCTGAATATAAGAAGTATGAAGAAAACTACATGAAGTCATATCATAATGAGTTGCTTAAGATCAGTAATTGTGGGAGACTGTCCTGTTGATTATGCCCAAAGCAGGCTGTAAGCAGTGCAGGGTATAAAGAATAAATCCCACAAATGGCTCTTTTTTTTTTTTTTGGTACCGAGGATCGAACTCAGGTCCTTATGCTTGTGAGACAAGTGGCAGCACCACTGAGCTAAATTCCTGGCCCATTGGCTCTTTTTTTTTAAAGAAGTGAGTCTGGCTGAAGCCTACGTGACTCATAACAGCATTGCAGATGGTGCGCAGGTCAGGACCAAGCCCCTGCCTAAGGCCACAGCAGAGGCCAGAGAAATCACCCATGAAGCTGTGGGGTTTAAGATATGAGATAACATGGCAGCAGAGGTCATGGTGACATGCACCCAAATTCCATTCCCCAAATTAAAACCTTCTTCACTAAAAAGTCAAGGTTAAATGTTAACCACAGCCTATATCTGGTGTGTTCTGTTCCTGACCAAAAATGCTTTGTCTCTTCTTTTACAAGCCTTGCCTGCATCAGTAACGTATCCCTAGAGTAGCCCCCTTACCCCAACTTAACAAATGATTGTGTAACCAATAAATATCAGTGATTCTGGCTGTTCTGGATCTTTGTCTGCTCAAGTGTTGACCATTCCAGTTCCCCATTTCATCTTGACTCCATCTCTATGTCGTTCTTCTCACCTTGCATCATAGCACCAAGCCAGAGACTGGGATCCTCTGCAGGGGTCTCTGATAAGTAATAAAGGTAAAATCACAAAATATAGGAGGAAATGGACAAATTATATACAGAAGAACAAAGATAAAGATGTCAGTAGATTTGTAATCAGAAACCATTAAAGTTGGAATGCAATAGAATAACAAAAGAAACATCTATCCACCCGAATATTTTATCCAACAAAAATATTTTTCAAAAATAACATTTTCAGTTATGCAAAAGCTTAAAGAATTTATCACCAAGAGATCTATACTGTATATTATTTTTAAAATTCCTTTATCAGATAGAAAATGATAACAAAGGAAAACCTGGATTTATACAAAGGAATAATGAGTATAATAAATGGTAAATACATGATTAATTATAATTTTTTCTTGTTGTTTGAATTTCTGTCAAAGATAATTGACTGAGCTGAGGTTAAATCTTAGTGGCACAGTGCTTGCTTAGTTTGATTGCCAGTACCCAAAAACAAAACCATGATTGACTTCAAATAAAAAAATAATGTTTTTAAACAAAATTAATAATGATATTTTATAAGGCCTATTATACATATATAAAATGCATGTATATGTAAAATACATGAGACCAAAAGTAACAACATCAAGAAAAAGAAATGGACAAATAATGCTGTAAACTTCTTTTACTGTACATAAGTAGTAAAATACAGTTTTCCATCTGTCTCTCATACTCCTATATACTCTTTGGGATATGCAAAGAAAACAAGGTCATAGCCACTTTTACCTGGGCTCTTTCTCAGAACTGTATTTGCATCAAGTAATACTTAGGGATGAGATAATACCTTCCTTTGTTATGAATAGCAATATTGCTTATTGTTTGCTATGAAATTGTGGGTACCAAAGTTCAGTATCCCCTCCTGTTATATGAACCACAGCCTGTGCTTACATGCATCTGGTTATCACATTGCCTTATGAGATTTGAAGGTAAAGGGAATCACCAAAAACATGTTAATGTTCATGTTCCTTATTGTACCATGAGTTATAAAATCCATTGCTTCTGACAGAGAAGTCTCATTCTTCCTTCAAGCATCAATGAAGTGACAGCAGGATAATTTATTCATTTATTAGCTTATCAGTCGGATAAAACAAAATCCAAGCCATGGAAAAGAACTTTTGGAATTGAATGTAATATGTTAAAAATGTATACAATAAACCTTACCACAACCACAAGCACTAAAATAATACAAAAAAAGATTTATAGCTAACAAACTAACAAAGGAAATGAAAGAAATGATTTTTAAAATGGTCTAAACTGGGCACTATGTCATGTAACTGTAATCCCAGCCACTCAGTGGGGTGAGGCAAGGAAATCTCAAGTTCAAGACTAGCCTGGCCAATAAAGTGAAACCTCCTCTGAAAACAATAACAATGAAAGATATATAAGAAGGCAGAAAAAAGGAAAAAGGGGAAAAATGAGAGACAATTAGAGATCAAATAGAAAATGGTAAAATTAATCATAATCAATAATCAATAATCATAATCAATAATCTTTTTTCAAATGCAAATAGTCTTACCAAACCAATTTAAAGTTGGAACTTCTCAGATTGAGGTAAATTACAAGAACCAGCAAAATACTATCTTACAAGAAATATCTTTAAATGTAAAGATATAAATGTATTAATAGTAAAACGTTGGAGAAAAATATGTCTAAAGTTATTTGGAATGTTTATATTAATATCAGTCTAAATAGATTTCAGACTAAAGAACACTAAAAATATAGAGGGTCATTTAATAACAATAGATGTTTAAATTCATCATGACAAAATTATAATCCTAAATGTTTATGAACCTAATAGTAGAGGTTTAATATACAAGAAGCAAGAAGTTATAAAATAGTAATAATAAATAGTAATAGTAAATAGTAATAATAGTATCTCTCCCTCAATAATTGAGCAAGTGGAAGAAAATCAGTAAAGATGCAGAAATCTTGAAAAATACTATTAGCCACCTTCTAATTTACATTTATAGAACACTCCATTAAATATATTTTTAGATTAAATATACTTTTAGATGTATGCACAATATTTACCAAGGTAGACTTTCTATCTTGCTAAATACAATAAGGTCTTAAAACAAGACAAAATAATTAAAAGAAATCAAGCTTACAAAGTGGGTTCCCTGAGCACAATAGAATTTAATTAGAAACCAGTAACAGAACAATATCTCGATAATTCCCAAATATTTAAAAATGAAATAACACATTACTAAATAATCCATTGGTCAAAGAAGAAATAAAAAAGAAATTAATGCAATTGTATTGAATAAGAGCAAAGAACAAAATATAAGTTTGTAATATGCAGCTGAGTGAATTTGGAGATGTCTATGCTGTATTAGAATGGAAAAAGGATCCCAAATACTGATTTCAACTTCCCCCTCAGAAATAAGGAAGAGCAAATTAAATGCAAAGTAAAGGGAAGGAAATAAATGATAAAGAATAGAGCTGAATGTAAAGAAATAAAAACAGAACAACAATACAGAAAATCAGCAGAACCAAATCTGGTGGCTTGAGAAAATCAATAAAATTTAGTAGAAAATCTATCCAGAATAACTGAGAAGTGAAAAGAGAAGAAACAAAGTATCAATGTCAGGAGTGCCAGAGGTCATACATAGCTCTACAGATGCAACCTCTCTTTAAAAAGACAATAAAAGAATATTATAAACAACATTCTACATTTATGTTTGACAACAGCAATGGATAAATTTATTAGAAGGTACACCTTTTAAATTAGACATTTTTATATTCTTTTATGACATTATTTAAAGTCTTTTGCTCATTTATTGTGCACTATTTTTCATTTTCAAATTTTTTGTAAGAATTCTTTATATTTTATGCTCTCAAGTTAGTAAAATGAGGAATAAAAGAAAGGATATCACTATCAATGTTAGTAAAATAAGAGGAGTAATAAGTGACCACAGTAAACAGTTTTATTGCAAAATTTAAAAACTCGAGATAATCTGAACAAATTCCTGGAAATATTAAAAACTACAATTGACTCAAGGAGGAACAGAAAATCTGACTAGGCATTTAACAAGGAAAGCATTGGAGTTATGATCAAGATGGTCTTTCCTTTCAATTTAAGTAAACAGTAAGCAGATTTCTTCCTTACTGCAGGACTTGGACTTCTTTTTCTTAGAGATTTTACTTTTAGAAAACCTGTAACTGTAAATCTTTCCCTACTCTTGAAGATATAATTTTTTTCCTCCACCTTTTTCTATTTTTACAAGATAGGGATGTCTTTCTTAGGGACATGGAACCATCTCTGAAATGTTTTCAAGGAAGATAATACCCCTAGCTTCCAGTTTCTAGGGCAGAGTAAAAGTAGTGTGCCTTGCTCCAAGTTGCAAAACTCCTGACATAAAGAGGAAGTTTTCTTTTCCTTCAGTGAATTACCACACACTGATTACCACACACTGATGACCTATGATACCCCCAATCTCCCTTTGCCCTTTGCCTTGGAGGAGATGGTCTGTGCTCTCTCCTCTATTGCTGGCACTAGTCTTAGAATAAAATCAACTTCTATTTGCCCAGCTTGTCCAGTGCAAAGATTTTTTTAATGTATTAATTAATAAAAACAATTCCCATGAAGAAAAAGATATAGCCAGATGGCTTCACTGATGAATTCTATCAAATGTTTAAATGAGAATTAACAGCAACTTCAAAAACTTTCAAAAAATGGAAGAGGGAACATTTCCTGTCTTATTCTATGAGGGCAATAGTACACTGACTCCAAGAGATATTACTGTATGGGCAGTTCTAGAGAGGGCAATTAGACAAAAAATAAATAAATAAATACTCACCCACATTGGAAAGAAAGGAGTGAAATTATTTTTATTTGAAAGTGATATGCTAGTATACATAAAGAACCCCCCAAAATTCATCGTATTTACAGGATACAAGATTGACATACAAAATGCAATTTTATTTCTATATCCTAATGATAAAATATCTAAAAATAACATTTAGCAAGCAATTAAATTTAAAATAATATCAAGAAAGAAAATATTTTGGAATAAATTTAACCAAGGAAATATAAACTTTATACATTTGAAAACTATAAAAAATTAACAGAAAATTTAAAACATCTAATTAAATGTGTAAATGATGTTCATGGTTTAAAAGATTTAATGTTATTGATTAATATATGTTAAATGCATGTACCAACTTCCCAAAATAAACTCTATCAACATGTAGTATTAACATGCACTAATAAATTTTCTAAAGAAAGAAAGCAGTATTTCCCAAATTGAACAACTATCACAACAAATTTGTCAATGGATTCAAGCAATCCTTATGAAAATCCGAATGACTTTTTTTATACAAACAGAAAAGCAGATCTTAAAATTCACACAAAAAATAAAAGGGACCTCATGCTGGAAAACTGGATTTCAACCTGCCAAATTAAAACTAGACTCATATCTTTAACCATGCACTAAACTAAAATTGAAGTAAATCAAAGATCTAAATATTAATACGGAAACACTAAGAAGATAGGTTAGGTAGAACTCTTGAAGACATTGACTTAGGAAAAGATTTTATGAACAAAACCTCAGTAGCATGGGAACTAGCACAAAGAATCAACACCTGGGATCTCATTTTATTTAAAAAGGTTTCGCACAGCAAGAGAAACCACCAACAGAGTGAAGAGACAACCTAAAATGTGAGAAAAATTTTTTATCAGCTGTTCCTCAGACAAAGGCCTAATATCTAGAATATATAAAGAACTTAAAAAAAATCAGACCCCCCAAATTTAAAGACCCAATTCAAAAATAGGCATCTGAAATGAGCAGACATTTCTCAGATGAAGAGGTAGAAACAGCAAATAAACACATAAAAAAAGTTCAACATCATGGTCACTCAAGAGATGCAGATGAAAACAACATTGACATTCCACCTCACTACAAAAAGAATGGCTACTATCAAGAAATCAACCAATAACAAAAGTTGGCTGTGTTGTGAGGAAAAAGGAACCCTTCTCCACTGTTGGTGGGAGTGTAGGCTCTTGCAACCACTGTGGAAATCAGTGTGGAGATTCCTCAAGAAACTAGGATTAGAGGTCCCAGGTAACCTTGCTATTGCCCTTCTGTGTATGTTCTCAAAAGAATTAAAAGCATCATACCACAGCGGCATATGCACACCCATGTTTACAGCTGCACAGTTTGTAATAGCTAAAACATGGAAACAGCCCAAAAGCCCATCAACTGGTGAGTGGATAAAGAAGATGTGAGTTTTTTTTAATAAAGTGGAGCACTACTCAGCCACAAAGAAAGATAAACTCGGGACATTTATAGCTAAATGGATGCACCTTGAGCCCATACCCATAAGTGAAATAAATAGGACACACATGTGTAAAAGCCAAATTATTTCTCTGTTATGAGAAACTGAAGGTGTAAACAAGGACCAAAATGTATAATAGATATTGTGAAAAAGGAAGAAAATGTTCAAAGGAATATGTTAACTAGGGATAGAGGGCAGGGGAAAGGAAAGAAGGGAAAGAAAAAAATTGAAAGTAAGAAGGAAAAAATGGAAACAAAGCTTATGTATATGGGGGGTGAAGGGATTGAAGGGAGGGCAGGGGAATGGGAAAAATTAGAATCAAGATATATCATGTACAGGTTCAAATTCTCAATGATGAATGTGATCATAAAGTATACCTAAATGTACCAGTAAACTCAATAAAGTAAATTAAAAAATATAAGGGACCTCAAGTTGCCAAAGAAGTATTGTTTTCTTAAAAGAAGTTGGGGAAATAATACTCCTAATTGCAAAACTACTGAAAAGGGAGAGTAATCAAGTGAATATGATAATGGCTGTTTCTGTAAGTTGTACAAATGTTTAGAAACACAAATGAAGAAAAAAATTGGACTTTGTAGGGTTAAACTTTTACATTTAGAATACAAATATTTATTTCATGAATGTGAGAGGTCAGAAAGCATTTTGTAGACATTTGATATCAATTTAAGTTTCCTACTAGACTGATGTGATCTAATAATGAGTTGTTTTCCCTTAAGAAAAATTCATTGATTAGCTGCACATAATCTCACCATTGTCTTATTTGAATTTAGTTCCAAAAGCTATGTTGAGATAATAAACTTGAAATTGACTTTATTTTTTTACTAGTACATGCCTGCAGCACATAAAGGTTACATTCATTGTAGGGAGTTGGTACATGTACATAACACTTCCTAATTCTCTTCAGTCTCCTTATCTTCCCTTCCCTCCCTCCAACTCTGTTGGTCCTCTTCCTATTTGTAAAAGTTTTACCTCCCTGTTTCCTATTATCTTTCCTTTATTTTTCTCTTTAATTTATTTATACTTTGGGTTTCTTGTTGATTTTAAATGATGTTATGGAGAGAATACTGAGTGACTGGAACCCATGAGGGTAACTCTTGATAAGAGTTGTAATTATTAAGTGATGTCACACAGGAATTAACACTCAAGTACATTCTCTGTGGCAGCCTTAGGTAATAGGGTACACAATGCTGTCCCACATTTAGGATTAATGTCACCTACTGACACCCACCTACTGACATGAAATTATGGTCCCTTCCTAAAAGGATTTGATGCAGTGTTCTTCGGGTAGCTGACTGCTATTGGAGCAATGGCTATAAATTTCTGTTCATGCCATATCCTGTCTGCAGAAAAGCGAACCATAACCCTTACTCTCCCCTAGGCCAGGGACTTCCCTTCCTCACCTTCGGTCAAAAATTAGCAGCAATAGCAACATGTTCTAATTTTATTCATAAGTCTGTATTCCCTGTGAAGAATCTTCTCAGATAAAGAAAAAATAGACCTTAGTTTCATCTCTTGAAATAAGAACTCTGCCTTTGACAGCTAAAACACCTACTCTTTTCACTTTTAACATGAAGAAAATTTTAGGTTTAACTGATGCAAACTGACTTGCCAAGGTCACATATTAGGAATGGTATAGAAATAGGAAATGTTCCAAATTTAAATCTCATACTCTCATTATGACCTTATGTCATAAGGTTATAAAATATGTAAAGTATTGCCAGCATTAATTTATACAAGGAGGACAATGGTTTAAGAGGCAGAATTAATAGAAAATAAGAAGGAAATAACACAATACAAGAGACCACAGAGGGATGATTGATAAGTTAAACAAAATAATGTTTTTGGAATACCAAAGTCTGAAATACTGTTTTCCTCATGGTGAAGGAATTCAAATATATCACTAAAAATGGCAGTTCTGATTGCCTGATTGTAGTAAACAGTATACAAAATACAATCCCTGACTTTTGTGCATGAATCTATTTTTCTTTCCAAGAAAAAAAGTCAATTAAATTATCTGTCCATTTAACAGATAGTAGTGTCACCTCTCTAACTGCACTTTTAAATCATCCAAATTTTGTAGCTGTTCTTGAACCTGGTTGCACATAAGAATCATGGGGATAAATATATATATATACATTTTTGGTATTGGGGACTGAACTTATTACCTTGTACTTGTGAAGCAGGCATGGTGCCACTGAGCTAAATCCCCGGCCCCATGGGGACACTTTTTAAAGAAGTATACATGAAAATGTTAGAAAGTATTAACCTACTTTCAACAATAGGCAGGTAATGAGACAGAAGATAAATAAATAAAGGAAAAGAGCTGCACAGGCCCAGAAGCAACAGCCAGAAGCCCACCCATATTCCACCAATAAGTGCACACAGATCTCAGTGAGAAGCCTGCATGGGCCAGAGCAACGCAGTTGTGGGCAGGCCCTAGTCAGGACCCTGCCCTGACCCAGCAGCTTGGACCCACAGGCTTAGCCAAAGGCCTGCCTGGAAAAGAGCTACACAGGCTCACACGCAACAGCCAGAGGCTTGCCCTGATACCATTGGTAAGTGTGTGCAGACCCCAGACAAAGGGATGCCCGGATACCAACCCAAGTGTGCACAGGCCCCAGCCAGAACCTGGCCTAGACAACAGGGCAGCACAGGGATCCAGAAGGACACCATTCTGAAACCAGGAATTGGTGCAGGGGTGACCAGCAGATAAAAGGCCTTCTGAGGCTTGCTGAGAATTGAAGACCACTGGGTGAACAAAAAACTCAACAAAGGTGCAGCAGACTGCTTCTGTTGAAATGAAAAGAAACATAAAAAAGTCTAAAAACTAGACTTGCAGATCACCTAAGGCAACCCCAAAGAGCAATGAGATTGAACTATCTGACACTCAAGGACCTGGACGCCCTGAATTGGCAACAAAAGAGGATCTGGAAAAAATGAAATCAGAAATGATTTCTCAGATAACAACAGAGATTGTGTCCATAGTGCAAGACATGATTAATAAATCTAGAGCAGACATAGACAGAAAAATAGAGAAGCTGAGAAACATGATGGAATCCCAACATAGGAAACAAATGGAATCCATAAAACAGATGCAATTACATTTCCAGGAGAATAAAAATTCCATTGAAAGTTTACACAGCAGAATGAGCCAATATGAGGATAGAATTTCAGATATAGAAGATAGGACTGCAATTAGTGGCCAGGAAAAGAAAAATTTGTTAAACATACTAAGGGACCATGAGAAATCAATCCAGCAGCTGCTACACGACGCAAAGAAGAATAATATGACTGATCGTAGTCAATGAAGAAATAGGAGAGAGTGTCAATGACATAAAAAATTGTTCACAGAAGTAATAGCAGAAAAATTTCCAAGCAGGGGGAAAGAACTTGAAATACAGATAAATGAGGCATATAGTACTCCAACTAGCATTGATCAAAAAAAAAAAAACTACACCTAGACATATAATCACTGAGTCCAGAAACCCATCAGAAGAACAAAATTCCACCAGCAGTTAGAGAAAAGAAACAGATCACATACAAAAGAAAGCCCATCAGAATCATAGCAGACTTCTCAATACAAACCCTCGAGGAAAGAAGAGCGTGGAGTGAAGTATTTCAAGCCCTAAAGGAAAACAATCTTCAACCCAGATTGATGGACCCTGCAAAACTATCTTTCAAAATTGGTGGAGAAATAAGATACTTTCACAACAAAGAGCACCTTAGGAACTGTATGAATAATAAACCAGCACTCTAAAATATTTTAAACAATATCCTAGGAAAAGACAATAGGGATCACAACCTCAGGAAGCCCAGCAGAATGAATCCATTGGGCACAAGAAGGAAATAAACACAAAGGGAGAGAATCTAACAAAAAGAAAAAATCATGGAAAGGATAAGTCAATACATATCAATTATAACTATCAATGTTAATGATCTCAATTCACCAATCAAAAGAAATAGGCTGGCAGAATGGGTCAAGAAGCAAGATCCAACAATATGTTGCATACAAGAAACACACTTAATTCAAAAAGGAACTCATAGACTGAAAATTAAAGGGTGGAAAACAATACTCCATGTGACAGAAATCTGAAAAAAAGCAGGAGTAGCTATCCTCTTTGCAGGTCAAGTGGATTTCAAACCAACACTGATTAAGAGAGACAAAGAAGGACACTACATCCTTGTAAAGGGAATAATCCATGAAGAAGAGATGACAATCATAAACATATAGGCACCAAACACTAGTGCGCCCAACTATATAAAATAAATACTAACAGACATGAAAAATCAAATAAGCACTAATTCAACAGTAGTGGGGGACCTCAATACCCCACTGTCACAAATAAATAGATCAACTAGACCAAAAATAGGCAACCGAATACCAGAACTCAATAAAACTCTAGAACAAATGAACTTAACAGATGTTTACAGAGTGTTCCACCCACAAAATCAGAATTTACATTCTTTTCACCTGCATATGGGTCATTATCTAAAACGGACCACATACTTGCTCATAGAACATCTTCAAGTAAGTACAAAGAAATCAAAGTTATTCCCTGTATATTATCAAGCCATAGTGTGATGAAATTGGTGATTAATAGCAAAAGAAACTGAAAGAATTTCATAAACACATGGAAATTGAACAACATACTTCTGAATAACCAATGGGTCACAGAGGAAATTAAAGATGAAATTAGACAGTTTCTACAATTAAATGACAATGTCAGTACAACATATTGGAATCTATGGGACACAATGAAAGCAGTCTTACAAGGGAAGTTCATAGCAGTGAATACTCATATTAGGAAAACAGAATGAGCTCAAATAAACAACCTGATGCTGAACTTCAAGCTACTAGAAAAAGAAGACAGGACAAACTCAAAGTTCATACAAGGGAGGAAATTATAAAGGTCATAGCAAAAATCAATGCAATGGAGAATAAGAGAACAATACAAATAAATAAATGAAGCAAAGAGTTTGCTCTTTGAAAGAATAAACAAAATTAACAAACTGTTGGCCAACCTGAACAAATAATGGAAGGAAAAGACCCAAATTAATGGAATTAGGAATGAAAAGGGTGAACTTACAATGGTCTGAACAAAAATCCAGAGGATTATCAATACCTACTTTGAGAACCTATATGCCAATCAGATGGAAAACAGAAGAAATGCAGAATCCTAGATACCTATGAATTACCAAAGTTGAATGAAGAAGATCTAAAAATTCTAAACAATGCAACATCAATCAACAAAATTGAAAACATAATGAAATCTTACCAATTAAGAGAAGCCCGGGCCCTGATGGCTTCACTGCTGAATTCTACATGACATTTAGAGAAGAACTATTGCCACTAGTGTTTAAACTCTTCAGGAAAATTGAAAGGGAAGCAGCACTCCCAAATTCATTCCTGGAAGCAAGCATCACCTTGATCCCCAAAGCAGAGAAAGACCCAACCAAAAAAGAGAAATGTAGGTCCATCTCAATAATGAACATAGACTCAAAAATCCTTAATAAGATACTGGCAAATAGAATGCAGAATATCATCAACAAGATCATACACTCTGACCAAGTGGGATTCATCCCAGGGATGCAACATATACACATCAATAAATGTAATACACTATATCAATAGAGCCATGGAGAAAAACCATATAATCATCTCAATAGATGTAGAAAAATCATTCGACAAAATCCATCATCCAGTCATGATAAAAACCCTACAAAAAATTGGAATAGATGGTCTTTAATTCAATCTGATAAAATCCATCTATGAAAAACCAACAGCCAATATCATACTAAATGGTCAAAAACTGAAATCCTTAGCACTTAATTCAGAAACAAGACAAGGATATCCACTACCACCACTCATGTTCAACATAGTTTTGGAAACATTAGCCAAAACATTTAGACAAGAAAAAGAAATAAAAGGAATAAAGATAGGAAATGAAGGAGTCAAATTGTCATTATTTGCAGATGAAATAATACTCTATACAGAAGACCCTAAGAACTCCACCAAAAGTCTTCTAGACTTAATAACCAAATCCAGTAAAGTTGCTGGATACAAGGTCAACACAAAAAAAATCAATAGCGTTTCTGTATGCAAACAATAAACTCACTAAGAGAGGAACTGGAGAAACAACTCCCTTCAAAATAGCATCTAAAAAAATGAAATACCTAGGAATCAATGTAACAGAAGAAATGAAAGACCTCTACTCTGTAAACTACAGCAATCTGAAAAAAGAGATTGAAGATGATATCAGAAAATGGAAAGACATCTCTTGCTCCTGGGTAGGAAGACCAACATAGTGAAAATGGTCATACTTCCAAAAGTTCTGTATAGATTCAATGCAATCCCAATTGAAATCTCATCAGCATACTTCACAGACCTTTAGAAAACAATCCAAAACTTCATTTGAAACAAGACGAGACCTAGAATAGCAAAAGCAATTCTAGGCAACAAGACAAGGTAGGGGGGTATCACAGTCCCCATCTTGAAACCATACTACAAAGTTACTGTGAAAAAAACAGCATGATACTGGCAAAAAACAGACCTGAGGACCAGTGGAACAGATTAGAAGATACAAAAACAACTCCAGACACACTCAGCTACCTCATCTTTGACAAAGGAGCCAAACAGCCTCACTGGAGGAGAGATAGACTCTTTACTAAATGGTGCTGGAAAAATTAGTTTTCAACTTGCCAAAGATTTAAACCAGACCTATATTTCTTAAAATGCACTAAACTAAAATTGAAATGGATTAAAGATCTAAATATTATAACAGAAACGCTAAACCGGCTGGAAGACAGGTTAGGTAGAACTCTTGAAAACATTGGCATAGGAAAAGATTTTATGAACAAAACCTCAGTTGCACGTGAACTAGTAGAAAGAATCAACAAGTGGGATCTCTTCTTATTAAAAAGATTCTGTGGACCTAGGTCCCCAGTCGCGCAGAACACACGCTGAATCAGCCCACTGCAGACAGGCAGGTCTGCCCATGCCCTGTTTAGGTCCTGAGTCGCACAGAACACGCTGAATCAGCCTACTGCAGACAGGCAGGTCTATGCATGCCCTACTGAGGTCCTGAGTCACGCAGAAGATGCTGAATCACCCCGCTGCAGGCAGGCAGGTCAGCCCACAGCCTACCAAGGTCCCCAGTTGCCCAGAACACACGCCTAATCAGCCCACTGCAGACAGGCAGGTCTGTGCACGCACTACTGAGGTCCTGAGCTGCTCTGAAGACACCGAATCACCCCGTTGCAGACAGGCAGCCAGCCACCTGATTCCACACTACAAAGACGCAGAGGACACCAGAACACCAGACCAAGGTACTGAGTCCCACTGCTACTGATCCAGAGGAAGGGGCTTCCCAGTCACCATCCCTCCCGCTGCTCCCAGCGCACAGGAAAAGGCTTTTGGGCCACCTTCTGTCCCTCTGCTCCTGGCCCAGAGGAAGGGGCTTCCAGGCCACCATCCCACCCAAAACTCTCGGCCCAGAGGGAGGGGCTTCTGAGCCACCATCTCACTGCTCCTGGTCCAGAGGAAGGGGCTTCCCAGCCAGAATCACTCCAGCTGCTCCCAGCCCACAGGAAAAGGCATTTGGGCCACTTTCTATCCCATTGCTCCTGGCTCACAGGAAGGGGCTTCCAGGCCACCATCCCTCCCACCACTCTTGGCCCAGAGGGAGGAGCTTCTGAGCCACCATCCCACTGATCCTGGTCCAGAGGAAGGGGCCTCCTGGCCACCATCCTATCCGCTGCTCCCAGGCCACAGGAAAGGGCTTTTGGGTCACCATCCCTACCACTGCTCCCAGCCCCTATCCCACCTCACCCAGCTCAGAGGAGGTAATCAGTGCAGGTGCTAACAGCTCCCTGCCCCAGTCAAAATGAGAAAACATGTAAATAAGTCTCAAAACCAGAATTCCAGATCACCTACAGCAACCCCAAAGGGAAATGAGATGGAACACTCTGATACTCAACCACCTGGACCCACTGAACTGGCAACAAAAGGGGATCTGGAAAAAATGAAATCAGAAATAATTTCTCAGATAACAGGAGAAATTGTGCCCCTAGTGCAAGACATGATTAATAAATCTAGAGAGGAGCTGAGGAACATGATGGAATCCCAACATAAGAAACAAATGGAATCCATAAAACAGATGCAAATAGATTTCCAGGAGATGAAAAACTCCACTGAAAGTCTACACAGCAGAATGAGCCAATGTGAGAACAGAATTTCAGATATAGAAGATAAGATTGCAATTAGTGACCAGGAAAAGAAAAATTGCTTCAAAATTATAAGGGAACATGAGAAATCAATCCAGCAGCTGCTAGATGTTGCAAAGAAGAATAACATAAGACTGATTGGAGTCAAGGAAGAAACAGGAGAGAGTGCAGATGCCATAAAAAACTCTTCACAGAAACAATGGCAGAAAACTTCCCAAGGAGGGGAAAAGAGCTTGACATACAGTTAAGTGAGGCATATATAACTCCAAATAGCCTTGATCAAAAAAAATCTACACATAGACATATAATTGTTAAGATTCCAGAAACACAACAGAAGAAAAAATTTCTCCAAGCAATCAGAGAAAAGAAGGAAATCACATACAAAAGAAACAAAGCCCATCAGAATCACAGCAGACTTCTCAACAGAAACCACCAAGGCAAGAAGAGCTTGGAGTGACATATTCCAGGCCCTAGAAGAAAACAGCCTTCAACCCAGATTGATGTACCCTGCAAAGCTGTCTATCAAAATGGATGGAGAAATAAGATACTTTCATGATGAAGAGCACCTTAGGAACTTCATATATAACAAACCAGCACTCCAAAGAATTTTACACAATATTCTAGGAACAGACATTGAGGATCACAACTCCAGGAAGCAAAGCAGAATGAACCCATCTGGCATGAAAAGAAATTAAATGTAAAGGGGGAGAACCCAACAAAAAGAAAAAGTCATGGCAATGACAAGTCAATATGTTTCAGTTATAACCATCAATGTTAATGGTCTCAATTCAACAATCAAAAGAAATAGACTAGCAGAATGGGTCAAGAAGCAAAATGCAACAATATGCTGCATACAAGAAACACACTTAATTCAAAAGGAAACTCATAGAATGAAAGTTAAAGGGTGGAAAACAACACTCCATGCGACAGGAACCCCCAAAAAAGCAGGAGTAGCTATCCTCTTGGCAGATCAAGTAGATTTCAAACCAACACTGATTAAGAGAGAAGAAGAAGGACACTACATCCTTGTAAAGGGAAGAATCCAACAGGAAGACATGACAATCATAAATATCTATGCACCAAACACTAGTGCACCCAGCTATATAAAACAAATACTAACGGACATGAAAAGTCATATATGCACTAATACAATTGTAGTGGGGGACCTCAACACCCCACTGCCACAAATAGATAGATCAACTAGACAAAAAATAAGTAATGAAATACTAGAACTCAATCGAACTCTTGAACAAATGAACTTAACAGATGTTTACAGAGTCTTCCACCCTACAAAATCAGAATACACATCCTACTCAGCTGCACATGGGTCATTCGCCAAAATAGGCCACATACTCACACATAGAACATATTTAAGTAAGTGCAAAGGAATTGAAGTTATCCCCTGTATATTATCAGACAATAGTGCGATGAAATTGGAGAACCATAGCAAAAGAAACTCAAAAAATTTCATAAACACGTGGAAACTGTGCAACACACTTCTGAATAACCAATGGGTCACAGAGGAAATTAAAGAAGAAATCAGACAGTTCCTTCAATTAAATGACAATGACAATACAACATATCAGAATCTATGGGACACAATGAAAACAGTCTTACGAGGGAAATTCATAGCAGTGAATACTCATATTAGGAAAACAGAACGAGCCCAATTAAACAACCTGATGCTGCACCTCAAGCTTCTAGAAAAAGAAGAGCAGGACAAACCCAACACTCATAAAAGGGAGGAAATTACAAAGATCAGAGGGGAAATCAATGCAATTGAGACTAAGAGAATGATACAAAAAATCAATGAAGCCAAGAGTTGGCTTTTCAAAAGAATCAACAAAATTGACAAACCTTTAGCCAACCTTGTCAGAAAAAGGAAAGAAAAGGCCCAAATCCATGCAATTAGGAATGAAAAGGGTGAAATTACAACAGACCCAGCAGAAATCCAGAGGATCATCAATACCTTCTTCCAGAACCTATACACCAATAAGATGGACAACACAGAAGAAATGGACAGATTCCTAGATACATATGAATTACCAAAGTTAAACGAAGAAGACCTAAAAATTCTGAACAACCCAATACCAACAAATGAAATTGAAAATGCAATTAAAAACTTGTCAACTAAGAAAAGCCCAGGCCCTGATGGCTTCACTGCTGAATTCTACAAGACATTTAGACAGGAACTGCTGCCACTACTGTTTAAACTCTTCAATGAAATTGAAAGGGAAGCAACACTCCCAAATTCATTCCTGGAAGCAAGCATCACCTTGATCCCCGATGCAGAGAAAGACCCAACCGGAAAGGAGAACTATAGGCCAATCTCACTAATGAACATAGATGCAAAAATCCTGAACAAGATAATGGCAAACAGAATGCAGAAGATCATCAAGAAGATCATACACCCTGATCAAGTGGGATTCATCTCAGGGATGCAGGGCTGCTTCAATATACGCAAATCAATCAATGTAATACACTATATCAATTGAGCCAAGGACAAAAACCATATGATTATCTCCATAGCTGCAGAAAAAGCATTTGACAAAATCCAACATGCATTTATGATAAAAACCCTACAAAAAATTGGAATAGATGGTCTCTACCTCAAACTGATAGAAGCCATCTATGAAAAACCAACAGCCAATATCACACTAAATGGTCAAAAACTGAAATCCTTCACACTAAAATCAGGAACAAGACAAGGATGTCCACTATCACCACTCTTGTTCAATATAGTTCTGGAAACATTAGCCATGGCAATTAGACAAGAGAAAGAAATAAAAGGAATAAAGATAGGTAATGAAGAAGTTAAATTGTCATTATTTGCAGATGACATGATACCCTATATAGAAGACCCCAAGAATGCCACCAAAAGTCTTCTACACTTAATAACCAAATTCAGTCAAGTAGCTGGTTACAAGGTCAATACACAAAAATGAATAGCTTTCCTCTACACCAATGACAGACTCACTGAGAGAGAAATAGGGCAAATAGTATCTTTCACAATAGCATCCAAAAATCTGAAATACCTAGGAATCATCCTAATGAAAGAAATCAAAGACCTCTTCTCTGAAAACTATGGCACTCTGAAAAGAGAGATTGAAGATGATATCAGAAAATGGACAGATATCCCCTGCTCCTGGATAGGAAGGATTAATATAGTGAATATGGCCATACTTCCAAAACTGCTATATAGATTTAATGCAATTCCAATTGAGATCCCAGCAGCATACTTCATAGACCTCGAGAAAATAATCCAAACATTCATTTGGAACAAGAAGAGGCTCAGAATAGCAAAAGCAATTCTAGGTAACAGAGACATGGCAGGAGGTATCACAATCCCCAACCTGCAACTCTACTACAAAGCTACTGTGATAAAAACAGCATGGAACTGGCAAAGAAACAGACTTGAGGACCAGTGGAACAGATTAGAAGATGCAGAAACAACTCCAGACACACTCAGCCATCTCTTCTTTGACAAAGGAACCAAACACCCTCACTGGAGGAAAGATAGCCTCTTTAATAAATGGTGCTGGAATAATTGGGCTTCAACTTGCCAAAGATTAAAACTAGACCTATATCTCTCACCATGCACTAAAGTAAAATCAAAATGGATTAAAGATCTAAATATTAAAATAGAAACTCTGAACCAGTTGGAACAGAGGTAGGTAGAAACCTTGAAGACATCGGTGTAGGAAAAGATTTTATGAACAAAACCTCAGTTGCCTGTGAAGTAGCACAAACAATCAACAAGTGGGATCTCTTCTTATTAAAAAGCTTCTGCACAGCAAGAGAAACCACCAGCAGTGTGAAGAGACAATCCACAATGTGGGAAAAAATCTTCACCTGCTCTTCCTCAGACAAAGGTCTACTATCTCAAATCTATAAAGAACTTAAAAAGATCAGACCTCCCAAATTTAAAGACCCAATCCAAAAATGGGCATCTGAAATGAACAGACATTTCTCACACAAAGAAGTAGAAATAGCAAATAAATACATGAAAAAATGTTCAACATCACTGGTCATTCGAGAGATGCAAATGAAAACAATGCTGAGATTTCACTTCATTCCAGAAAGAATGGCTGCTATCATGAAATCAAGCAATAACCAATGCTGGCAGGGCTGTGGGGAAAGAGGAACCCTGCTCCACTGCTAGTGGGAGTGTAGACTGGTGCAACCACTGTGGAAATCAGTATGGAGATACCTCAAAGAACTAGGCCTGGAAGTCCCATTTGACTCCTCTATTCCACTGCTGGGGATCTTCCCCAAAGAATTAAAAGAATCATACCACAGTGATATATGTGCACCCATGTTCATAGCAGTGCAGTTTGTAATAGCTAAAACTTGGAAACAGCCCAAATGCCCATCAACTGGAGACTGGATCAAGAAAATGTGGTTTTTTAATAAAATGGAGTACTACTCTGCCATAAAAAATGAGAAATTAGAGACATTTATAGCTAAGTGGATGCACATTGAGGCAATACTCTTAAGTGAAATAAATAGGACACACACGTGTAAATACAGAATAGTTTCTCTGGTGTGAGAAACTGAAAGTGTAAATAAGGACTAAATGTATAATAGGTAATGTGAAATAGGAAGAAAAGTGGCCAAGGGGAAGGAGGTGTGAGGGCTGGGGAAAGGATAGAAGGGAATGGGATTAATATGAGAAAATGTAAAAATAGGAACAAAATCTTTGTAAATAGGGAGGACTGGAGGGGTTGGAGGGAGGGCTGGGCAAGGGTGAAAAATAAGAACCAAGAGAGACTATGTAAAGGTGCAAATTTCCAATGATGAATGTCATTATATTGTATACCTAAAATGTACCAATGATTAGATTGAATAATCGATAATGCAAAATAGGAAGAAAAGGTCCAAAGGGGTAGCGGTAGTGGGAGGGGCAGGGGAAAGGAAAGAAGGGAAAGGAAAAAATGATGAGAAATGGAAAAAATGGAAATAAAGTCTTTGTAAATAGGGAAGGGTGGAGGGAGTGAAGGGAGGGCTAGGAATGGGGAAAAAATAAGAACCAAGATGCACTATATAAAAGTACAATTCCCAATGAGAAATGTAATTGTGTTGCATACCTACAATGTACCAATGAAAGAATTTAATACAAAAAAAATAAAGTTAGATACAGATTTGAATTATTTCTTCTTTGTCAACATCAGTATTTACAAATATAAATTCCCGCTGAGTACTGCTTTCAGTGAATCCCATGAGGTTTTGTATGCTGTGTTTAGTGCATTTTTTCTTTAAATATTTTGTAATTTTCCTCGAAACATTTAAGATTTTGTAGTTTAATCAACATTTTTTATGTGTAGATTTTTTCTTTTATTTCTTCTCTTATTTATAGCTAGCCTCATTATAATATGTTCAGAAAAAGATACTTTGTTCAGTTTCAGTCTTTTAAAATTTATTATGACTTTTTTCTGTGGCCTAACCAAGTTCTATATGGAAGAATAATCTATGTGCACTTAAGAAGATTATACAGGCTGCCACCGCCGCTGCCTCTGGACCCAGAGATGCTGCCGTCTGAGAAGTGGGGTTGGGAAGGAAGTGGTCACCACTCTCAACTTTGTCGAAAGAGCCTTTGCTCCCTGCAGTCCTCCTATGAGAATGACCATGGACAAAAGTGAGCTGGTACAAAATGCCAAACTGGCTGATCAGGCTGAGAGCTATGATGATATGGCTGCACCCATGAAGGCCGTCACTGAACAGGGGCACGAACTCTCCAATGAAGAGAGGAATGTGCTCTCTGTCGCCTACAAGAATGTAGTAGGTGCCCGCCGTACTTCCTGGCGTGTCATCTCCAGCATTGAACAGAAAACAGAGAGGAATGAGAAGAAGCAGCAGATGGGTAAAGAATATGGGGAGAAGATAGAGGCGGAGCTTCAGGACATCTGCAATGACGTTCTGGAGCTGTTGGACAAATACCTTATTCCCAATGCTACCCAACCAGAAAGTAAGGTGTTCTACTTGAAAATGAAAGGAGATTATTTTAGGTATCTTTCTGAGGTGGCATCTGGAAATAATAAAACACTGTGTTGAACTCCCAGCAGGCCTACCAGGAAGCATTTGAAATTAGTAAGAAAGAAATGCACCCTACACACCCAATTCGACTTGGCCTGGCACTTAATTTCTCAGTCTTTTACTAGGAGATTCTGAATTCTCCTGAAAAGGCCTGCAGCCTGGCAAAAATGGCATTTGATGAAGGCATTGCTGTATTGGATACACTGAATAAAGAGTCTTACAAACACAACACACTGATCATGCAATTACTTAGGGACAATCTCACTCTGTGGACGTTGAAAAACCAGGACGATGAAGGAGATGCTGGGGAGGGAGAAAACTAGTATCTGTTGTGCTTTGTGATCTGTTCAGTGTTACTCCACATATATCCCTTTGTGCGATAAAAAGAAAAAGAGAAAAAAAAAAGAAGAGTGTACATTCTGCTGTCTGGTGAAATATTCGTATGTGTCTGTCAAGTCCAGCTTTCTTTTTTTTTTGTCCCCATGTCCTTTACTTATTTTTGTTTATTAATTTTATTGGTATGCTTTAGGCATACAATATAATGACATTCATCATTGGAAATTTGCACCTTTACATAATCTCTCTTGGTTCTAATTTTTTCCTTATTCCCCTGCCCTCCCTTCAACCCCTCTATGGCTCCCTATTTACAAAGACTTTGATTTCATTTTTTTAATTTTCTCATATTAATTCCATTCCCCTTTTTCCTTTCCCCTACCCCTCCCACTTCCCCTTCCCTTTTGTCCCTTTTCTTCCTATTTCACATTACCTATTATACATTTTCATCCTTATTTACACTCAGTTTCTCACACTAGAGAAGCTATTCAGTATTTATGCATGTGTGGTCTATTTATTTCACTTAAGACTACCACCTGAATATGCAAACATTTAGGTGTGAATGCCTCTAATTTCACATTCATTTTGGCTGAGTAGTACTCCATTTTATTTTTTTAAAAAAAACACATTTTCTTTATCCAGTCTCCACTTGATGGACGATGGGGCTACTTCCATGTTTAAGCTATTACAAACTGTGCTGCTATGAACATGGGTGCACATATATAGATGCTTATAATTCTTTTGGAAAGATATCCAGCAGAGGAATAGTTGGGTCAAATGGGTCCTCTAGTCCTAGTTCTTTGAGATATCTCCATACTGATTTCCACAGTGGTTGCACCAGTCTGCACTCCGACCAACAGTGGAGAAGGGTTCCTTTCTCCCAACAATCTCACCAGCACTTGTTATTGGTTGATTTTTCAATAGCAGCCATTATTTCTGGGGCGAGGTAGAATCTCAGTGTTGTTTTCATCTGCATCTCTCAAACGACCAGTGAGGTTGAACATTTTTTCATATGTTTATTTGCTATTTTGAATTTTTGTCTGAGAAATGTCTGTTCATTTCAGATGCCTATTTTTGGATTGGACCTTTAATTTTGAAAGGTATGAATTTTTAAATTTCTTTATATATTCTTGATAATAGACCTTTGACCAAGGAACAGCTGATAAAAATTCTTTCCACACTGTGAGTTGTCTCTTTGCGCTGTTGGTGGTTTCTCTTGCTATGCAGAACCTTTTTTTAAATTCATTTTCTTTTTCTTTTCTTTTCTTTTTTTTGTATTAAACTCTTTCATTGGTACATTGTAGGTATGCAACACAATTACATTTCTCATTGGGAATTGTACTTTTATATAGTGCATCTTGGTTCTTATTTTTTCCCCATTCCTAGCCCTCCCTTCACTCCCTCCACCCTTCCCTATTTACAAAGACTTTATTTCCATTTTTTCCATTTCTCATCATTTTTTCCTTTCCCTTCTTTCCTTTCCCCTGCCCCTCCCACTACCGCTACCCCTTTGGACCTTTTCTTCCTATTTTGCATTATCAATTATTCAATCTAATCATTGGTACATTTTAGGTATACAATATAATGACATTCATCATTGGAAATTTGCACCTTTACATAGTCTCTCTTGGTTCTTATTTTTCACCCTTGCCCAGCCCTCCCTCCAACCCCTCCAGTCCTCCCTATTTGCAAAGATTTTGTTCCTATTTTTACATTTTCTCATATTAATCCCATTCCCTTCTATCCTTTCCCCAGCCCTCACACCTCCTTCCCCTTGGCCACTTTTCTTCCTATTTCACATTACCTATTATACATTTAGTCCTTATTTACACTTTCAGTTTCTCACACCAGAGAAACTATTCTGTATTTACACGTGTGTGTCCTATTTATTTCACTTAAGAGTATTGCCTCAATGTGCATCCACTTAGCTATAAATGTCTCTAATTTCTCATTTTTTATGGCAGAGTAGTACTCCATTTTATTAAAAAACCACATTTTCTTGATCCAGTCTCCAGTTGATGGGCATTTGGGCTGTTTCCAAGTTTTAGCTATTACAAACTGCACTGCTATGAACATGGGTGCACATATATCACTGTGGTATGATTCTTTTAATTCTTTGGGGAAGATCCCCAGCAGTGGAATAGAGGAGTCAAATGGGACTTCCAGGCCTAGTTCTTTGAGGTATCTCCATACTGATTTCCACAGTGGTTGCACCAGTCTACACTCCCACTAGCAGTGGAGCAGGGTTCCTCTTTCCCCACAGCCCTGCCAGCATTGGTTATTGCTTGATTTCATGATAGCAGCCATTCTTTCTGGAGTGAAGTGGAATCTCAGCATTGTTTTCATTTGCATCTCTCGAATGACCAGTGATGTTGAACATTTTTTCATGTATTTATTTGCTATTTCTACTTCTTTGTGTGAGAAATGTCTGTTCATTTCAGATGCCCATTTTTGGATTGGGTCTTTAAATTTGGGAGGTCTGATCTTTTTAAGTTCTTTATAGATTTGAGATAGTAGACCTTTGTCTGAGGAAGAGCAGGTGAAGATTTTTTCCCACATTGTGGATTGTCTCTTCACACTGCTGGTGGTTTCTCTTGCTGTGCAGAAGCTTTTTAATAAGAAGAGATCCCACTTGTTGATTGTTTGTGCTACTTCACAGGCAACTGAGGTTTTGTTCATAAAATCTTTTCCTACACCGATGTCTTCAAGGTTTCTACCTACCTCTGTTCCAACTGGTTCAGAGTTTCTATTTTAATATTTAGATCTTTAATCCATTTTGATTTTACTTTAGTGCATGGTGAGAGATATAGGTCTAGTTTTAATCTTTGGCAAGTTGAAGCCCAATTATTCCAGCACCATTTATTAAAGAGGCTATCTTTCCTCCAGTGAGGGTGTTTGGTTCCTTTGTCAAAGAAGAGATGGCTGAGTGTGTCTGGAGTTGTTTCTGCATCTTCTAATCTGTTCCACTGGTCCTCAAGTCTGTTTCTTTGCCAGTTCCATGCTGTTTTTATCACAGTAGCTTTGTAGTAGAGTTGCAGGTTGGGGATTGTGATACCTCCTGCCATGTCTCTGTTACCTAGAATTGCTTTTGCTATTCTGAGCCTCTTCTTGTTCCAAATGAATGTTTGGATTATTTTCTCGAGGTCTATGAAGTATGCTGCTGGGATCTCAATTGGAATTGCATTAAATCTATATAGCAGTTTTGGAAGTATGGCCATATTCACTATATTAATCCTTCCTATCCAGGAGCAGGGGATATCTGTCCATTTTCTGATATCATCTTCAATCTCTCTTTTCAGAGTGCCATAGTTTTCAGAGAAGAGGTCTTTGATTTCTTTCATTAGGATGATTCCTAGGTATTTCAGATTTTTGGATGCTATTGTGAAAGATACTATTTGCCCTATTTCTCTCTCAGTGAGTCTGTCATTGGTGTAGAGGAAAGCTATTCATTTTTGTGTATTGACCTTGTAACCAGCTACTTGACTGAATTTGGTTATTAAGTGTAGAAGACTTTTGGTGGCATTCTTGGGGTCTTCTATATAGGGTATCATGTCATCTGCAAATAATGACAATTTAACTTCTTCATTACCTATCTTTATTCCTTTTATTTCTTTCTCTTGTCTAATTGCCATGGCTAATGTTTCCAGAACTATATTGAACAAGAGTGGTGATAGTGGACATCCTTGTCTTGTTCCTGATTTTAGTGTGAAGGATTTCAGTTTTTGACCATTTAGTGTGATATTGGCTGTTGGTTTTTCATAGATGGCTTCTATCAGTTTGAGGTAGAGACCATCTATTCCAATTTTTTGTAGGGTTTTTATCATAAATGCATGTTGGATTTTGTCAAATGCTTTTTCTGCAGCTATGGAGATAATCATATGGTTTTTGTCCTTGGCTCAATTGATATAGTGTATTACATTGATTGATTTGCGTATATTGAAGCAGCCCTGCATCCCTGAGATGAATCCCACTTGATCAGGGTGTATGATCTTCTTGATGATCTTCTGCATTCTGTTTGCCATTATCTTGTTCAGGATTTTTGCATCTATGTTCATTAGTGAGATTGGCCTATAGTTCTCCTTTCCGGTTGGGTCTTTCTCTGCATCGGGGATCAAGGTGATGCTTGCTTCCAGGAATGAATTTGGGAGTGTTGCTTCCCTTTCAATTTCATTGAAGAGTTTAAACAGTAGTGGCAGCAGTTCCTGTCTAAATGTCTTGTAGAATTCAGCAGTGAAGCCATCAGGGCCTGGGCTTTTCTTAGTTGACAAGTTTTTAATTGCATTTTCAATTTCATTTGTTGGTATTGGGTTGTTCAGAATTTTTAGGTCTTCTTCGTTTAACTTTGGTAATTCATATGTATCTAGGAATCTGTCCATTTCTTCTGTGTTGTCCATCTTATTGGTGTATAGGTTCTGGAAGAAGGTATTGATGATCCTCTGGATTTCTGCTGGGTCTGTTGTAATTTCACCCTTTTCATTCCTAATTGCATGGATTTGGGCCTTTTCTTTCCTTTTTCTGACAAGGTTGGCTAAAGGTTTGTCAATTTTGTTGATTCTTTTGAAAAGCCAACTCTTGGCTTCATTGATTTTTTGTATCATTCTCTTAGTCTCAATTGCATTGATTTCCCCTCTGATCTTTGTAATTTCCTCCCTTTTATGAGTGTTGGGTTTGTCCTGCTCTTCTTTTTCTAGAAGCTTGAGGTGCAGCATCAGGTTGTTTAATTGGGCTCGTTCTGTTTTCCTAATATGAGTATTCACTGCTATGAATTTCCCTCGTAAGACTGTTTTCATTGTGTCCCATAGATTCTGATATGTTGTATTGTCATTGTCATTTAATTGAAGGAACTGTCTGATTTCTTCTTTAATTTCCTCTGTGACCCATTGGTTATTCAGAAGTGTGTTGCACAGTTTCCACGTGTTTATGAAATTTTTTGAGTTTCTTTTGCTATGGTTCTCCAATTTCATCGCACTATTGTCTGATAATATACAGGGGATAACTTCAATTCCTTTGCACTTACTTAAATATGTTCTATGTGTGAGTATGTGGCCTATTTTGGCGAATGACCCATGTGCAGCTGAGTAGGATGTGTATTCTGATTTTGTAGGGTGGAAGACTCTGTAAACATCTGTTAAGTTCATTTGTTCAAGAGTTCGATTGAGTTCTAGTATTTCATTACTTATTTTTTGTCTAGTTGATCTATCTATTTGTGGCAGTGGGGTGTTGAGGTCCCCCACTACAATTGTATTAGTGCATATATGACTTTTCATGTCCGTTAGTATTTGTTTTATATAGCTGGGTGCACTAGTGTTTGGTGCATAGATATTTATGATTGTCATGTCTTCCTGTTGGATTCTTCCCTTTACAAGGATGTAGTGTCCTTCTTCTTCTCTCTTAATCAGTGTTGGTTTGAAATCTACTTGATCTGCCAAGAGGATAGCTACTCCTGCTTTTTTGGGGGTTCCTGTCGCATGGAGTGTTGTTTTCCACCCTTTAACTTTCATTCTATGAGTTTCCTTTTGAATTAAGTGTGTTTCTTGTATGCAGCATATTGTTGCATTTTGCTTCTTGACCCATTCTGCTAGTCTATTTCTTTTGATTGTTGAATTGAGACCATTAACATTGATGGTTATAACTGAAACATATTGACTTGTCATTGCCATGACTTTTTCTTTTTGTTGGGTTCTCCCCCTTTACATTTAATTTCTTTTCATGCCAGATGGGTTCATTCTGCTTTGCTTCCTGGAGTTGTGATCCTCAATGTCTGTTTCTAGAATATTGTGTAAAATTCTTTGGAGTGCTGGTTTGTTATATATGAAGTTCCTAAGGTGCTCTTCATCATGAAAGTATCTTATTTCTCCATCCATTTTGATAGACAGCTTTGCAGGGTACATCAATCTGGGTTGAAGGCTGTTTTCTTCTAGGGCCTGGAATATGTCACTCCAAGCTCTTCTTGCCTTGGTGGTTTCTGTTGAGAAGTCTGCTGTGATTCTGATGGGCTTTGTTTCTTTTGTATGTGATTTCTTTCTTTTCTCTGATTGCTTGGAGAAATTTTTTCTTCTGTTGTGTTTCTGGAATCTTAACAATTATATGTCTATGTGTAGATTTTTTTTGATCAAGGCTATTTGGAGTTATATATGCCTCACTTAACTGTATGTCAAGCTCTTTTCCCCTCCTTGGGAAGTTTTCTGCCATTATTTCTGTGAAAAGTTTTTTTATGGCATCTGCACTCTCTCCTGTTTCTTCCTTGACTCCAATCAGTCTTATGTTATTCTTCTTTGCAACATCTAGCAGCTGCTGGATTGATTTCTCATGTTCCCTTATAATTTTGAAGCAATTTTTCTTTTCCTGGTCACTAATTGCAATCTTATCTTCTATATCTGAAATTCTGTCCTCACATTGGCTCATTCTGCTGTGTAGACTTTCAGTGGAGTTTTTCATCTCCTGGAAATCTATTTGCATCTGTTTTATGGATTCCATTTGTTTCTTATGTTGGGATTCCATCATGTTCCTCAGCTCCTCTCTAGATTTATTAATCATGTCTTGCACTAGGGGCACAATTTCTCCTGTTATCTGAGAAATTATTTCTGATTTCATTTTTTCCAGATCCCCTTTTGTTGCCAGTTCAGTGGGTCCAGGTGGTTGAGTATCAGAGTGTTCCATCTCATTTCCCTTTGGGGTTGCTGTAGGTGATCTGGAATTCTGGTTTTGAGACTTATTTACATGTTTTCTCATTTTGACTGGGGCAGGGAGCTGTTAGCACCTGCACTGATTACCTCCTCTGAGCTGGGTGAGGTGGGACAGGGGCTGGGAGCAGTGGTAGGGATGGTGACCCAAAAGCCCTTTCCTGTGGGCTGGGAGCAGCGGATAGGGTGGTGGCTGGGAAGCCCCTTCCTCTCTACCAGGAGCAGTGAATCGCTGGCTCAGAAGCCCCTACCTCTGGGCCGGGAACAGTGGGACTCAGTACCTTGGTCTGGTGGTCTGGTGTCCTGTGCGTCTTTGTAGTGTCGAACCAAGTAGCTGCCTGTCTGCAGCAGGGTGATTCGGTGTCTTCCGTGCAACTCAGGACCTCGGTAGGGCATGGGCAGACCTGCCTGTTTGCAGCGGGGTGATTCGACGTCTTCTAGGTATATCTTTTCTTGACAAGAAGGTTCGGTGAAGCTTATTTCACCACCCAGTCTCCTACTGTATCTCAGTCCTCCATCATCCATCCAAACAACAGAGAGCTCAGTGTCCCTGCAGCACCCTGCCCACTCTCCACAGTTCAGTGTGCACAAAGGAACCCTCCTTCTCTAAGCAGAGAGCAGCTGAACACCGTGAGCCATAGGTAAGGGAGAACTTGCTGGTGGAGAGCTCTAGACTGCATCTTAAAGGCCAGGAGAGCTTGGAATGAAGTGTATCAAGCCCTAAAAGAAAACAACCTCCAAAGCAGAATAATTTGTCCTGTAAAACAATCTTGCAAAATTGATGGAGAAATACGGATATTCCATGAAAAAGAACACTTCAAGAAACTGATGACTACCAAATCAGCATTTCACAAATTTTCAATGATATTCTAAAAAGAAATAATGAAACCAGAATGCTCCCAATTTTTTGGAGTGAATATATGAAGCAGGATAAGAAGTTAAACAGGAAGCACCTTGAAGCGCTGTGGCCATCGTCCTGGGCCACCTGTACCTAACTTTATGCTTTAAGGAATACAAAAAGGATGAGTAAACTAAACCAAAAGCTAGCAGAAGGAAAGACATCATAAGATACGAATAGAGAAAAAATGGAGACTAGAAAATCTATACAGAAAAATCAGTGAAACAGAAAATAGGTCTTACAAGGATAAACCAAGTTGGCACGTTTTAAGGTAGACTGACTTTAAAAAAGCCAAGAGAGTGGATTCACTTATTTCCTATAAAGCAAGAAAAAAAACCAACGAAATTCATCCAGACTGGGAAGAGATACAAAACTAACTTTGTTATATGACTGTACATGTAGAAAATTCCAAAGAATCAATAAAAATAAAAAATTCTGGAATTTATAAGCAATTCCAGGAAGATCACAAGATACAAAGTAAATACAAAAAAAAAGGCAATTGTTTTTCTTTCTGTACAAATGAGGTTGGAATTTGAAATTTTAAAAGTACCAGATACATTGGCATCAAAAAGTTAAATAGTTGTACATCTTCCTACCTATATAAGGCTCTATATGAATGAAATTATAAGTCTAGTATAAGAAATCAAAAAAAATTTAAGTGGAAATGTATTCTGTGTTTTAAGAATTAGAAGATTCAATATTGCTAAGATGTCAATTCTTCTCAACATGATCTATCATCCAAGTCAAAATAGAGTCAACATACCATTAGTCTATTTTGTTTATATAACTAAAAAATTATAAAAATTATATAGAAAGGCAAAATAGGAATACAATATTAAAATATCAAAGATGAAGAACTGATATTGATCCCACACTTACTCCAAAGATGCAATGACCAAGACATGCTACTGGCAGAAGAACAGGCACACACAGACCAGTGGAACAGAGTACAGTGTACAGAAACAAACCCACATATGTTCAGCTAATCTTTGACATAAAGTGTAAAGGAAATTCAAAGGAGAAAATTTAAACTGGGTAAGGTGGTGCATGCTTGTAATTTCAGTACTCAGGAGGCTGAGGCAGAAGAATCACCTCGAGTTTGAGGCCAGTCTGGGCTACATACTGAGTTCAACAGTTCAATGCCAGCCCACACTACAAAGTTAGACACTGTCTCAAAAAAAAGGTACAATATTTACAACAAGTGATACAACAATTCGACATCCATATACAAAAAATAATAACAGTCTAGACATAGGCTTTACACTTTCAACAGAAATTAACTCAAAATAGATCAGGATCTAAATGTAAAATCAAAACTGTGTAACTTCTGGAGTAAACATAGGAGAAATCCAAGTGACCTTGGGTTTGGTGATAAATTTTTAGATACAACAACAAAAGCAGTTGCATGAAAGGAAAAATTAATGTTAGAGTTTACTAAGACCAAAGACATCTGCCCTGCAAAAGATTCTGTTAAAAGAATGAAAAGACAAGCCACAAATTGGAAGAAAGTATTTGCAAATATATTACTGATCAAGGATTTGTATTCTAAACATACAAAGAACTCACAAAAATTGACCATGAGAAAAAAACTTTAAAAATTAGTTAAGATGGACCAAATACCTAAATGAACATCTCAAAAAAAAACTTCAGATAAAAGTATGTACATTGAAACACATCAACATTATTATTTTTAAAAATGCAAACAATGAGATACCACTATACACATGTTAAAATGGCTAATATCCAAATTCCTGACTATGTCGAATTCTAGAAAGGACACAAAACAACACATGCTCCTTTCATTGCTGGCAGGAATATAAACTTATTAAGCCATTTTAGAAGATAGTGTGGAACTTTCTTGAGAAATTTAACATACCCACATACAATCCAATAGTACAGTCTTAGTTAATTACACGATTGAGATGAAAACAAAAGAAAACTTGTACATGAACAATTAGAGCATCTGTATTCATAAACCAGAAAGCAACCAAGGTTGCTTCAAATAGGTAAACTGATAAACATACTGTGCTACCATCATACAATAGAATACTATGTAGTGGTAAAAAGAAATGAGCTATCTAGCCAGGAAGAAATAAATAGGAACATGAGTAATTATTTCTAAGAGAAATATGCTAATTTTAAAAAGTCTATGTAATATTCTAGAAAAGCAGATTGGTGCCTAAAGGCTCAAGAGGATGGGAGCAAGGACAAACAAGTGAAGCACAGAAGTGAAAGTGTTCTGAGTGATACAATAGTAGTACATATATGACATTATGCATGTATAAGAGCCTACACAATTTTACCAGAGTGAGACATAGTGTATGCAAATTTAAAGAAAATCATTTATATGATTTTCACTAATAAAGATTTTAGGCTAGTGTCAAGGATTTAAAAATTTTATACTTTCAGAACTT
Organism: Heterocephalus glaber; assembly: GCF_053883595.1. Lineage (NCBI taxonomy): Eukaryota > Metazoa > Chordata > Mammalia > Rodentia > Bathyergidae > Heterocephalus > Heterocephalus glaber. The sequence goes on from NW_028258327.1 coordinate 5,686,827, forward strand.
GTTGATCGCTCCCACTGACATGTGAATTAACTATGATCAAATAATATTCTTTATGAGAATACAGATTTGGGGGCTGTGGTAGGTAAGGTGATCCTTCAATGATGCTCATAACCTGATCCCTAGAATATAAGAATAAGTTCGACTGAATTGCAAGAAGTAATTAAGATTACAGACTTTAACATAGAAAAATTATCTTGTATTTCCTAGGTGGACTGAATCTAATCACATAAGCCCATTAAAGCAGAAAATGGTTTGGCCAAGTTAGAGCTATGGCAAAAAAGCGAGAGGTTAAAAGTGTGAGAAAGACTCTACAGAACTGATAAAAAAACAAACAAACAAACAAGAGAATGGATTCACTTACCTTCTATAAGAAAAGAAAAAAATTAACAAAATGCATACAGACTGGGAAGAGATACAAAATTCGCCACAATCTGGAAAAGCACTGGAATAGAGAGTGTTGGCAGCCTCAAGGGAAGCTAATACTTGGCATTCCATAGAAGGCAGAAGGCATTGGCAACTTTGATCCGATCCTGTAGTTGTACAGACCTGAATTCTGATAATGAATGACCTAAATGTGGTTGAATATGGAGTTTCCCCTACAGCCTCCAGATAAAAGCCTAGGCCCATCAACACTTTGAAGAACCAGAGTAGAGGACCAATCTGAATCTATCTTATGGAACTATGAGAATATTTGTGTAATATTAAGGCGTTTTGGGGTTATTTGTTACAGGAGAAATTGTAATTTAGCCCAACTTGAAAACAGTATTCAATTTAATAAAACAAATGCTTAGGGACACGAAGAGTTTAGCACTCACAAAATGTACAACTGAGCACCTCCAAGATGCTACCAAAGAAAGCATTACATAAACATTCCCAAACCCCAGAGTACAAGTGGTAGTGTGCTCAAGTTTATTCACTCATATGATATTTCAAAATAGAAATGCTAATAAATCTAGACTAGCAAAACGGAAGCCAGCAACATGTGTGTGAGTGAAGAAAATAATCGTGTGGGGGACAATGTGATATTTCAATGCATGTATGGAGTGCATGGTGATTAGATCAGAGTAATTGCCATCCACATCCATCAACTTGAACATTTGTCATTTCTTTCTGATGGAAATATCCAAAGTCCTCTGTATCAGATATTTTGAAGTGTACAATTAAATGTTTTCATATCTACCCCACATTAGAAGATATTCCATCTATCTGTCCACCTGTCAGCCATCCACTCTCTATAGCTCCCACTTCCCAGACTTTAGTAATCACCATCCTACTTTTTACTTCTACAAGATCAATATTTTTAAACTATATATATTAGAATGATAATATATGCTGCTTTTCTTTGTGTATCTGACTTACTGATGTCCTCTAGTTCTATTCATGTTGTCCCAAATAAAGCATTTTAGTTCTTATGGCTGAAATATATATATAGTATAATATATATTTTATCACATTGTCTTAATCTGTCAATCAATACCTACATTGATTCCATGTCTTGGCTACTAACTAATGCTACTGCATTAAACATAGTACACACATCTCTTTGACATGTTAATTTCTTTTCCTTTGATATATAGCTAATATTGGTTTTTGAAAATGTTTCCTACTGTTTTCCACAATAGCTATACCAATTTATATTTCCACCAACACTGTATAAGAGTTTTTCTTTTTCCACATCCTTACCCGTATTTGTTAAATTTGTGTTTTGATAATAACTATCATAAATGGGTTTAGATGATACCTCATTGTGATTTTGATTTTCATTCTCCTGATAATTACTGATATTTAGCATTTTTTATTTCCTTGTAGTCATCGATGTATCTTTTTAGAGAAATGTTTATTCAGATCACTTATTCATTTTTGGAAATAATCCATTTTGATAAGTTAAAGAAGAATGAACAAGTGCATAAATAAAGAACAATGTGGGAAATAAAAATTTATGAACTTAGAAATATAAAATTAATAATCAGTAACATTACAAAATGACCGAATGAAAAAAGTGCTAGAACCCTGGATTCTTGGTTCAGCTCTGCCTCTCTTTGAAACAGAATTTTAAAGAACTTAGCTAGTTTTGTTGTTCTCTATGAGTGTTGATACAAATTTTCTAGGCTGTTCCAGATTTTAAGCAAAAATAATAATAAGAGGCCAGAGAGGAATGGAGAAATGTTGATTCCTGGGTACTGAATATAGTTAGGAGCAAGAAGCCCTGGTGTGCTTTGGCATAGTAGAAGTCTATATATAATAAAAATGTAAAATTTCAAAAAGCTAGAAGAAAGCAAGCTTTTTAAAGTTTGCACTGGAATGAACTTATAACTGAAGAGATAAGTATGTTTAACTTGCTATAAACATTACACAATGTATGTACCTATCAAAAGTTTTCATGGTACATCATTCTTATGCACAATTTTGTTTTTTATCTATCAGTTAAATTTTTTTAATAAAAGGTGAAGGATTGCCTCTGGAAAAATGTTCTTAGACTTATAGAGCCCTACTTTCATTACTTTGGACTCAAAAATATCTCAGAACCCCAAATGGTGCTATAATTCTCATGCAGCAGGAAAGGATTCTGAAAAGGCAATTACAGAAAATCCAGAGAAAAATAGGCTTACATGAAAACAGAAAGTGACTGTGCAAGACTAAAATTCTCATAAGGGACTGAAGTGATATAAATGAGTACTATCAAATAGACAATCATAACTATGATCTTTTTTTCTGCCAAAATAATAGCTCTCTGATAATTTAAGGACTTAGCTGACTATTGAAAATTCAGTTTAAATAGAAATTTTCTCCAGTTTGTTCCTCTGTTCTGACATTTCATTCAATTACACTTTTAACTGTTATTGAAATAGTTTTATGCTAGTAAGTTGATAATTTAGCGGAGGTAATAAGAGGAATTCATTTTTGCCATTAACTACACCCTAAATGTTTCCATTTAAATGTTGCATCTTATTGAATCTGAAACTAAGGTTGTGTAAAAAAAAAAACCCTTTAAGAGTAAATTATTGGATTCTCTGTTTCTCTCTTTTTCTAAGAAAATTTATTTGTTTAAATAAAAGTCATTTTTCTCTAATTGTTATCATTACAAACTTTAAAGGAGAAACATGTGTGACTAAGACTTCATATTGAAACCAAGTTTCTGTAAGTTGTTACCTGGGGACCTTTTATTCCTGAGGGGCTCCTCTCAGGTAGGGAGTGAATTTTTTGTAGCCATCTCAGTACAAAGGTCTTCAGAGAATTCATTTTGCTAATGTAAGATTTGGTTGAATAAGACTGTAAATTATATGTAGACTGAATGAAGAATCTGTGGTTTCTTCCATATAATTGGACTTTCTAGAAAATTTGAAACCAAGTTTAAGAAAAAGAAAGGCTTTATGAAGGAAACAAAATAGGAAAATAGAGTAGGTAAGAGGGAAGCAACTGAAGTTATTTTGTAGGATTTCCAATAATCTGGCTTCTCTGATTTTGTAACTGCCAAGGTATTGATTGATAGTTCAATTATGTCAACTAGAGTCAGAAGTGTCAGATCATATGGGAAAGAAAAGAAACTTTCAAATGCTCAATCTCATGAAAAACAGGATTATTAAAAACATATTATTACTATCTTAAGATCCACCACAAATCTTCCCAGAATACATGGGTCAAATCAAGTCCACAATGACACTGAAAAATGCTTTTAAGTTCAGCTTTATGAGACTTCTCTGTTCCTTTTCTTTTCTTTTTTCCTCTCTCTCTCTCCCCCTCCTTCTCTATCTCTCTTTTTTCTTTTAGCCATTTCAAGACACAGTGAACAAGCAGTTAAGGTTTAGATGTGTCTCTTGTTCAATCCTCAGTGGCCCCAGTCCTCCACTTTCTGCAGACCCAAAGGCAAGCTCTCATTCTTTACCTTTTTGTTTGTTTGTTTGTTTCTTTTGTACTGGGGTTCAAACTCAGGACCTTGTGCTTGCGAAGCAGGCACCGGAACCAATGAGCTAAATCCCCAGCTCATTCTTTACTTTAAAGGCTTTTGCATAGAGAAATGTACATCTTGCCTCAGAATAAATTCATAAATCAAAAACTGGATGTAGGAATTTTTGTGAACCAGGGGAAGTCCATATTTTACATGTAGATTTCATATTTCTTAGTGTCTCATGTCTAAGATTAGCATGCCAGTCAACAACTCTGATATTGTATGTCACTATAGTGTCTACAAAATGTTCATGACTTATTTTATCTTTACAACAAACTTATGATATAAAACTCATTAGCTAGTGGCCCATTAGCTTTCTCAATTATTATTTTTTTATTTTTTATTTATACATATATTTATTGGTACATTTTAGGTATAAAATACATTTACATTTATCATTGGGTGTTTGTACCAGAGCACGATGTATCTTAGTTCTTATTTTTTCTCCCATTACCTGTGCACCCTTCACCCCCTCCAGCCTTCCCTATTTACACAGATTTTGATTCCACTTTTTTTCTTTCTCATAATTTTTCCTTGCCTTTCTTCCCTTTCCCCTTCCCCTCCCGCCATCCCCAAACCCATGGACCTTTTCCTATTTCAAATTATCCATTATTCATTTTAATCATTTTCATCCTTATTTACACTTTCAATTTCTCACACTAGAGAAACTATTGGTATTTACACATGTGTGTCCTATTTATTTCACTTAAGAGTATGGCCTCAATATGCATCCATTTAGCTATAAATGTCTCTAGTTTCTCATTCTTTATGGCTGAGTAGTACTCCATTTTATAGAAAAACCACATCTTCTTCATTCAGTTTCCAGTCAATGGGCACTTGGGCTGTTTCCAAGCTCTAGCTATTACAAACTGTGCCACTATAAGCATAGGTGCACATATATTGCTGTGGTATGATTCTTTTAATTCTTTGGGGAAGATTCCCAGTAGGGGAATAGCTGGGTCAAATGGGACCTGTCATCCTAGTTCTTTGAGGTATCTCCATACTGCTTTCCACAGTGGTTGCACCAATCTACATTCCCACCAATGATGGAGAAGGGTTCCTTTCTCTCCACACCCCTGCCAGCATTTGTTATTGGTTGATTTCTTGATAGCAGTCATTCTTTGTGGGGTGAGGTGGAATCTCAGTGTTGTTTTCTTCTGCATCTCTCAAATGACCAGTGATGTTGAACATTTTTTCATATATTTATTTGCTGTTTTTACTTCTTTTTCTGAGAAATGTCTGTTCATTTCAGATGCTCATTTTTAAATTGGGTGTTTGAATTTGGGGGGTCTGATTTTTTTCAGTTCTTTATATATTCTTGATAGTAGACCTTTGTCTGAGGTACAGCTGCTAAAAATTTCTTCCCACATTGTAGGTTGTCTCTTAGCTCTGTTGGTAGTTTGTCATGCAGTGCAGAAGCTTTTTAATACGATGAGATCCCAGTTGTTGATTCTTTGTGCTAGCTCTCATGATACTGAAGATTTGTTCATAAAGTCTTTTCCTATTCCAATGTCATCAAGAGTTCTACCTAACTTATCTTCCAGCAAGTTTAGTGTTTCTGTCTTAATATTTAGATCTTTAACCCACTTCAATCTTAGTTTAGTGCGTGGTGATAGGTATGGGTCTAGTTTTAATCTTTGGCAGGTTGAAATCCAGTTTCTCCAGCACCATTTATTAAGGAGGCTATCTTTCCTCCAATGAGGGTGGTTGGCTCCTTTGTTAAAAATGAGGTGGCTGAGTATGTCTGGAGTTGTTTCTGCATCTTCTAATCTATTCCACTGATCTTCAGGTCTGTTTCTTTGCCAGTACCATGCTGTTTTTATCACAGTAGCTTTGTAGTATAGTTTCAAGTTGGGGATTGTGATACCCCCAGCCATGTCTCTGTTGCCTAGAATTGCTTTTGATATTCTAGGTTTCTTCTGTGTCCAAATGAATTTTTGGATTGTTTTCTCTAGTTCTGTGAAGTATATTGTTGGAATTTCAATTGGGATTGCATTAAATCTATATACTAGTTTTCGAAGTATGGCCATTTTCACTGTATTGATTCTTCCTACCCAGGAACAAGGGATATCTTTCCATTTTCTTATATCCTCTTTGATCTCCTTTTCCAGAGAGCTATAGTTTTCATTGTAGAGGTCTTTTGCTTCCTTTGTTAGGTTGATTCCTAGATATTTCATTTTTTTAGATGCTATTATAAAAAGAATCATTTCCCAAAATTCTCTCTCAATGGGTCTGCTATTTGCATATAAGAATAGCCTTCTCAATTATTGACAGTATTATAAAGCATTAGAAGAGAACCAACTGAAATTAATGTCTAGAAATTCATGTCATAAAAATTTCCCAATGCTGTACATGTTGGCACACACCTGTAATCCCAGCACTTGGGTGGCTGAGGCAGGAGGATTGCCATGAGTTCATGGCAATTCTGGGCTACATAGTGAGTTTAAGGCCATCCTGGGCTACATAGTAAGACCCTATCTCAAAAAAGAAACAATTTTTTTTTCCTGCTTCACTATCAGATTTGCTCAAGTCATGGTTTCATGATAATACTTCTGAACTTTTAAACCTAGTTATTCTTACTTTTAGCATAGCTCTAAGAAAATGAGGGTTGGGAACATAGTTCAGTGTAGAGTGGTTGCTTATCATGTATGAGGCCCTGGTTTTGATCCACAGCACAATACGAAGAAAAGAAAAGAAATGAAATTAAATGAAGTGAAATGAACCATATTGGTTAGAAAACAATGAGATGAAGTATAGGAAACAGGAACAATTAATACCGATGGACATATTGATGGACACATTGAGAAGTAATAGTCTAATAAAAAATCCTCAACAAATAATAACAAATAAAATCCAATAGCACGTTAAAATACATTTTTTATCATAATGAAGTAGAACTCTTTCTGGGTATGCAAGGATGGTTCAACATATGCAAATCAACAAATGTGACATATCATGTAAACAGAATAAAATACAAAAATCATATGATCAGATCAATTTATGCAGGAGAGAAATCTGATGAAATTCAACATATATTCATGATAAAACTTCTGAACAAAATGAATATAGAAAGAACATACCTCAACATATTAAAGGGCATTGTACTACTCAGCCTACCCACCAGTGGAACAAAATAACTGACGTCTGAAGCTTAAAGAAGGGCAGATCTATTTGGCCAACAATTTCAGAGATTTCAGTTCATGGTTCAATGACTCCAAAGCAGAAACACCAGGGCAGAAGGGCATGTCAGAGGAAAACTTTTCAACCCCTGGCAACCAGGAGGCAGAGAAAGAGGGAAGAACCAGAGTGAGAGAATATCCTCCAATGGCATGTCCTCAGCACCCCACCTCCTGCAACAGGGTCCCACCTCTTAACAGCACATTGAGCTACTACTTCACAAATGGATTGATCTAATAATGAGTACAGAACCCAATTAATCCAATCATCTTCCAAAACCCCCACCTCTGAGAACTTGAGACAGTTCAGGAACATTTTAGACCTAAGCCTAACTAGCCATTAATAACAAGACAACAGCTAAGATCATACTGAATGGGAAAAGCTGATGGCTTACTTTCTAATATCTGGAACAAGAGAAGGATGTCCACTTTCACCACTTTTATTCAACATAATGCTGAAAGTCCCATCCAATGCAATCAGGTGAGAAGGAAACAAAGAGCAACCAAATTGGAAAAAAGTCAAATTGTGACTGTTTGCAGATGACATTATCTTAAACATAGAAGACTGCAAAGGCTATACCAAAAAAAAAAAAAAAAACTACTGGAATGAATAAATGAATTCAACAAACTTCTAGGATACATAAAAAATCAGTACCATGAATATATTCCAATAGAGAATAATTGGACACAGAAAGCAATAAAGCAATTCCATTTACAAAAGCTGCAAAAGAAACCTAAAACAAATTTAACCAGCAATGAAACCTTCATACATTAAACAGAACAAAACATTAAAAAATAAAATTGAAGAAGACACAAAAACTGCAAACACATACTGACTTTATGGATTGCAAAAACTGATATTTTGTAAATGTTCATATTACCTATGGTAATGTACAGATTCAATGAAATTCTGATCAAGATATCAATGACATTTTGCAAAACTACAAAAACCTAAAATTTCATAGAACTATACCAAAACAAAACAACAAAAACCTGATTAGTGACAGCCATCTTAGGCAAAAAGAACAAAGCATGAGGCATTATACTACCTGATTTCAAAATACACCACAAAGCTATAGTAATTAAAGCAGCAGTTTATTGTCATAACCCTAGACCTGTAAAATAAAAGAACAGAATAGAGAGCCTAGAAATAAACCCACACATCTAGATCCAAGTGATTTTTGACAAAAGTTCTGAGGGTACACATGAAGAAAGTATTGTCTTTTTAATAAATATTACTGTAAAAATTGGATATCTATTGAGTGAAAATAGACCCCTATCTTTCACCAGTTACAAACATCAAGTCAAAATAAATTAAAGACTTAAACATATGACTTAATATTGTGAAACTAGTAGAAAAAATATTAGGGGGATGCTTCAGAATACTCAAATGAGCAAAGAGACTTCAAAAACAAACATAGACAAATTGTATTACAACAAAATGATAAGCTTTTACACAGAAGAAAAAATCTGAAGAGTGAAGAAACAACCATCAGAATGGGAGAAAACATTGGCAAACTATACATATAGCATGGGGCTGATACCCAAGATATAAAAAGACCCCCAAAGTTCAATAGCAAAAAAGAAAAGAAAATCAAATAACCCAATTTAAAATTGGATAATAGAGCTGAGCAGACATTTCTCAAAAGAAGACATACAAATAGCCAACAGGTACATGGAAAAAATGTTCAATATCAGTAAATGTAAGAGTAATTAAAATCAAAACCACAATGACTTATCACCTTACCCTAGTAAGAATGGCTATTATCAAAAACACAAAAAATAAAAATGCAAATGAGGACATGGATGAAAGGAAACCCTTATACCTTGTTGATTGGAATGTAAAAATAGTATATTCATTATAAAAAATCAGTATGGAATATTATAATAAATTAAATATAGAACTACTATGTGATTCAGTAATCCCACTATTTGGATATATAGCTAAAGGAACTAAAATCACTGTGTGGAAGAGACATCTGTAGTTCCATGTTTATTGCAGAATTCTTCACAGTAACCAGAAGATAGAAGGAACTGACGTGACCATGAATAATGAATAATTAAAGAAAATACGATATATATATGTACTATTCAGTCATAAAGGTAATGAAATTCTGTTACTTGTGACAGCCTGGTTGTAACTGGATATTATTATGTTATACAAAATAAGCTAGACAAAGAAATATAATTACCATATGATCTCACTCATATGTAATCTAAAAAATTGATTTCATAGATGTCAAGAGTAGAATTGTAGCGGGCAGATATGGAGAAGTCCCCGCAGTCCCTGGCCTGACTTTTCAGGCCACACAAAAGGTTGTGGAAGAATCAGATAGAGATCTAAAGCGTAGAAGCAAAGTTGTGCTTTTATTCAGCAAGCACGCAAGAGTACAGCTGCCTTCTCTCAGAGAGACAGGCAGGGGTGCCCCAAACGGAGCCACTGTTGAAGGGGGCCTCAAGTGGTTGATTTTATAGTAGTTGGGGGCCTACCCTGTCTCTGGGCTGAGGGCGCCCCTACTTGATTGGCTAATTGGTTGACATGGCTCCTTACTACGGAACTATGTCACTATGGGGGCTTTCATACCTTAGGGTCAAGTTTCCTTTTTTTTTTTTTCTTTTGATTTTAGCAACTAAGCTTTGCAGGGTACAGTGTAAAGTGGAAGTGTAACCACAGGCCGTCATCTTTTCACAGGTGATTAAGCCTGTTCTGCCACCCAGCTAAAACTCCTTCGAAGGAGTGGGGGGGACCCTTCATCTTTCACTGCCTATGGGTCTCTATCCATACATTGTGGTTATGACAGATTGAGAGGAATGAAAGGTTGGGGAAAGATAGGAAGATGTTTATCATTGGTTACTAAGTTATAGTTAAGCAGGCAGCAAGTGGTTCTGGTATGTTGTTGAAAAGGTCAGTTACTAGAGATAACAATGATGTGTCATACATTTCAAAAAGCTAAAAGAAGAAATTTTGAAAGTTTTCACCATAAAAGTGATAAATTTTTGCAGAAGATTGAACCTAGATCCGTATCTCCCACTGTGCGCTAAACTAAAATTGAAATAGATCAAAGATCTAAATATTAAAACAGAAACAAACTGCTGGAAGAAAAAATAGGTAAAATTCTTGAAGACATAGGTGTAGGCAAAGGCTTTATGAACAAAACCCCTGTTTCACAGGAAATATTATAAAAAATTAATAAATGGGTTCATATCAAATTAAAAAGCTTCCACATAGAAAAAGAAACCATCAATAGAGTGAAGATACAACCTATAGAATGGGAAAAATAACTTGCCAAGTACTCCTTAGACCAAAAACTAATACCTGGAATACATAAAGGACTCAAAAAAATTAGACTACCAATCCAATCAATTCAAAGACCCAATCCAAAAATGGGCATCTGAAATGAACAGACATTTCTCACACAAAGAAGTAGAAATAGCAAATAAATATATGAAAAAATGTTCAACATCACTGGTCATTCGAGAGATGCAAATAAAAACAATGCTGAGATTCCACCTCACCCCAGAAAGAATGGCTGCTATCATGTTGAAATCAACCAACAACAAATGCTGGTGTGGCTGTGGGGAAAGAGGAACACTGCTCCACTGGTGGTGGCAGTGTAGGCTGGTACAACCACTGTGGAAATCAGTATGGAAATACCTCAAAGAACTAGGACTGGAAGTCCCATTTGACCCCTCTGTTCCACTGCTGGGGATCTTCCCCAAAGAATTAAAAGAATCATACCATAGTGATATATGTGGACCCATGTTTATAGCAGCACAGTTTGTAATAGCTAAAACGTGAAACAGCCCAAATGCCCATCAACTGGAGACTGGAAAGAAAATGTGGTTTATTTATAAAATGGAGTACTACTCAGCCATCAAAAATGAGAAATTAGAGGCATTTATACCTAAATGGATGCACATTGAGGTGATACTCTTAAGTGAAATAAATTGGAGACACATGTATAAATACTGAATAGTTTCTCTGGTGTGAGAAACTGAAAGTGTAAATAAGGACTAAAATGTATAATAGGTAATGTGAAAGAGGAAGAAAAGGGGCAAAGGGGAAGGGGAAGTGGGAGAGGTAGGGGAAAAGAAAGAAAGGAATGGAATTAATATGAGAAAATGAAAAAATGGAAACAAAGTCTTTGTAAGTAGGGAGGGATGGAGGGGTTGAAGGGAGGGCAGGGGAAGGGGGCAAAATAAGAACCAAGAGAGATTATGTAAAGGTACAAATTTCCAATGATGAATGTCATTATATTGTACACCTAAAATCTAACAATAAAATAAATTTTTTTTAATAATTAGACTCCCAAATTTAAAGACCCAATAAAAAAATGGGCATCTAAAATGAACAGATGCTTCTCAGATGAAGAAGTAAAAATGGCTCATAAATACATGAATAATGCTCATTTGAGAAATGAAGATTAAAATCAGGCTGAGATTTCATCTCACACTAGAAACAATGGCTATCATGAAGAAATCAACCAATAACAAATGCTAGTGAGGCAGTGGGAAAGGAACAAAGAAACTTTTCTCATTGTTGGTAGGAGTGTAAATTGGTACAACCACTATGGCTATTTTTCAAAAAACTAAAACTAGAGATTCCATTTGACCCAGCTCTTCCCTTTCTAGATATCTTTCCAAAACAGTTCAAGTCATCACACCACAGTGGTACATGCATACCCATGTTTATAGCGGCAGAATTTATAATATCTAAATCTTGGAAACAGCCCATATCCCCATTAACAGATGAATGGATAAAGAATATGTGATATTTCTGTACAATGGAGTAGTACTTTTCCATAAAAAATTTTAAACTTGAGACATTTTTAGGTAAATAGATATACCTTGAGACCATAATCTTAAGTGAAATAAATCAGACAAACAAGTTTAAATATTATATTGTTTCTTTTGTGTGAGAAACCCAAAATAAAAATAAGCAAAATGAAGGATGGATACTAGGAAGTAGTAAAAAGTTGTTCAAATGAGAAGAATCTTGTTCAAACAACAGATGTGAGAGGGGAAGAGATGAAGGCAAAAGGGTTTTAAAGGTGAAAAAAGCATTGAAGGAAAAAAGTGGAAATTGAATTTTTGTAAATCAAGAGGGGAAGAAGGATTGGAAGGAGGCAAGGGGAAAGGGACCAAAAAACAAAGAATTAGGATATGTTATGTGCATGTATAAATTGCCCATGGTGAGTGTATTTATTACATACTGCAATCATGTACTAACAAAACCCAAAAGTGTGATAAATGTTGGAGGAGCTAGATATATTTATCCTGATTTGATCATTCCACATGTATATATATTGAAACATCCCTTGGTATGCTATAAATATGAACAATATTTTATACAAGCTTAACAATTTTTAATAGAATAGTCATCTGATATTTGAAACATAATCACATTATTACTTTAAAGCAAACACTGGAGCTCAAAATGCTAGCCTTTATTAGTGGCACAAAAGCTTCTGAGTTATGTTATTTTTTACTTACAGTTATCTACATGTGCTGCTTGATATTGTTCAAAGTAATATATGTATACCTTTGATACTTATCACCATGCTATGTAGAAACCATTAGTAATCCTATTTTACAGACGAGTGAACTGAAACACAGATTATTTGAGAAACCCATCCAAGGTTTCACAGCAAAGCAAGGATTCCTACCCAGGAAGTCTACCTCAGAGCATATGTATTTAACCCCTGATTTATACGATCATCCTCCACATATGGGACAACTATGTTGCATACAGTCTATGTTT